>NC_140772.1:184647846-185251346 GCF_044657685.1 Stegodyphus dumicola | reverse complement strand
TAACATTTAATAAATAAATTTAACATCTATATATAATAGAATTCGGAAATATGCAACACCGTCAAAAAGCAGCAATGATGAAAAAACAAATAAAATGAAATAAATAAATATCTTTATTATATGCGGCTTGAGTGTCTGTTTGTCGCCGGTAGTTTATTGGTTGCTTGCGTAACTGTACTAGCCAATGGGGTGAAGTTGACACGGCACAGGGTTGCCGTTTCAATTGAGACGTAGGTAGACAATTTCCTGTTAAACTTGCCTTTGCTATCTATGACCATCAATAAATCTCAGGGCCAAACGCTCAAGCGTGTTGGCATTTTTTTTACCTGAGCCTGAATTTGGACACGGTCAACTTTACGTTGCCTGTTCAAGAGTTTGTGAAAGAAAGGACGTAAAATTAAAAATAATTGATGGGCCTTTGCAAGGCAAGCTTAAAAATGATGGAAATATCTACACAAGAAATGTTGTGTACAAAGAGATCTTTGACATGTGAATTAACATTTTAATATTTAAATCACCTTTATTTATTGAGCTAACGGTGACTTTTAAGAAATGTACCGCCAGTAGTTTTCTTCATCGCACTCTACTTTAAGCAATTAAGCAAGTAGAAGGGAGAAACTCCGTGGGGGAGTAAGCAAAGGAGCGTCCTCGCCGCCTGCCCTGGGTAATGCAGTTTGAATTAGCAGACACCTTTGCACAAATCATTTTAATTACAATTTATAATATTTAGAACAGCGGTCATTTCGTATGACCGCCGGGCTTTCTAGTAAGTTCATAATGGTGTATCAAGATCATTTAACTAAATTTACCCAGCTACGACCTTTGAAAACTAAGAGAGCTGAAGAAGTAGCATGTCACGTTCTTGCAATATTTTTAACATTTGGTGCTCCAGCAATATTGCAATCAGATAATGGTAGAGAATTCAGTAATAAAGTCATATCCGAAATATGCGCTATGTGAAAAGATGTTGAGACAGTTCATGGAAAGCCTCGTCACAGTCAAACACAAGGCTCAGTTGAAAGGGCCAATCAGAATATACAGAATATTTTAACCGCATGGATGAACGATAACGATACAAATAAATGGATTGAAGGTTTTACCCTTTGACTGAAGGTTACCCAAGAACATTACATACCATGAAGGAATTCGCCAAAGTCCTTATGAATCCATGTTTGGCGTTAAAGCAAAACGAGACATAGCATCGTCTTTTTTGCCTAGCGAACAAATCACAAATATCGAAACTGAAGAACAACTCTAAGAAATTGCCAATACTTTTGAAACCGAAGAACAGCTTGAAGAAATTGGTAATACTTCTGAAAATTATTTGAGCGGTGGTCATACCGAAAGCCATATTCCAAAGAAAAATATTGAAGAGAACTTGCAATCTAGCATGCCTTCACATCAAGTCTTATAAAAGGAGAAAATTTACAGGAGAAAACCCCACGAATTAATTTCTATAAAAGGAGCGGTTTCAAAAAAGAATCTTCAACTGAAAGCAACAAAAATGTTACGAACCTCACAAAAACAATTTCCTCCTGCTGAAATTGGTGATATTGTACGAATACAAGTCTCTGAGTTCGACCGTGGTCATACAGATAACAGAAATGTGTTAGCGGTTGTTGTTGGAATAGAAGACTCCGAATTCTATAAACTTGCAAACGAAAATGGTATCCTCAAGCAGCTTTACACACAAGTAATCAGTTCGTAATTTGTAAAGAAAAGTTACTTTCCATAGATGAGAATTATTTTCAAGAAATGTCGCTGAGAGAAGCAGCTGCAGCTGATTCGAGAAGCTATGGGCAAGGCTATACACACTATCATTGCAAAAGAAAGTGTTCCACAAATAAATGCAGTTGTAAAAGCAAGGGCCTCTTGTGCAATTCAAAGTGTCATAATAGTTTAAGTTGTTGCAATAAATAAAATTTGAATATCATAATTTAGTAAGTTTTTTATTACTATTATTTTATTTTCTCACTTAGAACGTACTGTATAATTAAGTTTTTAACTTAATTAACTATTATTTTCCTTTCTTATTTTGAATGTACTGTGTGTTTCAAATTCTTATTTTAAGTCACAAATGCATTTTTTCGCGACTGAATTACGGATAAGAAGATATAATTTTCTTATATGTTCAACATTCACCATTAGTACATGGTGAATGTCGTCATTTACCTGTGTAAGTCAGAAATAAGGGTATTTGGAAAATATTTCGGACATACACCAAGCGACTATGTGAATGTTGATATTCACCGGGGAAAGTCGACATTCTCCAGATTTCGGTGTTTCACCGTAACATACACACATAGTTTGTTGTATTGACTAATTAAAGAACAATCTTTTAAAACGTCAAAAACTTCATTATATGTGAAAATATGATATATAATACTACAGACAGAGTATATATATGTACAAAATGAAATTAAAATGCATTTGCAGAAGGCATAAAATCCAACTGTTTGAATATTAAAAAGTCTTAATCAAAGTTTTTTATGTTACTAGCGAAGATATTTTTGTTTCTCTCTCTATCATATGCAGCAGGCGCATATTGTGATCATATTTGTCCGATAACATTAAACGATGAAGAAAAATATCCTCCAAAATTAGATATAAAATTTAACTAATTTAATACAAGTGTAAGCAGAAACCTATGCATACTATTTTCAGAGCATTTTAATTAGAAAAAATTTATTACTAGTGGATTGTCTGAAAATGTTGTGTAAAAGTTAATTTATGAATTGTTCCTAATATTTCTGGAAATTATTTAAACGATGAGATTATTCGACCTCTAATCTTAATACCCGAAAAATGTACTTTATTTCAGCATTTGTAGGAAATTCATTAATTCAAGCTTCATCTCAGAAAATTTATCGCTTGGAATGCTTAGGTTTGTGTCAAAGAGTCACAGAGTTATTCTGTCATCAGTGTTAGAACTTTATTTTTTTCATCAATATTCATTCATGCGGGAATTTCTCACAATTCATGCTAGTAGGAGACGTTGTTTTATCTTCTTCAATTCCCTCTAATTCTTTATTTATTAAGATTTGGCATGTTTAAAATAGTTTTTTATTGTGTTTTCTGAGACGCGGGTCCACGATAAGTTCAGTAAAGCAGCACATCAAGAAGGTTGTCAAGTTATTATTATTTTGCATAAACATTTATTTTATGATTCGAAGCTTTCATTTTTTCTTTCCATTTCCACAGCAGAGTACAAATTAGATTGAGTACTTAAAACGAGTTTGTTAGATTGTAAGAGCGTGTTTCTGCCTCTCGAGGCCACGTTACTAGGTTCAGCTGGCGCATATAAGACTGCATTTTTCGACTTTGCATTGCCTACTTTTAAATTCTGACGTCTGTGAGAAGTTTGACCCAACTTCTAGTTAAATCAATCATATAGCCTTTGCCTACTAAGTTTTAAAGTTGAACTTTACTCTTATTTTAAGTTCCATAGCCACAGTAGTTGACTGGTCCTGTCAAGCACAAGACGTGCGTTTATGTTTTAAAGTTCTGATTCAATAAAAGTTTTGTTTTTAATCCTTTTCAGGATTCTGCTGTTCTTTTCAGACGAAGCGATCATTCACACCTGTTAGGAATTTTGGTTCCACTTTATGCTTCCAAAGCGAATCAAACGCTATAAGACTTGTTTTCCGTCTTATTCATTTGCACTTACATTCATATCATCCGTGTTGTAAAGGACTCTAATTTTGATCTCCTGTAAATAATATTCTTTCATCGCCATAATAATCCATTGATTACATTGCTGAGGTATTTGCCGTTTAATTTACAGCTAAAGTATGCTTATGAGAGATATTTTAGCTGTGCGCTGTGAAATTATCAGTAGAAAAGATATAATTATGCATTTCGTTACCCTCTCAAAATCCATTCATTAAAACTTACTATCGTCATCTACGCCTTGAATTACTTCTATAGCTATTCTCTTTACTTCTATAAAATTTCGAGAATGTTTTTAGTCAAAGGGGGCAATTTGCCCTGAAGGACTATTAATTTCGTTTTGGCATTTTGCGTAGAAAACTTTAAAAGGCTGTATCACTTTCCAAACTGTTTTATTATCGATTTCAGATTTTGTAACACTTCAAAGAATTTTTGATTAAAAACCTAAACGATTTCAAAGCGAGCAATGTACGGAAAAAGAAAAAAAAAAAAAAACATTTTTATCTCCGGCGCGAGAGACTCTGTACTGGAGATTCTAAGGACATGCTCATTTTAAAATTAATTTGCGATATTGCTGTTGAACTGAATTTTATAGTTTGAGAACGTAGAACATGATATTTAATAAATAAAGGTAACACAGAAAACGTTAAAAAATGTTCCCTTTGGACGTAATTTAAAATGAAGCCTTTTAGATTTTTTTTGTTGTTGTTGTCACTAACAGTTTTTTTTTTTAATTTTAATTTAATTTTATTTATTTATTTATTTATTGTGCTACACACATTCATACAGCATAAAATGGCCACACAGCCTTTTCATATTTTACAACTATTCCAGCTTTCAGTTTTAAATAAATATGCATCTACCCTGATATATTTTTTACAGTTTAATAACTTGGTGCAAGCGCTTTTCTCGTTCCTTCTTTACTGTTCAGGAGACTCTAAGTGCGAATTTAAAAATTCAAATTTTCTACTCTAAGATTTTCAAAGGTATGAATTTTAGCAAAATTTCCATTATAACCGTCAAGTCCCTTATTGTTGTATGAAAACTTAGCAATGACATTCTTTAATATATTTTAAGCTTCTTTTGGAAATTCATTCATGAATAATTCAAAACTTTCATATATCCTTAAATTACTTATTAGAGAAAAACATGTTCCTCCTACTTGATTTAGAATAGTAGAGGGAAATGTATACAGTTGCTTTTAAAGCAATTATTACATTCCTCTGTCGCTTTCTGAAACTTTTCTCCATTAACTGTTGGAAACTGTTTTACCCATCATGCATGTCAGCCTAAATGTCCAGTCAACGGGCTATACCTAGATTCTCGAAGTCAAGGCAGAATGCCAGAGGGCAGGACTTACAGATGACTGAAGGGCCAGACACCCGGACGGCTTTCAAAGACTAATCGGGTATAATCCGGGACCCGCTCCATCTAGAGCATAACATGTTTACAACATAAAATACCTAGCGTTGCATTACCTACACGACAGGTGGACATTACATGGCGACATAACATAGCTCAGCATAGACATGACATGGCATAGGATTTCGACGTGACATAGTCTAGAACAGGTTTCGCCAAACTTCATGTCAGTAAGAGCCGCACGTTTGAATTCAGGAATGTTTAGAGCTGCATCTAGATTTTCTAAAAGCCACAAGTTCATATTTACATCATTATAGAAGTAGTGGAGGAGGTTTTAAATAGAAAGAAATCCTTGATAACTTCTAACTGAGTGTAAACTAAATAATTACTTCCTTTTAGACACTGAATAGTTTTAGTTTACCATATTTCATACATATATTTTATATGCATGAGCCGCACAAATTGCCTGCGAGAGCCGTATCAGGCTCGCGAGCCGCACTTTGGCCACCCCTGGTATAGAATATAGTCATTGCATAGCGACATAACATATTTACAACATTAAATACACAACGTAATGTAGCTTATACGACAGGTGGACATAGTATAGCGACATAACATAGTTAAGCATAGATAAGAGACATAACATAGTTAAGCATAGTTAAGCAACATAGCGCAGCATGGCATATGGACACAGCAGAGCGACATAAGATATTGAGGTTACATATTTACAACATACCATTCGCAGTGTAGCATGACCTATACGAAAGGTGGACACTGCATGGTGACATATCATAGCGTAGCGTAGACATAACATGACACAGCACTGCAACATGATATGACATAGCATAGCATAAGTATTACATATTTACAGCATTAAATACACAACTTAACTTAACTGCATGAAATATGGACATAGCGTAGAGACATACCATAGCATATCACAGACATAACATACATAACATACGACATAACATATTGACGACCCAGATTTACAACATAAAATGCACAGCTTCATATAGCCTACACGGCATACAAAACATACCATTGCATATGAACATAGCATGGAGGCATATATATTGACATATGACACAACATTTTTATAACAAACAAACAAAAAATAACTAAATAAACAGCATAACATAACCGGTACAGCAGGTGGGCATAGCATAGCGTAGACAAAAGCGATTGAATATAGTATAGCATATAGTCAGAGCATAGCGATATAACATTCATAGCATCTACATAACTTTGCATAGCATAGCGACATGACATAGCGTAGTACGTGGCACGTGGAAGTAGCTTGGCAACTCAACATCATGACATAATGTATTTACAACAGCGAGACGGGACTTACATTCCATTCCATTGACGGAAGACGCGAGCACTGTACCTTTACCATAGGGTAAATCAGTTCAGCACCGCGCCCCCCAAGATCTAGAACAGCCAAAGAGGCCACACGAGAGCCGCGCACAGAGAAACCAAGCCCAACGCCGGATACAGTGGTGCTTATGTATTCAGAGAAGATAACGCTGTGATGTAGATCAGTGGTTTCCAAACTGTGCAACGCGGCTCCCCAGGTAAGCGCGGACTCTTCACAGGGAAAATTAACATATTGTAAAAGCTTCATAACCAAGACATTTTGCGAAATATTGTAAAAGCTTCATAACCAAGACATTTTGCGAAATATTGTAAAAGCTTCATAACCAAGACATTTTGCTTCATGAAAAGGTGAGACGATTCAACTATCTAGATATTTTGTGTGGTTTGGTTTTACTTGCCCCAATGTAAAAGTAAAGTCGCCAGCGCAAAGTATTCTAATATTCTTGGAAACGTCGCGACTTCTCGATAGCACGATGTGATCGAGATATATCTCATAACAATCTAAACTGAGAACACGTATAAGGCTAGAACGACCTTTAACGTTTATTCTGTAAAAAGAAACAGGGAAATTTTCTTTGTATTGTTGCTAAAGTTGGCTCATTATGTCGTTTGATTAGGGTTTGCGTATACCGAATATCGGAGGTAATTTTTTCCCGCTGTTCCCACTGTTTTCTTTCAGATCGACATGTGAATTTCTCATGATCTGAAAGAAATTCACTTAACACTACGAATCAATATTTGCATTTTCGTGGGTAATGCAATTAACCCTTTTTTAAAATGAATTATCCCCGGTGATGAAAATTGGATCGTCTACAATAACACTAATTTAAAAAGATCATGGACCAAGAATGATGAACCAGCGCAAATCCTATCGAAAGCTAAATTGTATCAGAAAAAGATCATATTGTCAACTTGGTAAGGTTACAAACATGTTCTGTATTTTTTAGCCTTTTCCAAGCAATCAAATAATCAACTAAGAAGTTCACTACCAACAACTTATGAAACTGGAGGAAGCAATCAAACAGAAAGAACAGAATTGGCAAATCATAAAGGAATCCTGATCCACCACGACAGTGCGAAGCCTCGCGTATTTTTAGCAACACGTAAGAAATTATTGGAGCTTGGTTGGGAAGTGCTGTCGCATCCCCCATACAGCCCCGATAGCACCCATATAACACCATCGGATTATCACTTATTTTGCAGCTTACCAAACTTTATAAATAGTAAAGATTTCTTAATGGTAATAACGATGATCTTATATCACACTTGGTTGAGTTTTTGGATGATCAGAAGTTCTACAACTGCGGAATTATGAAGCTACCAGAAAGATGGAAGAAGATCCTTGAACAGAATGCAAGACATCTGACTGATTAAAGTTCATTTTTTATGTAGAAAAGGCAGAGTTTTATTTCCCACTAATAAAACCGAAATTTCTTTCTTGCTAGCCTGATATATACTTATGTGTGAGCTTAAGTGCATATTTATTTTAGACAAATTTTGAACCCATGTATGACAGTTTAGTCTACGATAATTTCAAGACAGTTAAAGGTATATTCAAGGTCGCCGATCTCTCCATTTGAAACCATAAAAGCGACTTTGTCACTAATGAGAGTGTTAGACACTGCAGGAAGAACGTTATGCACTCTACTATCAACACGATTCGCAATCCAAAAATGCTGCTTTACTGATTGCTTAAGTACAATTCTGATATCCGAATATTATTTGGTGTTCAACTGTTGTGGGTGCCTCAGTGAAAGACAACTGCACTAGAAATTGCAGACCCAGCAGTAGTTACTGAATGTTTCTAACTAAGGACCATGTGCAGTGCTGGCCTTGAATTCCCTGTAGTTAGATTCTGAATTTGAATCGATAATTACATTCAGACACTTATAAATCGTGTAATGTAATACTGTCAGTAGAGGCACATGTTTCACTTAAAACACGGTGTTGGACATTATGCAGTTTCCTAACTGAGGCATAATCTACTACTATGTCTGCAGTATTCAATATTTGTTGCTCCCTCCAAGATCCTCTTCAGGGTCAGCAATATACATAGATTTAGCTTCTAATGCTGCCAGTGGAAATTAATTTTGTTATTTGTTATACTGAACTCTACCATGATATATGGCTGTTGAAGGTTGTTGCATTTTAAACTGATATGCTGATCCCAGATAACTGTTTCATCTCGTAGCCTTTATGTGTAATCATCCTGATTTCACTCGATCAGGTTCAATTGTGGAAAACCTAAAATTATGCTGAAAGTCCTACTTGGCGATGTTAGATATCTTTCACAAATATTCAGGAGAAATGGGTTGTTTTTTATGTGATTAATTATCTGCGAACATCGCATCGAAGCGCAGGACAAAGCAACTGATTTTGCAAAACTTGCGTATCATATCCTGAACAACTGCGAAGACATACCATCCCGTTTCGAGTTTAGTGAGAAGCATGGAAATAAGTAACATACACAGCTTATCATAGCTTATCATTGAGCTGATTAAATAAGTGACAACTCTGTTAGTTTTTTCTGTGCAGCTTTGGCTGGTTTTAGTTTAGTTAGCATTATATTAGTTTCGTATTTTTTATTTTAAGAGCAAGTGGAACCTTTTTATAAGCCCTAAGAGGGGCCATCTGTGAATCATTATTGAGTTGAATAAAAGAGTAATCTCAACTTTCTTTTGGATTTGTCTTTTCCGCGTAAACACAGCAATAATTCGCTACGCAGTTCCTAAGTATTCTAGCCGCCAAGGACTACCACTTTAGCTAGAATATTATAATGTATTGATACAAGATGTTTTCATTGCCCCAATTTAATGTTGTCAATTTGATGCTCAATGAGTTTACACTCATTATTTACTTTATATTCTACTAGTCCACTTATATATGAAACAAAAGAATGTGTTATAATAACACTGTAGACTGAGAATAACATGAAACATTTTAGTCTCTACAAATCATTCACTACAAATCATTCATTGGTAGGCGTTATAGATAGAGATGGTCCAGGTGGAAAACTGAAACATTTTATAAGATAATAGATGAATATGCATTTAGATCTGCATGAGAACATTATATACCGGGTGGCCATAATTAAACTGACAGTGCTCACAGTGTTCTGTAGCGCGATCTATTTGCGAGAATGACGCCACATTTTGTAGGAAGATTAAATAAGACGGGGGACAAAGGATTCTGCGAAAAAACAAATTAGTTCCAAAAGTCACCGCTAGGGGAATATTTGACGCTGTGTAATAGAAAATAGAGTGTTAACAAATGCAAATTAATGCGGAATAAAATTACCTTTTATTATGCACGTTTCTGATTTAGTTCAAGTGCAATATGGCAACACTTAAAAAAGCGTAAAATCTACATAAACACTGATAAAGTCTCGTGATCTGCAATATCACGTACGCTGAGCAGCAGAAGAAGTTCTTTATTCAAATTTTACGTTACATCCATTCGCACAGTGCCAGCTGCTTGGGTTTTAAAAGGCAATGTGTTACGTTTCGAATCAATCGGATTGAAAGTTTATGTGCAATGTCTCCTTCTTTAATCGAACGTGCGTTACTGGTCAAACTCTTTTACCTCAACCAGTGCAACGCGTCAGCCGCTCTTCGTGCTTTTAGAACGCACAAAAAAATGCGTAAAGGTAACGCGTGTCAGTTAACGGGCTAAAAGCAATGGTTGCGACGTTTGAGAAAACAGGTTCTCTGAAGGTTGAGTCAGGCAGAGGACGAAAACTTGTACCACAGGATACAATCGAAGCAGTTGCCACTGCGATTGTCGACAAAGGACCAGACAAAATTGCTGCCACTCTAGCGCTCGTGAAGTAGCTCGGAATATGGATATGCCTTACAGTACGGTATGGAAAATCTTACGAAAGATTATCATCTTCTATCCGTACAAGATCAGCCGTGTACAGGAGTTACTGTACCCCGACCATGATAAGCGATTGACTTTTGCTCTCACCTTTTTTGCCAGAAGGGAGGTGGATGATGCTTGGCCGTGGAAAATCTTATGGGAAGACGTGGCCCACTTTTACATGAATGGAACTGTGAATACCCAGAACTGCAGAATTTGGGACGACGAATCGCCACATGCAGTCACAGCAATTCCCTTACATTCACCAAAGGTAACTGTTTGGTGTGGGTTCACAGCGGAATTTATCGTAGGTCCATTCTTCTATGAGCACATTACCCCGACAGGACCGGAAACCTGTTCTGTTACCGGAGAGAAATATCGCCACATGTTGAACAGCTTTGTCATTCCGGCACTTCAGCAAAAACAATGCCTGGGGAAAATCATTTTCATGTAAGAGCCCCTCCACACGTTGCTGTACGGGTGCAACAGATGCTACGACAGAAATTCACAACAGAAAGAGTCATTAACCGCTACTTTCAAACTGCATGGCCCCTTCGGTTGACTGATCTTACCCCATGCGACTTCTGGCTATGGGGTTACCTTAAGTCCAAAGTCTATCAAGGAGTGGTCCAGGACCTGGCTACGTTGAAGGATAACATATCACGGATTGTACGGGGGAGATTCCTGCAGACATGTTACTTTCTGCTATTGTGCATACTGTGCACAGAATGAAATATGTGGTCCACAACAACGGCAGCCACATTGGACCTCATTTGAATGCAAAATAAAAGGTAATTTCCGTATTGATTTACATTTGTTAACACTCTATTTCCTATTACACAGCGTCAAATATTTATTTTTATTTCAATTTATTTTTTCGCGGAATCCTTCGTCCCCCGTCTTGTTTAATCTTTCTACAAAATGTGGCGTCATTCTCGCAAATAGATCGCGCTACAGAATACTGTGAGCACTGTCAGTTTAATTATGGGCACCCGGTACTTTCCATATATTTGAAAAGGGAAACAATATCATGTAATTCTTTAAAAACACTTAATGTTTTTAATTAGATGTATTATGAATTAAATGCATTTTATTTAAATCAATCATATCAAAAAGTAAAAAACAATATTTTTAAGAAAAGCATCTATTATTTTTAAATGGCTTAGTTCAGAAGTTCCCAATCCTATGCCCGCGGGCACCGTGGCACCCACCGCTATGCGATCACAATAAAAATGTTTTAGTTTTCAATAAAATTCTACCTAAAAGTTTTCTCATTTTTAGTGAAATAGAAATTGCATCCAACACAGATAGATACCCCAGAAAGCGAAATGCGACGGATTTCTTAAGATTAAATATGAACAAATAATATCTTATGGATTTCAGAATGGCAACAGACTAGAAAGAAAAGTGAAACAACGTATTTTATACTGGGCAAAGCAAAATTGCATTTCAAGATTAATATCCCATTTATTCCTAGTTTTAATAGTTAAAGCAAGTTTAATAATTTTAATAGTTAAGGTAAGTGACTCGAATTGCTGCATTACATTGAGATGTGACTGAGAATCGCTTTTCAAGTGCAGAGGTTTAAAACTATCTGCTGGAAGGTATACAGATAATGATTGATTAAATTTAGTAAAATCTGTAATGTATCGCACTGGAAATTAATTTTGTTACTTATATATTAATAATATAAAATATTAATGAAACTCATTACCTCGGCATATTAATTATATCAGTTATATAAATAAAAGTTATTAAAAATAAATGCAGAATAAAAAATACATACATAACTTCATAGTGGCTGAATTATTTTCAGTGTAATATATAGCATTACTTCGAATTTAAAATGCAGATAGAATTTTAAAATTGAAGAACCCAAACAGCTCTGAAATAATGCCTCACTCTAATTTTGCCTCTTCAAAATTTTAGCAAAAAGTGAGGTTTAAATTCAAACTAATAAGAGAATTTTAATTAGAAAGATAAATTTAATAAAATTTGTAAGTTTTACAAAATATGAAATAAAACATCTGAAAGTTTCAGATTTTAAATTACATTTAAAGGGGCGTTTTTTTAATATTTTGTGTGTTACCTTTATTTATTAAATATCATGTTCTTCGCACTTAAACCACAAAATTCAGTTCAAGAGCAATATTGCAAAATAATTTTAAAATGAGCATATCTTTAGAACTTCCGACGTTCTTCGCACTTAAACTATAAAATTCAGTTCAACAACAATATCACAAAATATTTATAAAAAGCATACTTTTAGAATTTCCGATACACAGTCTCGCGCACTGGAGATAAAAATGTTTTTCTTTTCGTATAGTGTTGCCATTGCTCTCTTTGAAATCCTTGAGTTTGTTAATCAAAAATTCATTAGCTTTATAAAATATTAAATAAATAATAAAACAAATTCTAACTTTCAAATTTGGGCTTCCAGATGGCCATATTCGAATGGAGGATTATGATGTTCAAAATCTGATATCTCTATGTACCGTTGTTTTTTCACTGTGCGAGAAATATATATACATTCATGCAGATACTTCATTATTTAATTTCTTTAAAAATGATACAGGGCGATAATATTTGGTGGCAATAGTTTTGAAAAGTAAAACGCCGTTTTATAGTGGATAACGCAAAATGTCAAAATGAAATTAATAGCCCATCTGGGCGAATTGCCCCTTTGGGCTAAACAAAGGGGGATAAAGTAATGATTCTGTCACTGTATTTTATTGGCATGTTTGCAGATTTTGTATGAAAATCGTGAAGGAAATATTGTCACGCGTAGCATTCTGTGAAAGATAATTGATAGTTCTTCAATGGAAGTTGGTTGTTTTAGCGGAGAAAGAGAACTGCTTTGTTCAAAGCGTATTTCTATGCAAATTTCACAGTCCTTAAACAATAGTTTACCGGTAAAATTATCTATGCATTCAGTGTACTATTTATGGACTAATAAAAATATTTCGAGGAACATAACTGGTTGCAGAAAAGCCACGAAGGGAAGAAAGCAAGGTTTCAAAACTTAATCTCAGCATTAAAATTGCAGTGGAATGATTGTTTAGTATTTAATTCTTTAGTATTAATTGTATAGTATGTGCTAAAATAACGTGTCTTTCTTTTTATAATATATACATGCATGGAAATTTTGAGATATTTTCATAGTGATGTTTATGGAAAAAACTCTTTATTTACACACCCAGGTTTTAACAGTACAGAATGTCCATGGCAGGAATATTCAGCTTTATTTTTTCCTCATAACTCATTTATGCTTAATTGTTGCTCATCTATATTATTAATAAACTAAATGGTTCTGTTTTTCTTCTTGATACCTAAATTCTGGGTTCCACTGTGAATCCTCTGGTTCTTTTCAGCTTGTCTGCAGTTAGACAACTTGAAAACTCTTCTCGGCCCGTTATTACTTCGCAGTCTAATGACACAGATTAATTGGCTTAAGCGAAAGAACACCTTTTGTTTCGTAGGGACAAAACTCTGAAACGCTCTACTTAAATTAGTGGAGTAAAAGCATTCCCTAAACTACGAGCCCCCACCAAGTATAGGTGACTGCAATTTTCTTTGTGTTTCAGCATCTCTTTGCCTGGGCTTAATTAAATATATTAGATAGCGAGATTAAAAAGGATGAAGGGGTTAGAGAAAAAAAGGGTTTAATATTTAAGCTTCCCTTTAGAGTAATCCCTGCCACTATTGTGCTTCGTCCTCTTTATTTTTAAGGATTTTAAGTTTTCAAAGAGTTCGAAGAACGTCTTTTTTGTTTCTTCTTTTGGAGCGTCACATTTTGGGTTAAGAGTAGAAGTTTGTTGCTATTATTACATTATCTTTACGGAAAGTAAACACTAAGATCTGTTGCCTAAGCCACAGCAGCCAATTTAAAGCTCTGTAATAAGGAACAATTAAAGAGAAAGTACGATTTAGAAAAACGTCGGTTAGAAAAATGAAGCGGGTATTTAATTATGTGTATTTTTCTTTTTGCTTTCTAAACATATATGATCCTTAAAAATAACCAAATCCTTGTTGCACTAACTAATAGCATTTATTTACTTTAAGTTATTAAACATTTTAAGTTAGATTTTGCACTGCTTTTTTTGCCTTCACATGCACAAGCAGCCACTCCAGAAGAATATTTATTTAGTTAGCAAAAAGAACAGAGCGGCAGCCAGACATGAATCAATTGTAGAACTGTCTGACTACCATGACTGTCATCATTCAGTTAGAATTAGTTTCCTTATCATGTTTCCTTATTTCTGTAGTGCCACTGATAGAACGAAAAATCTCAGATGGTGAGCTCAGATTTCTGTTTGATAATTAGCATTCCGTTTGATACTTAGCCAGAGAAGGAATGTATATATTTTCTTTGCTCCTATTTAATATTTAGCTTTAATCAGAGATGTCTAATTAAGACTAAAGAGACGCCTAGTTATTACAGACGCTCATATTTAAACAGATATCTGTAGTTAAGCTCCAGTTAATTTAAGTTAGCGTGAATTGTTTGTTGTCTTCCAGAATCAGTTTTATGGTTAAATGGTATTACGTGCAAAACATAGTTAAATGAAAGGAATTGCCTAAATTTGGGTACGTTTATTTTTGCTTTTAGGGAACGAGTAAATGAAAAGCTAATAACTTACTAGCTTTGAAGCTGTAGCCTTTGTAGCTGCCCTTTTTGTATAAGGTTAATAAAACTATTTTAGGCAAAATAATCATAAAACTCAGGAACTATGCCTATTTTTCAATTAGTTACTCTCAGGAAAATTGAAAAAAAAGTTATTCATGTTTGAAACAAAGAATAACTCTTGTGATTAAAAAGATTTAAGCTGTTTTATATTTCAGCCTGATGAAATTTTTCTAGGATATATCACGAATCAGGGGGAAATACGGAAAAAGAAAGTTATATCTCATAGTAGGAAACATACAATCTTTGCCTCACCAGTGTCGCCAGATATGTGTATAATTATACAGGATTTTACAGTTTTACAGAAAGTGAAGAGAAATGATGCACTTCTCAAAAAGAAAAAGTAAGAAAATCGAGACTTTAAACAGTGTTCATATTATTTTTAATTCTTCTTTTTCCAGCAAGTGCCAATAAGTTGATATCATCTCTCGAGACATAAAGTACGCCCTCATAGTAATTCAGATCTAGTTGCCTCTAGTATTTCTATCACGAGGTATTAGCACAGAACGAACCCATTTCAAAGTTCTGTTTCGTAATCCTCAAGACATCTTCAAGGAACGAGTCACTGACCAACTGAGAAAGGATTAAGTTTTTTAGAACTATTTATTAATAGCGCTGTTAACCATTTGTAAGCATAACGCCCGAGACGGCCTTTCATTCAATTGCGATGTTGTTTTCTTCTCTTGCCCTAAGGTATGCTGTAGCAGGCGCAGTTTGCCCGAATGAATTGTATCAGGTTTACCTAAAAGAATTATTTGTGATTTTCTTATCTTTAGGTTGCGCGTTGACATTTGAAATCTCCAACACCAATTTGTGCGTTAATGAAAGAAGAGGGAAGGAAATTGCTATGATTCTCGAAAGCATTGCGGGCGATTAAGTATTTACTTCGCATACAGGTTAGCGAAGGCTTCGGTTTTTTAAGGGTTACATTTGTACTTCCATCTCAGCTGCTTGTTTAGATTTGGAATGACGATACTTTTGCAGGAAGGTATACGTCATTTTTGAGTTTGTGAAAATTGGTAGGTTGTGGGTAGTTTTAAGAGAATCGATAGCTGTTAAAGCAGCAAACAATGAAAGATTGAGAGTTTGGGAGAAGAAAGTAGAGAGGATCCAGAAACCGTTTCAGCTTAACTTACGAAAGTTAGCATAAATATATGATCCCGTACCCGATTAAACAGGTTACAGGAAATAAGAGAAAATAGGACTTTATTATCATCAAAACACTTCTTGTTTCCTTAGAGGTTCGAAGTTTTTTGTCCTAAATAAAATATAGTTTCATAAAAGAGGCTAATTCTTCTTTAAAATAACCTTTTAAGTTTAATCCTATGATATTTCTGAAAGAAAGTTTATTTATTAAAAAAATACTTTCATAGAAACTGAAAGGAAAGCAAAGAATGGAAAATGTACTATAAAAATGTTGTACAAGATGTGATTTTTTTCTAAAACAGATTTATTCGCAGTTAGTTGATATCGTAAAGACATTCAAACATACAAAGCTGCATTGTTAAGAACACTGAATAAATAATGGCTTATCGCAATTCAAATTTTTATACGTGCTTGTAAAATATAAAAATACAGTAAAGAAAAATACGATACTAATTGGTGTAATTTCACGAAGAGTACATTGAAGAGATTATTGTGAAACAAATAAAAATAAAATTCTTGAAAAATCCTTGAAATTTTTCGAAAACACTTTCCGGAAGTAAATTTAATTTAGGATATACCATTACTTTTTTAAAGAATTTTATATTATAAAAGTCTTTGTGATAAATATCATCTATCAATCGCTATATATTAGCAGAAATTTCAATAAATTAAAACAAAAGAAATGAAAAATGCCTTTTTTGTAAAAATATTTTACAGTGCTTTAATTTTTACCCCTTGAAATTATTACCCTTATTACCCTTAATATATTTTATTATTTATTTTCGTAAAGTAATTTTCATGAATAAATAATGTCTAAAAATAAAGCAACATTAAAAGGATTCATAACACGATTCGGAAAAAAATTCTAAATGTGGCCAGTAAATAGTGTCTTGCCAATTCAACGTTTTAAGTATTAAATAGCTTTAAGTAAAATACCATTACCGGTTGATCATTTATAAATGAAATCTAAGTTATTGATGCAATAAAAGAAAAGTCTGTAATACAAAATTTTGGATTATATTTCATTAGACATAATAGCCCATGGGTAAAGGCTGTATTTTCAAAATTTATATTAACTTAATCAAATGTTTGCCCTCTTTTCATTTATATTCTATTGTGCAGTTGAATAACGTATTAATTTAAATGATTTTTAATTAAAAGAAATTAAGCATTTTTATTACGCTTAAATACTTTGAAATGAATGCCGTAATTTAATTTCTTCTGGGTTATTTCTATACTATTAGGAAATATAAATTCATTTTGATCTGTAACTATATCCGGGTGATATTTAGGTATTAGAAAACAATTTTAATTTGAATAATGAATGCCGCGAGTTCCGGGATAAGTAAGAAGTAAAACAAAAGGCGTTTCTGAATTTGCTGTTTGCTCTTGTGCCTCGTCACCACCAGCGCAAAATAACAGCAAGTGCGCGATGCCTATTTTAGAATGTCTCCAAATAAAACCTCATATAAAAATAATTCTCTTCTGCGGTTTGTTATAAATAAATACTATGTTTACATATTATAGAAATAGCTTTAATATCTACTGCATTATTTTAGATTAGATTCTTATTATAGTGATTCTATATATTTTTCTACAAAAGTCTGTTTTGAATTCCAAGTAAAGCATTCCTTTCGGTTAGTCAAAATCTAATATGTTGTTCTCAATCATGATTATATACGCATCATGTATGCATATACCATTTTTCCCTTCTCCAGCATCAAAAAACCTAATGTCTCTACAATGACGCCCGAACTGAAAGGTAGTGGATGATGATTCATCAACAGGATTTGGCGCTTGGGTCCCATGATATCCAGTCGTACTTAAAAAAGGGGAGTATATAAGGTATTTTCTCCCTTCCTTCTGCATGCCTTCGTGGTGAAACGGTATCACACTCGGCGCGTATTAGAGAGGTCGAGTCCCGGCGAGGGTACTGCTCTGCTGTCGAACTAAAGTCAGATGTCATATAAAATCGAGGCTTGGAAAAAAAATTAATGGGGAATTAGAATTGCTGAAAGGTTACTATATCTCGAAGTTTACCATCAGAGTATTAACCGTATCAATTTGTATTTATAATTAATTTTTATAATTCAGTATTATGAATACAAATATTATCAAATAATTTCAGTGTTATTCAGATCTCAACAACTACATCTTTATCTATAATTTGTAGCAAATGAATTTCAACTGCAAACCGATTTCAAATTTTGAATTATATATATATCGTGGGATTTGCCAGACCTTTTCTTGCAAGAGATCTGAATTCGACTTACTTATCTGAAACTGTAATCATGAGAGTATTTGAAAATATTTAAGAAACGCAGCAAAAACGATCGAGAATTACTGCATGCCAATCAAAGAAGTACCACTAGCCATAAATTCTCGTTTTAACGAGGTTAAGCAGAATATTCTTTACATCTACATAATAGGAATTTTCTTAAAGGACTTCGACTATTTGTGAATAATCTTCTTATTATTTCATTCTCTTCTAGGCTCAAATTTAGAGAAATATTAACTTTAACCAAACGGAGAAGGAACAATATATTGTTGCAAATTGCAATTTTGTTTTTCTCAAAAACCATTTGAGAAGCGATTAGTTGCCGGTGGCGGTGGCTTTAGCAATTTTATTGAGGACTGCTTCACAGATGGACAACGCGCTTTTGGTATAAAACACTTTTACAAAAATATCAGTTATTGAGTAGTTGGTACACCAACTGCATGGATTACATTACGATTTATACGTAATATACACTGTGGAAAAAAAAAAGTCGCTCTTTACAAGCAAAAGTTTTGTAAAGTTAAAGAAATTAAAATGTTACGTGAGAATTTCTTGTAACGTAAAGAGTCTGAAATGAAATAGTGTCGTATGCAGACGGTTTAAGAGTACACTTACAAGCAAAGACTAAGGTTTCAGTTTTGCGCGCATGAATCAGGTGACCGACTGGAGATTGGGGGGGGGGAGATATCTCAGCCAATCAGGAGAAGACAACGATAATTCTTTTAATAAGTATATTATCATCTCATTTATGTTTCTATTCTATTATCTTATTTTATTATTATTCCTTAGATGTTTACGTATCTCCGATTTTATCATTTTTAGTAGTTGTTAACCAATACATATATCATTTATCCATTTAATATTTTGATTATAATACATTATAATCATAACTGTCAGACTTCCTTAATAACTAGCAATACATAAGCTATTAACACTAATCCCATATTTTCCTAATATTCACTTTTCATCTCTTTAATCCCTTACATCTATAACACTAATAATCTTTAATGTTATTAATCTACTTCATCTTTAATTATATTATATTATTTTATGTTTATCATAATACTGTCAGATCCTACTGCATTATAGGATTTTTTTAACGCATTGTAGTTTCACTAACTTTACTATCAAATAGTAGTTTTTACTCCTATTTAATATTAGTACTATTATTGTTGAAATTTTTATTACTATTTCATTTATTATTTCATATATTGATAATAACAATTATGTTAATCATTATATCATTTGCATTTAATTATCCTTATTATAATTTTGTATTATGAGTATTAGTGTTGTAGTTAACTCTGTACTTTAGTTATCAAAATTTATAGCTGTAATATTTCAACATTTATAAAAAGTGGTTCAACATTAATCATCTTTCCCAAGTTTTACACTTTTCAACTTACTGTCTATTCACCTCTTTCTCTTAGCACTTACCTTTAATATCTTTACTTCAATAAATTTATAATACTCCTTTTCTTATTATTAATTATAATACTTCATTTCTCATAACTATAAGATTATTCCTTAACTATAAGATTATTAGTTAGAAGATTATTTAATATAAGATTGTTAATATTGTTATTATTTCATTTATTATTTACTTTTAGTATATATTTAATATTTATATCTAGTTTACATTTTACATTCTTCTAAATTTATTTACTGTTTATTCTATATTTAGTGTTTTTCTCATTCTTTTTTAATTTGGCTTAATTATTTCTAAATTATATATGTCTAAATTCTTTAAATGTATAATGACATTTTATATTATATAATTTGGTTATTGTTCAAAATTAATATATAAAAATCAGTAAACATAAATTTTCAATTTAAGTAACAATTCTCTAAATATTTATGTTATGAGCTTTATTGTGAACACTGCCATCTATGTAAACACCACAAGACCTGTATAATATGTCTCTGTATGTCATATGTATATTTGTACAACCACTGTAACTTTGTAAAATTTTATTTCAAATAAATACCGATGATAGCGGATGGTAGATAGTTTCCATCAATAGAGCACAAAAGCTGAAAGTCGTAATGATGCTGTAGTTGCTCTGTTGATGGTCTCCTGTTCGTATCGTTCCTGAGCGGTAAATTAATCTTTCATAGTTACTGTTTTAAATATTGTTATTTATTTTATAATTTTACAGTTTATTCTTATGCACTTTACTCTGTTATATGTATTGATCAAGTATTTTAACGTTTAGCCCTAGCTACTAGTAAATATCAATCCCCGTAATATGTATTCTAAAGATGCTCGTAATATGAATTCTATCCTCTATACTTAACCAAAGAATATGTATTCTATAGATATTCTTTGGTTTACCAGCTGGGTGATTGGTACTAGTTACGAGTATCTAGCAAGTACAAGCAACAAGCACTATCTGCATTGAATTCACTGCAAAATATTTAAATTTAAATCTAGATCTAATAATAGTAGTATTTGCGATTGTGAATCCGATAAATTAAGCCTTTAATTGACCATTTTATTTATAACCAGCATTTTTTACATAACCAGCAGTAATTAATTGAAAAAGTGATATCGTATTAATTTCGTATGAAAATTTTATAATTCCAAAATGAAGTAATTACATTTGATTAAAAATTTATCGTATGATAATTTTCGTAATGTTTTGTTTTCTTAACTAGGTGCAACTTCGTTATTCCATATATTTTAGTATATTAATATCAACAGGGAAAAAGTGAAAACGACTTAAAATATCTTTCTAACCCATTTATGCCTAGCGCTCTATTAATGTAACGGTAGTTCAAACAAAAACAACATACTGCACTTTATTCCCAAAAATATCATTTCATTAATATTTTATAAATTACAAGTTTATTATACTCTGTAACTGCCATTGCATATATAATCTAATTATATATGCAATGGCAGTTACAGAGTATAATATTGCATATATAATTAAATTATATTCATTTACTAATTTTATCGTCTGAAATGAAGAGGAGAAAATTAGGCAAAAATTTTAACTTCCAAAGGACACAGCGAAGCAAGAACAAAGTAATCATGGCTAAACTATTAGTAACTATAATAATTTTATTTCTTTAAAAGAAACCTACATTTTAATAAGAATCCACTTAGAGAAATATTATAAAAAATTATATAACTGCCATTGCATATATAATTTAATTATATATGCAATGGCAGTTATATATGCAATTATATATGCAATGGCAGTCATTCCAAAAATATAATTTAATTATATATGCAATGGCAGTCATTCCAAAATATAATTAATTTATTCCAAAAATATAATTTAATTATATATGCAATGGCAGTCATTCCAAAATATAATTAATTTATTCCAAAATATAATTAATTTAATTATATATGCAATGGCAGTCATTCCAAAATATAATAATTTATTATATATAAATATAATTTAATTATATATGCAATGGCAGTCATTCCAAAAATAGTAGAAACGTATTTGGGAACTCTAATTCGTGCTTATTTACTGAAAACTCATTTTTGCTCAAAAATATTACCTCCCTTACCTATGTATATTATGTATATTTTCTTATCCATGTATAAGGTTGGCAAAAAAATTTTTAAAAAAAGGAGTCTCCTTGACAAAGGACGTCGCTTCACTGCAGTAGTTCCATGCGATGTCAACGAGTTCCAGGCACCTTTTCTAATATCAAAGAGGAATTTAAATAGTCAGGATATTGCTTAGAGCGTAAACCTCGATCTTTCTCGCTTATCTTTGAGGGCTATGAACTGTCTTCTCATACATATACTCTCTTTAACATCCTCTTGATTGATAAAGAATTTGGTTGAAATAGTTGAAACAAAAATCATTCGGTTCTCCTATCGGACGTAAAATATGGCGTTCAGTGTATCACATTTCTACTGTAAAATACTTTTATAACTATTTATGCGATAAAGTAAAAAGGAATAATTCTACTTAAAAAGGTCGCTACCCAACAACACTCTATCCAAACTTTGATAAGTACGTATTTAGTGCCTTATAGGAGATGTTTTTTCTGCATTCATTGTTTTTTCTTGATGAAACTATTTGATTTGAACATTTCTTGATGAAACTATTTGATTTGATTTTGACAATTTGAAACTAATTTCAAATTGTCAAATTGTTTTCAAATTGTGGGCAGTCTTTCAACTTCGAAATAGCTGCGTCTCAACGTTTTGAAACCTTTTCAGTCAGGCTTTTGTTAAACTGCTTAATGCGTTGGGTGCTAACTCAGACCAGGGCCTGATTACTCTCTAGAGATTCGAGACTTCAGCCTAAGGCCTCCAAATTGCAGGGGCCAGATCATCCTGAAACTCCTCACTAACCTTGTTTTTCTGGTGAAATGTTAAGTCTCTTCTCTGCTCTTTAAAGCGAAATTATATTCTGGTCTAACGTGCATCACTACAGATCTCAAGAACGGAAATTTGTTGCATTTATCTCATGTAAGATTCCATTCGTTAAGAACAACAACTGATTGCCTATATCCAAGTTCTTTTGCATGAGTAATTCAGTTTCTTGTCGTTTCTAACCAGCATCTGCTATGGATTACTTAAACAACTGCTACTTGGTCTTGTTCAGTGATACCCAGCCTTTTCGTAAATTTATATTATTATGATCGAATAGCGTGATAGATGGACAATTCGTGATCAGCTCAAAAGTGCGCTTTGATTGATTGATTCGTAATCTTTGAGTTAGTTAGTCTAATAACAACTGTCAAAACAATCTAACATCAATTGAATATTAAATTCAGTGCCGGTGCCGCGTTATGCAGTCCATTTTAAAATGTATTTGCTTATTTTAAGCGTTGACACTTTTTCAGCATAAGAAAGTCGTCTACCTTCAGAATTTTTATTGAAATTTTTGATAGAGAGTTTGAATATTTTTATAGTTAATTTATGAATAAAATAATATAATTTTTATTTGAAATTTCCTTTTGACAAAAATACATACTTTTCATATCTCCGAAAATCATTTGCATATAATCAAGCAGCTGGTTTGCCTTTGACTGAAATTACTAAGAAATTATTCAGAAAATTACTAATTACTTATAAAATTACTAAGAAATTACTCAGTTTATTGTTGCTGTAATTTTCCATGTTATGGCTTTGCTATTGAATTGTCTGACTACTTATCTTATTTAAAGATTCGCATTATGGAAAATTAGATATTTTTCATAGTTTGTATGAATAAATCATTTTATGGTGTAGTAAAAATTAACTCAGAAGAATGTTTGTTTTTGTTACTGATCGTTTCGTTGCTTTTTATTTTCAAATTGCTTCGTATAAGAATATACGTATGCCGAATTTTGAAGTGGATGTAAGGCTCTATGCTTTTATAAACTAGTCATGCAATTTTATTGAACATATATGAAGTCACAAAACTTTCGGTCTCTCTTATCTCTATAGTTGAAATATATTTAAAAAACACAGTTTCCTATCTAGCAGTATCAGATATGGTTCACGAAGTGAAAATGTTTCGAAACTAATGAGTTTGAACATCACTCCACATCATTCATTGAACCCAGCTGGCAAATACAGTATAATTATTTTATATATGTGGATAACTAGGTCATATTTTCATTAACCTTTAGAACATCAACGTTTGTTATCATAATTAAGCCAGTAGTTGAATCGTAAATGAAAAGCTCTTAAATTAAAATTCCATCATTTCAAAATTTCTATCTATTTCAAAAGCTAAAATTAAATGGCTTAAGATTAGAAAAGGGTTATTATTTTGAGCGCCTATAAATTATAAAATTTTTAAAGTACTAGCGTACCTTAAGAGTTCCGGTGGTGCGCCACCGGATCGTGCAGAAGCATCACAAGTCCGGGGTTCGATCCCCGGGCTGGACAAGGTCGACTCAGCCTTTCATCCCTTGATTTCCATCCCTTGGGTTGATAAAATGAGTACCAAGTTCGCTTGGGGCTAAACACTGGGGGTCCTGCGACAAGCTGACCACTTATTCAGGGCGTATGCTTACGCACCCCGGGGTCCACGCTAAAAAAAAAACAGATTTCGGGACACTGTTAGCCTAGGCCCACTAAGGCTGCTTGCCCACTAGGGCTCTTGCGCCACTGAGTTTAGTTTAGTTTAGTGTACCTTTATCATAGTCTTTCTATTTAAGGCTTCTTGCAACCTTCTGATATGGAATTAAAAATATCGCAACGTCGTAATAAATGTATAAAAGAATCATAATTGTCTTTAAATTCTGGATATTACAGCCAAAAGTTCACTATATTTTTAATTTTCAGATCATTCTACAAAATTTGGAAGCATAGTAAATTAATCTGCCTGTGGAAATTCTCAATCAATATTTTATGTTTGCCTGTTGCTTATGACAGTTCATCTGCACACATAAGAAATAGAATAGATGAAATTTAAACGCATAAGCGAAAGTTTCAGTTGAGGAAACAATCAAAGCGCATTTAGATTTAGGCTGGATCTTTACCCTAACGGACCACCCACGGCATTTCGTTGAAATGCGTTGCAAAGACTTCCAAACTTCTAAAGTGGGCAAAAGTTTCAATTCTCTTAGATTTTTATTTCTCAACTGCTGCTTTAGATATCCCCGCCATCTTTCAAACAGCAAGACGCCGGACTCCGACGCAAAACAAAAGGAGGGCGGTCGCGACGGTGGGACGGGGTAAGGGGTCTAACAAAGACCGGGCGCCACGTTAATTGGCCCTACCCCCTTTTGTTCTTACCCTAAAAGTTCAACAGAGTGGTTCGAAACCACCTTATTCTCCTTCTCCGCTGCTCCTCCACACACCGCCACCACCCAACGAGCTTTAATTAAAAGTTAAACACTTACTTTGACAGCGCCAGAAGTGACGGGTTCATTACCAACTTGTCCCGCCATTTTGGAGTGCCTAAAAGATTATGAAGCGCTCAACAATGCGTCATCCATCAACGATTAATGTTTGGGCGAGGAATGGAGCGGTAATTATGTTAAGTCCGACGCTCTGCCGGGATGGTGCGAAAGGTAGGGTGGGGGAATAGTGGAAAAGGCGCGAGAGAAGTGTCACGGTACTACACCGAAAGGGTGGGGATCCGTTTTAAAAGCCTTAAACGTGGTCTCTTTAAATGCTTCTACAACTTATCAGGCACTGGGCGCAAGGATACATCCGGTGCGCGGCGCAGACACATCCGATACAATTAGAGAAGTAATTTTGAGCGCCCCCTCCCGACATCTCCCACTTGCTTTTCAAACTCGGCGGAGAAATTTTAGCGTGATTAATTGCTCAGGAGTTCAGTTCCTTCATATTTCGGGGGGTTTGAGTTAATTAACGTAAAAAGAGAGGTTTGGCTCGATTCGCCATCAATTTTCATGGGGTACGCTATGTCGTGGGTTTTCGCGATATTGTTGCGGTTAGGTCGGTGAGTGATGAAATGTCTTTAAGTGCCTTTCAGTGACAATAGATGTCGTCTTCGTCGCTCATAAATACTAAAAATGGACTGCCTTGGAACAGTGTCAAATCATATACATCAGAACGATGTTTGTTGTGAAGCGAAAGAGTATAAATTCATGGTAAGTTCTTTTCTCGTTAATTCTTCCAAATCTCCGTCGGTAAATAATGCAAGCAACGAACATATTTAGAGGAACAACAGGGGGTGGACTTTTTAAAATAGAATGAAATGTAGTTGCGTGATAAATGTGCTGATTCTGCAGAAGATTTACCGCGGGATAATGCGTCCTATTGGATATAATTTACCATCTGTCATATTCTTGCACATATGCAGAAGTAACATTGCTGACGATCAAAACAATTAAATGGCTACATCTCGTCGGAAAACCAAAGACACATCTTTGTAATTTGTCAATGAAAGATGATTTATTATAGAAGAAATAGTGCAATTTTATTTATGATCGGGATATTATATTTAAGCATTCTTAGCTCAGAATGTGTTTTCAACCATTTAATAAATGGATTTAGAAACTTTAAACACTCATTTATTTCATGGATTACTTTTCAAGAGAATTTCCTATTTCTTTAATACACCGTGTACAAGTAGTTTCCTAATCCTGGATTGCTACTCACAAGCGGGCCAGGAAACGATTCATATTCATTTTTTCATCTTTTGTTAATAACTGTGTATATATTTTTGTAATTAATAATGAATTAAATTATTCATTAATATGCCTTCTTTATAGTTATTAATCAACTGTTAAACCTTACACATATATACATCATAGCATCATTTTCTTCTATTTCTTTCTCCTTCCCTGATTTGAGGACAAGTGCTCGCATGCTGAGAGAATTTCCCATTTCGTCCTTTCTTTGTTCAACTTGCGGTCAAAATCGGGCCCATCTATTTCATTACTTATCACTTCTCATAAAATCTTTCCCGTTTCGTCCGCTGCTCTTCCCCCATTTCTCCTTATTACAACCTCTATTGAAGGAAGGTCGATTTTTTTTTTTTTTTCAATTGATCCCCTTTTCAAAAACTCGTTGTTTAAAAAGTCACTTGCTGAGACAGGGAACATTGCGTAATAAATGACAATTGGCTTGTTACACTTAATCTGATCAATACATCTACTACTGTGAAGTAATTTCAGAGCCATGCGCAGGTGTCAAATGCAGTTTTATTTTTTGTCATATGTGATTATTCTGAATTTGTCTCTTGATGTTTTCATTCATCTTTGTTTAAAATATGATCACGAGTTTAGCGAAACTTAGATTTATTGAAATCAGATGAGATCATCCAGCTATAATAGGCAAAGACAGGTAATATGCATCCAAAAGAAGTTTTAAAAATGACAATAAGTGCTGGATTTGCCAGAAAATCAATCCAACGAAACTTTATTGACAAATTCTGAAGATGATGTATTTCAAAGAAGAAACTATGCCTGCATTCCTAACATACCTGAGATCGAGATAGAGAATTTTATCACAAAGAACAAACAAACAATAAATAAATAAATAAAATGTTCGTGACGAACTTAATACGCATATATCGTATGTCTCATGTCTCGAAAGCGCGACTTAGGATATATATATTAGACTTTATGTAACATCATTCAAATATAGGTATTTTGACACAAAATAGTACTTTTTCTAAAATGACATGCCAATTTTTTCTATATTTCGATTCTACGACTCAAATTACGCCAAGCTACCAAGATTTGTAAAAATCGTACGAGTAGTTTTTTAGAAATTAGCTCTCAAAATTTTAGCTCCTCAATTAATATTGAGGAGCTAAAACTATATATACCAGACGGTATATATTATTAATCTCTCTCTTTTTATTAAATTTATTTGATTCTTCCTTTCACATTTCAAAATTTAGGTTCATTCCAAATCAAATTCACCCATTTTTTACGATTTATTATTAAAATTTCTGTTTTTAAATAATTTTTATAAATTTTTCAATAACCTTTTTGAATCATAATGTATAAATTTTTACCATCGTTTTAAAGTAGACGTTTCTTAACATACCTGGAAAAAATTACTCTTTTTATTCAAAATTTCCGAAGATATGCGTGAATTTATATATTGATGCGTTTTGAAATTTGGCATATTTGTTGAAAGCGATAAAACATCAAATGTTATTTAGACACTTTGCTAAAATTATTTGGAAGTAGAAACGATGTAACTTTTTTCCCACTCATGCACAATGTAAAAAGGTAGGAAAAGAGGTGCCTTTATTTTTCGCTCCGGCATAATCATGGAGGTAGGTCCTTCCTTACCTCCATGTGCATAATGGAAGGGAAAGGAAAATTGGTTGTCACATATTAAGAAGTTTGCCAAGTAAATTATTCTTGACGAAAACTGAAAAAAATTGGGGCAAGATAAATTTTTGAATTTCTCCGTAAATTTCGCACCAAATTTTACAAAATTTAATATCTAGGCATAATTTTAGTCGTAAAATCGAAATATGGCAAAAACTTGGTATGTTATATCAGAAAAAGTCCGATTTTGTGTCAAAATGCCTTTGTTAGAACAATGTCATATATAAATCTAATATATATCCTAAGTCGCGCTTTCGAGACATGAAAAACGTAATTTGAATTTTGTCAGTCGGCCCAGGGACTTAGAAAGAATTTCATTGCCAGTATATCTGGTCATATACTATAGAGTTTCTGACAAACAAGCAACATTTAAAATAATCGTTCTTTATTCCACAACTTTACTTACTATTCTTTGAAAGTAATTCAGTGGCTATATATTGATATAGAATATAATAATGTTAATGAAGATATAATAACACGCGGAACAAATATTAATTCAGAAGTCAAACAACTAAAATCAGCGTTATATTTTCAAATTTTTCACAGAACTAGTTTCGATGGTTTTACCAAACCATCATCCTCAGCTGCAAAAGAAAAAAAAAAAAAAAAAAAAAAAAAGTGGGGGCGCTTTTTTTGCGCTTTTGCAGCTAAGGATGATGGTTCGGTAAAACCATCGAAACTACTGTGAAAATTTGAAAATATAACGCTGATTTTTGTTGTCTGACTTCTAAATTAATATAGTAATGTTAGTTTATTCGTATGTGAAAAAGCGCATGAGAGGTATCTGCCTAAGGGAAAGAACGCGTTCGGGAAGGAAAACTTGCTCGTATATATGTTAAACGTCGGAAAAATAAAAAAACATCAACTACGCAGCCGGCTCGTTCACCTGGATTAGAACCAAAGCCCAACCACCAGTATTGACTGGTCTTAACCACTCGGACACTGGTGAGGCCTAGTCTGTTGAACTTTAATGGCTCGGCTAGAATATCCATATCACGTGCATAATAAACATAGCGATGGCATTACTTGTGTTTGAAAAAACCACTTGTGAAGAAAACTGGATTCTCTGTGGGATAACAAAGACTATTCTATTCAGGAAATCTTTCCAAAATGTATCTTTCAATAAGCATGAGCAGGCCAATTAACATAAATTTATCAAGTGTCTAAGTCTGTCCGGTTGAACGACAAGAAATTTAAAGGGATCATCCATTTGCCCTGAACACTTTCCCTTAAAAGTTCCCGTCTCCCTGACTACTCGTGTTATCTCTTCTCCTTATTCCTACGATAAAAATCCCCAACGCATTCGGCAGACTGAAAAATTAGACGCATTATTATTCAGTACCGTAAATTATTCACTACGTAGAACGTGCAATTCCTGCTACTTGTCGAATGCTATTTAGAGCCTCTAAAAATGGATTAGGCTAATTCAAAAGCATCGCCTTCTTTCCTAAGTATTCCGAATACTCCTTAAATAGCTTCCATCAGATAAACGAACAAAAACATGCCAGGATAAACGCTTTCCCCATTTTTTTCCCTCTTCTTCTGCCGCTTTACCAACGCGGATGATTACATTCCGTCGGAACTTTTTTCCTACGCATTGTTCCTTATGAATATTCATAAAGAGAAGCCTTGCGTAAGTAATTAGCTCATATTCATAGGGTTTTTCTTCGATCGTCCTCAACTTCCTTTTGATCCCAGTCATTAATAAATTAAAGACCTGCTTCGAGAAGGGTTTTTACGGGAAGTATTAAACTTTTAGTTGATAGAAGGGGAAGCTAATAGTTGAGCTTTCTCTTTTTTGTCAAAAATCATTATTTTATGATCAAACGCCAGCTCGTTGTTCACGCCTCCCTGAATTAAGCACACCGAATACAGTTATTATACAGCTTTAAGCAATTTAACACTAAGTCGTACAATGAACATAATATATTTCTTTTAAAACATTTAATCTAAGTATACATGCAAATGAAATTTACTTGTAAATTTTTATGTTGCAATAATCTCAATCTATCATTATCAACTTCTCCAATGAGTTCAAATGTAACCAAAAGCACTTAAACAAAAACACCACATGACATTTACAGTTGACCGAGTTTCATATCTTATATTAGAAAAGAATAAGAGGAGAAAAATGTGCTACTGGCGAAATGAGCTGATCTGGTGTTTATGTTTACAGAACGTTCAGTTTGTCCATACATTTTTTTACGCCCTTGTATGAAGTAAAGGAGGTATATTGTAATCGCAAAAAAATTCCGATATCATGCTTCAACAGAAGTATTCATTTTGACCACTCCCGAATCCATTTTCCGAATTTTTTCCCGGACATACGGACAGAATAAAGAACCGTTTTTTCCAAAACGGATTAGAAAAGAGATTTAAGATGGATTCAAAAGGAACTTTTTTCGTGACGGCTGGTATCTAACCATTTGTACGTACTTATGCATAAGTGTATGTACGTATATACCTCGCATAACTCAAAAATGATTAGCCGTAGAACGTTGCAATTCTGTATATGGAACTGCTTTAACATCTACATGTGCACCTCTCTTTTTTATTACAATCGGAAGAACCAAACATATACATTCTAATAGATTATTTAATATATTATCTCTTTTGACAAAAGTAGTTTAGCAATCATTTGTCACCGTCATATAATTCTAATTACATAAGTATTTTAAAGGACGAAATATTCCTATTTTGGCAGTGTCAAATTTAAAAAAAAAATTGTACAAATAATGAAATCAAACTACTGCATATTTATAAAATATTTCTTATTTTTAGTATTATTTTTGATTTCCTGCCTGTAGGCACATAAAAAGCTTTTTCTGAATTAATCATAACTGCTTCTTAGTATTACATTATTTAGGATAACGAAAGGTTTCACAGGAGCCGTTTATTTTCAGAAAATGAGAAAAACTGTAGACCGAAAACAGTATTATTTTGTAGTGAGAACGAATTAATGAATTTCAATAATTAAATTCCGTATTTCCTGAAATAAAATAGTATTAAAAAAATCTGAAAAATTTCAGATTTTAAAGGTCATCCAAAAAGATTTGTTAATATTTTTTATACTTTCTTTGTGTTTGTTCGCAGTCTACCAAACTGCTCTTGCACTCACTTCTGTTAACCCCCCTTTTTTGTCTTTTGAACTTTATTAAAAAGCACCGTTTCCTTCGCCCTTTCGGCCTAAAATTTTGTTGTCTTTTTATTATGTATTTTATGTGTAAATTTTATTTATTAAATATCACGTTCTTCGCACTTACGCCAAATAAAATTCAATTGAATAGCAAAATCACAAAGTATTTAAAAACAACATTTAGGCTTAAATGGATGGACAGAAGCTGATGCGTGGAAGATAAAAGTATTTTATTTTTGGCCGCGGTAACTTATTGCTTCCATTAATCAAAACTAAATGATCTTACATTTTCTCCGAATATCTTACATTTTTTTCCGAATGGCAACAGTCTCACGCGCTGGAGATAAAAATGTTTTAATCAAGAATTCATTAAGGTTCTACAAAATAGGAAAAAAATAATAAAAGAAATTTGAAATTCAAAATTCAGCCTTTCAAGGTGTACATGGTGGTTGGAGGATTGGAATATTCAAAATCTGATGACTCTAAGTGCCGTCCTATAAAGTCGTTTTTTCACAGACCGAAGAACATGTATACATACATACATACAGGTCTTTCATTATTCAATGTCTTTCAAAGTAATATAGGGTGATGAAATTTGATGGCAACAATTTGAAAATTGTTTTTTGTTTGCATCAAACCAAAGCAAAATCCCATTTCGAGACTAATAGCCCTTTGGAGTAAAAGGCGTGTAATATACAGGTTTAAAACTCATTTTTAAAATTTTCAAATGCATTTATTTGTTGGAAAGCGCAAACAGCTCACTGCATAACAATTGCAAGTGAGTACAAAAGCTGATTAATCCATTTCCAATCATGAAAACGTACAAAAATTGCTTTATATTTATAAAACATGATAAATATAGGCCATAAGAGTAGCCTAAGCATCGTTTTCTGGTTATAAATTGCAAAAGACCTAAAGAATATATCACCGAAATTCAACACGCGCTCACATGTGGGATATTATTTAAAAGTAGCTCGAGTAGAAATATGCAAAATTCTCTTTTTCAAAAAGTAATAATTCAAAAGTATCAAAAGTATAAATAAGTTTCAAAAGTATAAATTAGTTTATACCAAAATTCTGTTTTTCAAAAAATTATTTTGGTAAAATATAGTTCCAAATTTTTTTAATTTATTTTTCATAATTAGATTTAGTAATATTTACAACTGCTATAATAATTTAAATTTAGTAATATTTACCTCAAAAGCGGCTATTAGTCTCGAAATAGGATTTTTTGTTGGTTCGCTATATAAACGGCGTATCACGTTTCAAACTGTGTTGCCACCGAATTTTATTTCCCTGTATTATTTTTTTTTAAAAATTAAGTAATGAAGAAATCTTTATGTATGTATACATTTCTTCGGGTTGTGGAAAAAAAAACGATATTTTAAACTTTAATCTTTAAAAAGGAAAAATTATAATATTTATGGAACTAACTGCATAAACATACCAAACTTAAAATTACCATTACAGAAGAAAACTATTTTAACATTATGAGTAGATTATTATCATTAGATTTCACATGATTAAAAATAAATAAAAAATTTTCTCCGATTCTGTTAAAGCTTCGTTTCTTCACAAACAGTTATTAAAAGTATACATTTCTCTTAAACTATCTTCAATAAAATTTCTCATCGATTTTATACTTTCACATTATACGAAAAAATCTGATGTGTACACCACATGACTTCCTTGTACGGAATATTAAATTATACGCATTTTTCTTGCATTCCATTTAAACTTATTTCATTGAATTAAATCTCCTTCGTCGAGAGCTCATAAACTATAATAAAATAAATGCACTCTTTAAAATTCACTATATTTTTTTACCATAACGACACTCTAGCGCTAAGTTCACTTAACAGCGTTATATTTCGTTCATATTATACCTTCACTCGCATTTGGTACCAACTACTGTAAGTTATCACCAATAGATCAAGTATGCCTCAGGCCTTTCACGTTTGTATCAAAAAGAAAATGTACTATTGGTACATCTAAACACTCAGAGGCGTAGAATGCATTCAAAAACTCTAAGGTTTGTAGTAATCTGGTCGTGGGGAAGCAAAAGTTTCCATAGATCTTAAGTTGTAGAGCAATCTTTCACAAATGGTCGCATTCAATCTCTGCTAGATATTAATTCGGGGTTATTTAAAGAGAAGCATTCTGAATTAAGAGCACTTTGTCACAAGACAGGAAAACAGTTTAAGTCTGCGTTCAATTTATCAGTAATGTCCTTAACAAAGTTCATAAAAATTAGTAAAATTTGCATTCGCACACAATTGTCTTTGGTCAAAAACACAAAGTTCATAAAATTTTGTAGAATTTGCAATCACTCAAAAGTTACATCACATGAAGTCACGTTAAAAATTTATTCGCAGATACGCCCATGTGGGCGAGTCAACGAAAAAGGTAGCACAATTTCCACTTCAAATCTGGGAATTAAACAAAACATAAAGTTTGCAGTCATGAATACAAAATACTTGATTAAATACGGAGAAAAATGAACTATTATTTTACATATTTCAAGATGCGTTATGGTGTATTGTGCGGGGTCTTTTTACGACGCTTTCAATTGTAGGATCGTAGTCACACAAACTTCGGAGGGAGGCGTATCCTGAGTTACTTAAACTTTCGAAGAAATTATGAGACGAGATTAATATCTCTTCGTGCATGGCTTTTACGTTAAGGTCGTGTTGAATATCCGCATTTCTCACATACCAGGGAGCTTTCACTATGGAACGTAGAATTTTATTCTAGAGAATATCAAGTTTAGCACGTCCTGTTTTATTGGCGGTTGGCCAAGCCGGCACGGCATAAAGCATGATAGGCCTTATTAAGGTGATATAGAGAGTTCTTTTGATTTTGAGTGATAATTTAGAGTTCTTGCCTATTAGACTGTAAAGTGCACAAAAGCCGCATTTGCTTTATCTGCCACTGCTTTCACATGATAGGCGAAGATGAGCCGGTTATCAATAATAACTCCTAAATATTTGTAAGAGCTTTCACGCGGAACAATGTCATTCTTAATTTTGATCTCATTATTGATAATTACACTTTTTATGTATCGTCTAAAAAGAACAACACAACATTTGCTTGAGTTTAAATTTATCTTCCAATCCTCACACCATTTATTAACGATGTTAACTTTTAACTGCAATTTGTCCATGGCGACTAATGGGCTAAGTGAATCCGTGAGGACGACCGTGTCATCTGCATATTTCAAAATTTTACAGTCAAGAGGGCTTGGCAAGTCGTTAATATAGATGTTGAAAAAACAGGAGACGAGAACCGCTCCCTGTGGGACTCCACTATAAATTATTTTCTTGCGAGAAATAGAATCTCCACACTTGACTTGAAAAGTCCTGTGTTTAAGATATGAAATAAGGAGCTGGATGAAACTGGCTGGAAGCAGAAAGTTGGTAAGTTTGTAGATTAGTCTTGCGTGCCACACTCGATCGAAAGCTTTTTCGAAATCGAGGAAGCACGCAGCGACTGCTTTCTTCATATTATCACTCAGAATGCACAAAATTTATATCATTTGAAGAATTATCTAATCGTTGCCACATATTCTATTCAAATACTATAATAAATCTTAAACGATGTATAAAAGAAATTAAGAAAACAAGACAAAAAAGAAACAGTTTTTCATAGACCATTCACTATTTCTCATTCAATTAATTTAGTTCTCGCTTTCCGTCAAGGTGAAAATACATAAAACTCAAAATATCTATATTAAAAATTGTGAAGTAAGTCTTAAATACTTATTTTCTCGAATAAATTCCAGAATGGATTAAGTATAATTTAATTCGTAGTAATAAAAGAAGGCGTTATCTTCGTTGTTGCGAAGCTTAGTCTCTGTAGATTGGCAACAAATCTACTATTCTGCTGTTTCAAATGTAAACAAATATGTCCGCCATGTTATTTAAAAATTAGGCTTAACTGCACTTAAACAGCTTTTAAATTAATTCAGAAGTCAAACAACAAAAATCAGCGTTATATTTACAAAATTTTCACAGGACTAGTTTCGATGGTTTTACCGAACCACCATCTTCAGCTGCAAAACCGCAAATAAACAAGATAGAAAAAAATGATTAGATAAGATAAGAAAGCCTGGACAAGAATAAGCAAGTGGCGCCATCTGTTGGTGAAACCAGAACTAAAACATAATTTCTCTAAAAGCCGAAGGCAAATTTGGATTAGAATTAGGATCGTTAACTAGAACAGAAAGATTTTTATGAATGTGAAATGCCTCTAGAAAATCCAGTTCTCCAATGGAAGATGTTTTTTGAATAATTTTGGCAGCAGAAAAATTGAAAGTGTGATTTTCGGACCAACAATGTTGAGCAACAGAAGACTTCTGTGTTTCCTTTTTTCTAACATATGCCTCATGTTCTTTGACGCGAAATTTCAAGGCTCTCTTAGTTTGGCCAATGTAAATTAAACCACACTGGCAAGGAATCCTATAAATACCCCAGGAATTCATATCCGGAATGGGGTCCTTGAGTACAGAAGTCGGAATTTTATTGATGGGAGAATAAACAACCCGAAAGTTAAATTTCTGCAAAATGTGTGCAACTTTATAGCTAATTGATGGAAAGAAGGGAATGACAACAGAATTTTTATAATCTCCTAAAATAAGAGTGTGGCTTTTAGTGTGTTGAGATGAGAATTTTTTAACTGCTTGATTAATAATGTTGGGTGAAAAGCCCCTGTCAATAGCTATTGCTTTTAAATAATTTAGTTCTTCATCAAGGGCTAGTTTGGAGGAGCAAACTGGAAGAGCACGGAAAACATAGGAATAAAATGAAGCTAACTTTTGTTTAGTCGGATGACATGATTTAAAGTGTGGTGGAAGGCAAACCGATGAAGGTTTACGGTAAACTGTAGTACTGAAGTTGGATGTGTTACGTGTGACCAGAATGTCGAGAAACGGAAGAGAATTGCAAGTCTCAAGTTCAAAAGTGAACTGAATAGCAGGATCAACAGAATTCATTGTTGAAAGAACTTTATCTAAATCATCTTTATTACCTTCAAACAGGGTAAAAGTATCGTCTACGTAGCGGAACCATGCCGGGAAGTTTAAAGTTTCAAACAATTTTGATTCATAATAATGCATGTAGATATCAGCCAGGATGGGACTGAGGGGGCTTCCCATGGCTAATCCCTCAGTTTGCTTGTAATATTTATTTTGGAAAACAAAATGTGTTTGTTTCAAACAGAGTTGAGTGAGAGGAATTAGCTCATCAATTTCGATGCAAGAGAAATGAAATTCGCGAAGTCTGGTTTCTAGACATCTTAATGCACCCTCCACTGGGACATTGGTGAATAATGATTTTACATCAAAAGAAACCATGAGTAAATTACTAGGAGAAATGTTTTAACCTTTTTTACAAACTCTAGTCTTCTGTTGCTCAACATTGTTGGTCCGAAAATCACACTTTCAATTTTTCTGCTGCGAAAATTATTCAAAAAACATCTTCCATTGGAGAACTGGATTTTCTAGAGACATTTCACATTCATAAAAATCTTTCTGTTCTAGTTAACGATCCTAATTCTAATCCAAATTTGTCTTCGCCTTTTAGAGAAATTATGTTTTAGTTCTGGTTTCACCAACAGATGGCGCCACTTGCTTATTCTTGTCCAGGCTTTCTTATCTTATCTAATCATTTTTCCTATCTTGTTCATTTGCGGTTTTGCAGCTGAAGATGGTGGTTCGGTAAAACCATCGAAACTAGTCCTGTGAAAATTTTGTAAATATAACGCTGATTTTTGTTGTTTGACTTCTGAATTAGTATTTATTCGGCGTGTTATTGTGTCTTAATTATAGAAGCCCCAAATAGGCTTATATTTTGCTTTCGTTTTTGCACGTGATGTGGCCGTCATTTTGTGATTGTAGGAGTTTCGGTGAGTACTTTTTTGCAATTTTCAAGTTATGTTTATGTTTTGTACATTTGGATATTGTGCTTTGCTTGTCTGATTTCACGCATTTTGCTTACAAACGTTTTGTTTTCTATTCATTTTAGTGAGGGATTTTTCTGGTGTTTTGTGTGTACCATATTATTGCTCAGTTAATTTAGTTTGATTTTCTGCATTGTTTATCATGCCTTCATCCGTTAATCGTTTCACTAAATTACGCCTGAAACGGCAAAAATTCCTGAATCATCTTGACTTTTTACTTAAATGTAAATGTAAAAAATTGATCCCTAATTTTATTCAAATCAAATCTAATCAAAAACCTTCGAGTCGCGTTTCAAGAATTCTGTTAAATTGCAAGCTTGCCTTACTTCGGTCCGTGATAAGGGATACACGTCAACAATTGTCCAAAATTGAACAGGAACTCTATAAGCTTCATCTGGAACTCGCTAAATCATATCCAAAATTCACTGTCCTTGAACAAAAGTCTTGGTCTAGAACGGAGAATGCTGTTAACCGTCATAAAAACACCCTTGCAGTTAAATTCGAAAAACTTCTTTTACAGTCTTCCAGTTCAAGTAGTTCAAAAAATCTTCCCATTGTAAACATCAAGCCAATAGTTAATATTTCTAATGTTAGTCTTTCAGAAGAACAAGAGAGAATTCTAAAATATAATTTTAACTTCTCACAAACCTGTAAACCCTCGATTTCAAAGATTTTGGCTCCTATCGAAAAAGCTTTCAAGTTCAGTAAAGTTTCAGATTCACAGAAAGAAATGATTAGGCATCTTATCGCTCATAATGTGAAATTCAATAATAAACCTTTGAAACCAAATCTAACTGCGAGAAATTCATTCTAACCCGGATATTACCATGCGCGAAATTCATTCTAACCCGGATATTACCATGCGCGAAATTCATTCTAACCCGGATATTATCATTTCAAAGGCCGACAAAGGTGGCCAGATAGTCGTCATGGATAAGAACACTTACATCGATGGCGTCACTAAACTCTTAAACGAAGGACCATATAATCCGATCCCTAAAGATCCTTCACCTTCGGACTTGTCCAAAATAAAAACTGCGATCAAATCTTCGCAAATCATTTCAAGCAACTTAAAACATTCGCTTATCCCATCTCTTGCGAATTGTGCCAGATTATATGCTCTTCCCAAAATTCATAAAAGTGGTATTCCTTTCCGCCCTATTGTATCAAATTTAGGTACTGCCTCGTATCCATTAGCTAAATATTTAGTTTCTAGATTTTCCACTCTATTAGACAATAACATTTACACCATAAAAAATTCAATAGAGTTTGTAAAAAAGGTTAAAAACATTTCTCCTAGTAATTTACTCATGGTTTCTTTTGATGTAAAATCATTATTCACCAATGTCCCAGTGGAGGGTGCATTAAGATGTCTAGAAACCAGACTTCGCGAATTTCATTTCTCTTGCATCGAAATTGATGAGCTAATTTCTCTCACTCAACTCTGTTTGAAACAAACACATTTTGTTTTCCAAAATAAATATTACAAGCAAACTGAGGGATTAGCCATGGGAAGCCCCCTCAGTCCCATCCTGGCTGATATCTACATGCATTATTATGAATCAAAATTGTTTGAAACTTTAAACTTCCCGGCATGGTTCCGCTACGTAGACGATACTTTTACCCTGTTTGAAGGTAATAAAGATGATTTAGATAAAGTTCTTTCAACAATGAATTCTGTTGATCCTGCTATTCAGTTCACTTTTGAACTTGAGACTTGCAATTCTCTTCCGTTTCTCGACATTCTGGTCACACGTAACACATCCAACTTCAGTACTACAGTTTACCGTAAACCTTCATCGGTTTGCCTTCCACCACACTTTAAATCATGTCATCCGACTAAACAAAAGTTAGCTTCATTTTATTCCTATGTTTTCCGTGCTCTTCCAGTTTGCTCCTCCAAACTAGCCCTTGATGAAGAACTAAATTATTTAAAAGCAATAGCTATTGACAGGGGCTTTTCACCCAACATTATTAATCAAGCAGTTAAAAAATTCTCATCTCAACACACTAAAAGCCACACTCTTATTTTAGGAGATTATAAAAATTCTGTTGTCATTCCCTTCTTTCCATCAATTAGCTATAAAGTTGCACACATTTTGCAGAAATTTAACTTTCGGGTTGTTTATTCTCCCATCAATAAAATTCCGACTTCTGTACTCAAGGACCCCATTCCGGATATGAATTCCTGGGGTATTTATAGGATTCCTTGCCAGTGTGGTTTAATTTACATTGGCCAAACTAAGAGAGCCTTGAAATTTCGCGTCAAAGAACATGAGGCATATGTTAGAAAAAAGGAAACACAGAAGTCTTATTCTTGTCCAGGCTTTCTTATCTTATCTAATCATTTTTCCTATCTTGTTCATTTGCGGTTTTGCAGCTGAAGATGGTGGTTCGGTAAAACCATCGAAACTAGTCCTGTGAAAATTTTGTAAATATAACGCTGATTTTTGTTGTTTGACTTCTGAATTAGTATTTATTCGGCGTGTTATTGTGTCTTAAGCTTTTAAATTGTTGATGATTGTACAAATATTGCTTGCAGATTTACTAAGGACACAAAAACCTTAACCGGAAGACAAAAACAACATAATTCAATCATTTTTAAAGCCAAAAATGAATAATTTACAAACATATAAGAGTAAAAAAACTGATATCACTGAGCCGGGTGATCACGTTTGGTGCTGCCGATGTGACTTTTCACATACGTTTTTTTCATTTCTGATATTTTCTTTAGTTTTTCTAATGCTTGCTGGTTATCTCCGTAGAGTCCGTGGGTTACAGTTTTCTTAAGATATTCTCAGTAATACAAGGAAAATGAAATACAATCCAGCTATCTAGTAGACTACGGACATTTAAACTTTTAAATGGTCTTTAAAGAAAACAGAAATGAGTGCCATCGGAACTTAACTTATCTAATTTTTAAATAGCCGAGTATGCTTCCAATCACGAAGGGTTGGCGACAAGGAAAAAGATAAGTTCCTTAGAATATTCTTTCTTTATATTTTATTAAAGGCAAGAATTGCCTCAATTAAAACAAGATTTCTGCTTTAGCAACATTGATGATGTTTTAATTAAAAAAACATAACTGAATAACTCCCCGACACCTCGAAGGGAACAGAAGATCTGATTATAAAATTTAAACGATATTTTATCACAGAGGGTGGGGAGGCTGGAAATTCAATTGTTACACTTTCTGATGAAGGAAAAAAATATGTGGGTAACTACAGAGAATCTTGTCTTAGAATGACTGCGAAGAGTTGATGTTCAATTCACCTAAACTGACATATTGCTATCAATTGCCGAAAGATTATTTTCCACATATTCGTATTATTTCATGTTTTTGTTTTTTGAACCTCTTCAAAACTGAAATATCTGCTTATCAAAACCATATGGATGCAGAGTGCATCAAATTTCTAATGAGGAAATTAGGAAGTGCTCTGAAGCAATAAAACTTCCTTTGAAAAAAAATTTAAATTATTAAGTTGCTACTTAATGAAAACAATATTTACTTTGGAAATTTATTAAACCCCTTTTTTAATAGTACAAAAATTATGAATGCTATATCTTGAGGAATGATAAAAATACGAGAGGCAGCATATAGATAATGGACAGAATAATTTGCTGTGCATTTCTGATATTTTCAAGCAATCTTACGTATTTAACAAGAAGTGTGGTAATTACTTTTCCAAGCACGTATTTTTCCTATTACCCTATTTTTTTCTCTTTATGTGTACTAAGCTGATGTTGGGCTGTTTAAACAGCACTGTTTTTCCTTTAGTTGTGAAACTATTTCTTTAAACAAATTGCATTGCTACATGAAAACTTCCAGTGGCGTTATAATTAATGATATTGTTAGGAATTTTGTACATATACGAATAATTTTAGTGAAATTATGTGTAAAAGTGCTGTATATTTTTCTGTGTAATATAACATGAAAATCAAGTGGGTCATCATGCTCTGTCAGAAAAACAAGAATATAAGGTAGGTCTACTTAACACTGAATAAATGGCTATCTCTCTAAACTGACAAGATATCGCTAAGCTGGCAGCTGTTTCGGCGACCGATTTTTCTCTCCAAATTTGGCTATAAATCGTCAAAATTTCCCAAACTTGGCAACCATTTGGCGATATTTTGGTCCGATTCCTGCACTTCCGTAATAGGTAGGTATTGTAACCGAATAAATGTAATTGGTCACTATATCAGCTGCAACCGTATCTCAACCTCATATGCTTTCTAGTAATTTCGAGAAGCGGAAAATACCGCAGTGTTAGGGCCCTAAGCTATAGCTTGTGTAGCTTATACGTAATTTCTAGGGCCTAAAGATTCTCTCTATAGCACAGCGCTCAAGTGCAACTCAAAGAAAACGTTAATTGTAGATCATCATGTTCATACGAGTTGCAAACGTCTATTGATTAAATACTAATTTTCACTTATATTGCTATACTGTAAAATATTAGTCAATGTTGTAACAATATAGTAAGCCGCCCAGACGGTATAGTGATTAGGCGACCCTACTGCGGTACCGAAGGGCTCGGGTTCAAATCCCGGAGAATGGCATGGGTAGTGTTAGTGTAAATGTATAGTGTCTTTGCGGCATGGGAGCACTCTAAATATATGTTCAGCCGAAAGTCCTCTCCAGAGGTTGGTGGTAGAGGAAGAGAGGTGAGAGACCTTCAGACCCGTTCCCGCGACGTGCTCTGCATCAGAACTGGGGGCAGAACAGAGGGAAGTCGCTCTGACGGTATAGTGATATAACAACGGTATAACAACGGTATAGTGATATATCAACGTGATATATATATAGTAAGCCGCCCAGACAACGGTATAGTGATATATCATATATATATATATATATAACAACGGTATAGTGATATATCAACGTGCTATATATATAGTAAGCCGCCCAGACGGTATAGTGATTAGGCGACCCTACTGCGGTACCGAAGGGCTCGGGTTCAAATCCCGGAGAATGGCATGGGTGTTTGTAAATGTATAGTGTCTTTGCGGCATGGGAGCACTCTAAATATATGTTCAGCCGAAAGTCCTCTCCAGAGGTTGGTGGTAGAAGAAGAGAGGTGAGAGACCTTCAGACCCGTTCCCGCGACGTGCTCTGCATCAGAACTGGGGGCAGAACAGAGGGAAGTCGCTCTGTCACCTGTATGATGCTCAAGGCTCTTGCCAACAACAGGCGCAATCTTGCAGTCCTTGCCACAATGAATTTCGTGGGCTTATTCTGATGTTACTGTCAAACAAGAAGTCTCAAAAACACAACACAATATAGCAAAAATTTTAAATAATATTTTTGTTATTAATTGAGATTTTCATATTCAATATCTCTCAGGTTCACGTTTTATTATATCTTGATTTATTATTTTATAATTTTACGCAAACTTAATTGTATTGAAAATTTTTATAGAAGTTACAATATATTTATTACTTTAACAGCAAGTTCACTTTTCAGAAGGGCCTCTATTCAACGTGCTATTTATTGGTATAGTTACTTGTTTTAAGCTTAACCTTTTTGCAACAAAAGAGTAAACAACTATATTTTCTGGATAAGTTGAAAGACGGAGCCAGACGTTTTCAAACAATACAATTTATGCAAAAAGAATCATTACTTTCAAATAAATATTTAACTGCTTTCTTTTTAAAATATGTCTTACGTGAAGAAGTTCTCCTAACTTTAAATAATTCTGAATGCCTTTATAAAGAAATTTTCTTTCCACGTGACAACTTTATTATAAATCTAAACAATTGCCCTCCATAATCCGTAATTTTAAATCAAAAGAGTATTTGTTTTTAGAAGCGTTCTAATTTCCACGCTAAATGCAACTTAACATCTTCTAGTAATAATGCCAAAAGATATCATCAGCGCATAATGCTGTGAATAAATAAAGATTTATGATTTTTTTCCCTTCTGTTATAATCCATTTTTCAAAAAATTGTTTATTATTTTTAATAAAATGACATTTTTTAAATTGCATCTGTATATAATTAAGTTAGTTAAAGTTCCATGATGGCAAGTTAAAGTAAGTTTAGTAACTTCACGATAGTTGAGTGTGGTAACTATGGAAAGTAAGTATGGTAAATTTAGGTAAGTTAAATTTTCTTTCTAATTTCTAAGGCTTGGCCACTAAAGCATAATAAAGTTAGCAAGTCCCTTTTTGTGCTTAAGCAAAACACTTCCCCCCCCCCTATTAAACAAACACGGTGTAGAGTTTAACAAGCGATGTGGTGCTTTATGTACTACACGCTCTTACTAGAAGCTGTTTTAAATCCGAGACCACTCCTCTTTATTCTGCCTTAAGAAATGCGTCCATTAGAGAAGAACATCACAGCATCTGCAGAGAACTGTGTTCTTAAACAAGTTTTTATGAAGATAAAAAGCTACTTTATTTATAACCTTTCTTGCACAGTCAAGCTCTTAAACATTATTAATTTACAAGTAGTTATTCCAGCCTCTGAAAGTGACATGCTGAGAAAGAGAAAGGATGTTGCGATGATCGATATTTTCCTATCACTTTACTGATTATGAAGATTAACGGGGTACACGACTTTTAACCATTATCTTCTAACGATCGTGGCTGTAAGAAAGTCTTTGACAAAACTATGGCGAGATGTCTTCGGACGCCAACCACAGCGCGCTAAGATTAAAACAATAGATCAACTTTCCTTACGCCCATCAAAAGGAGGGAAGGAAGCAAAAAACAAAAAAAGAAGAGAACAAAAATATCAGCCTGGAAAAATCCTCGCCTCTAACCCTTTGTTGCCCCAGGAAAGTTTTAACGGATAAAACCTTAAAAGAGAAACCTGAAGAAAAAGAAAAAAAAAGTCTTATCCAATACTCTTTAGCCCTCATAAAGACAAAGTTTAGATGCATTCCCTTAATGTCCAATTTGTCAGTCAACCATGGGTTTAAAGACAAAGTTTTCCTCCTCGAAAAGAAGTTTCCCGGAAAAGAAGGAAAATAATTATAATAAAGAAAAAGAGTGGTGGGAAAAGGGGGTAGCTTAGAATGGGGTTTGGAAATGGGGTAGCAATTTACGCGTTCCTTACTGACAACCATCCCCTACCTCACCCTCCTCCACTCCTTTCTTACCCGCTCGCAGGCTTTAGCGGGTCTCTCTCGTATGAAAAAGTACAAGGGTGGTTTGAGAAAATGATGACACCGAGTCGATACATTGATCGAGTTAATCGTGACGTTCAGGGGCTATATCCACGGTGCAATATTTCTTTTTAGGTTGCAATTAACTTTCAGCAAGGTAAAACGTTTGATTTTTCTTACATACCCCTGAAGAAATTCCATTGCTCGGATTGAAAATTATGTAGACATTTGAGATATTACAATAAAAAGTAATCTCATAAAATTGAGATGCTGGGATGAAACGATATTGGGAAACAGTCAAATAGTATCAAAAATAAAAGCAATCGGTGTATACTATTTTGGGCATGTAGAAAACGACTATAAAACTTAAAAATGTTAAACAGTTTGAGGTCCGAAAATCGTTGGCAAGGTGCTTAAGCATAATTCGATGAAGACACAATATGCGAATAGCTTCCCTGTTAAAAATGCCCCGTAGAAACCTATAAAATTATTTTACTGGGAATTAGTCTATGGGTACCCATACAGTTCTGCGGGTACGGGTAGGCCAAATCCCTTTAAAAACCCATACACAGAAACCCCTGAGACTGTGCAGGCACCCGTAGGCCAAATCCCTGTAAAAGCTTAGAAATAAAAATCCGTACAACAGCAATGATACTCGTAGGCAAAATTCCCCTGAAAACACATAGATGAAACCTGAAAACATATTGAATTGTATCTGTACCCATAAACCAAATCCTTGTAAAAACCCATAGTCAGAAATCAGAAGATCTTTATGCGCATTCATAAGCCAAATCTCTATAAAAAAAACACAGAACTGTATGGGTATACTCATACATTTCTATGGTTCTATTGCGTAGACCAAATCCCCATAAAAACCAGTGGGCAAAAACCTATTGAGCAAATAAAATGACTTCAGATTGGTTAAAAAACCAAGATACACAATCTTAGCATAGTATTATAGAAATATTAATTAATATTTATTAACATATGGCTAATCTATCATACATGTTAGTTGCATGCATATAAATTTCTTAAACATAAAATGCACAGAGCTAGCATACATATAAGGGAGAGAAGGGAACTTAAAGAACTGAATAGTTCGCAATTATTTTTTAATTGCAAAAAAATAACAATTGAGAAAACTTTTAGTAAATGAGACATATTAATTAAAGAATAACACTCAAAATTTTGTGTATTGTTGATACACACTGACGAGCCAAAGCATTATGGCCCTGCCCAAATTTTTCAATGAAATCGTCTGGATGACGTGGAAGGCGCATGATTAATTGGGAATGGTATTTAATTGTTGTTAGAAAAGGTAAGGAATATTCTTGCTCTTACTTTGGCGAATGATGGGAAAGGCTGCTGATCTAAGCGAATTTGATAGAGGGCAGATTGCAATGGCCCGAAGACTAGGAACGAGTATCTCTAAAATTGCAGAACTGGTAAGTTGTTCACGATCTGTCGTTGTTGGTATTTATGCAAATGATTGTGAAACCAGCAGTAGATGGCAAGGTGTTGGACGTCCACACGTTATCAAAAGAAAAAGACGTGGGAGACTGTTTCCCTGGGTACAGTAAAATCGGCTCCAGACAGCCAAAATACAATGTAAGTCCAAGTGCAAGTGTTTTGAAACACACAGTTTAGCAGACGCTGTAGATGTCCCACTCACGTGCTTCTGTTGACCAAGCGTCATAGTCAACTACGCCTACGGTGGGCACGGGGAAATCGAGACTGGACCATGATAAGTAGAAGACAATTGCCTGGTCAGATAAATCAGGATTTCTCATCTATCACCTCGATGAACATGTCAGGGTACACCGTCTTCCAGGCGAACAGTTGCTCTCCACTTTACAACAGGCCATATACAGGCTAGTGGTGGCGGTATTATGCTTTGGGGAACGTTCTCATGGGCGGCTTTGGGACCCTTATTTGTAGTAGAACAGGCCATGAAAGCTACGGACTATCTGAACGTAACTGCGGATCAATTGCACATTTACGTGGCGTCTGTCTTACCAACTGGAAATGGAATCTTCTAGCAGGACAACTCCTCTTGTCACAAGGTTCGAATTGTGTTTGAGTGGCTCGAAGAGCATAAAGATGAATTCCAGTTAATATCCTCGCCACCTAACTCGCTGGATATTAACCTGATAGAGCCACTTGGAATGTCATGGAGCGGCAGATCCGAGTTCAAACATCGCCATGCCGGAATATCTTGACTTTTCGTGACTGCTGCTTAAACATCTGGTACAACCTGTCTCCAGTCATCTACCAAGAACTTGTCAGGCCAACGCGTCATAATGTTTTGGCTCTTCAGTGTAATTTGGTGTAAAAGTGCATTTTTGTGCTAAAAAACAATAATTTTTAATAATAAGATTAATTTTAATAAATGAAATAGCGCGATTGACTTGATAATTACCTTTAAGTGAAGTACACATAAAAGCAAATATTAAAGAAATTGCAATTCACTTATCGAATTTATTTTTGTCCTTATTGGAAAATTAGCATTTCACACTGTTTACAAACCGTTCCTTTTTGTAGAATATTACTTTGATTTTCACCAGCAATCCTGTATTATTATTAGGATAACAACCGTTTCTTTTTGCTAAAATCAGAATTTACGAAATTAGTTATGAGCTCATAATTTGAAAATGTGTTTTACATCAATTATTATTACGAGCTAACATAAAATTGAGTTGAGAAAGCTTTGATTTTCCGAACAAATTAGAACTAGGATGAATTTTGGTTTTAATCTTTTTGTCTTAAAAATTTCTAAATACTCGTAAATTATCTTATTTAAAGTAAATTAAACAAAGAAATAAATATAACGACGCTAAAGACTACGTCCGTCACTAATGGAATTTTGCTTACTACAATTTTTAGTTAAATAAACGCTCTTTTATTTAAAAAAAATATTTAGAAAATTTTCCTAGTTGTTAACTTGCCCTTTATTCGACGTTCAGTCGACTGAAGTTTAGAGACCATAATTAAGAATAAATACTATATCCAGTAAAGAAGTATTCTTCTCCAGACCTCAAAACTGAAGAAATTAAAATTAAAAAAAACATTTGGGGAAAAAAGAGAGAAAGAAAGCCTTTTAAAGTGACACTCAGGATTAGTTAGACACACTTATAGGATTAGTTAAGGTTTTTATGTTCTCGCTGAGCATCGCAGGTTATCAATCTGCACTTTGATTTACTCCTGCTAACATTTTTTTTTTCTTTTGAGCTTTATTATTAAGCATTGCTTTCTTCGCACTTACGCCACATAAAGTCAAGTGTAAAATCATAAAATATTTAAAACTAGTATACTCTTAGAATTCTAGATAGAGTGTTAGTTGCCTTATATTCGTTATATTATTTCTCTGAAAACTATCCGCTCGAGCGAAAGAATCATCATAAAAAGAGAGAACATGTAATGATTTTAATGAGCTCTTCCAATGTCATTTCAGAAAAGTATTTGATATTTCTAATTAGACATCTTATTTTAATGCATTTTTATTTAAATCAATAGATTAAAAAGTAGAAAAATATTAATAATTGTGTTTATCGCTTTTAAATCACTTAGCTTGTTACTCTATGCCCTTCCAGATTAAATCTAACAGTTCATAACTTAGGTTTTTTTTTAATGGCAAAAACCAGGCGCGTTGGAAGATAAAAGCGTGCTTCTTTCCTACAGTGGCAACAGACTGCTTTCAAATAACAGAGATTTTTCACTAAAACTGAGAGATAAGTGTTACATTTTACCGAATGGCAGCAGTATAGCATGGTGAATGTAAAAATATTTTATTTCGAGCAGTATTGCCGCTGCTCGCCTTCAAATCGCTGAGATTATTAATCCAAAATTTGTAAAGTTTTCATAAAATATGAAATAAATCAAAAAATATCTGAAAGGATTCAGATTTCAAATTATGCCCAAAGGGATGTATTTTTTAAATTTTGTATGTTACCTTTATTTATTAAATATCATGTTCTTCACATATAACCATAAAATTCAGTTCAACAGCAATATCGCAAAATAATTTTAAAATGAGCATATTTTCAGAATTCCCGATAAAACATCTCGCGCGCTGGAGATAAAAATGTGTTTTTCTTCCACACAGTGTTGCCATTGCTCGCTTTGAAATTGTTTAGTTTGTTAATCAAAAAGTGGTTGAAGTGTTACAAAATATGAAATCGATAATAAAACAAATTTCAAATATTAAATTAGGGCTTCCACATGCCCATATTCTATGGAAGATTACGTTATTCAAATTTTGATGGCTCTAGGTACCGTTGTTTTATCACAATGCGAGAAACATACATACATTTATGCAGATTCTTCATTATTTAATTTCTTTAAATATGATACAGAGCGATAATACTTAATGGCAACAATTTGAAAAGTGAAACAACGCTTATGGCGAATCGACGCAAAATGCCAAAACAAAATTAATAGTCCTTCTGAGCAAATTGTCTCTTTGGACTAATAAATTCGAAATTCAAAATTTGGGCTTCAAGATGCCTATGTTCGGGTGGTGTACTGCATCTATTAAAAATTCGGTGGCTCTAGACGCCATCGGTTTTTAACAATGTGAGAAGAATACGTACATACAGATTCTTCATTATTTAATTTTTTTAAATAACGCATACCGATAAAATTTGGTAACACTGGTTTGAAAAATGATTCGGATACAAAAGTGATACGAACAAAAAGTGACGTATCGAATCCAATATCACCTCTGGTGCTGAAAATGGCAGAGAGCAGGATAGGCGAGATGAATATAGAAATATTGATTATAATCTTAGAAATCCAATATTCTAAATTATTAAATATTAGGATTAGGATTAGTTGGTTATATGGCTCACAACCTGGAGAGGTTGTAAGCGCCAGACACCTCTTGACAATACACAAGAGAAGTATAATTACGAGTTTAAGACAACAGACATATAAAATCAATAAAAGTAATAAAATGACGAATATTGAAATGAAGTTACTCATGATTTACATAAGAAAATGAAATGAGAAGCTGATATGAAATCTTAAAATATGAGACATTATAATACGTAGCATTAAAATACAAGGATATAACATCAAAATAGATGATAAATGTCAGTTTCTCTCAAGTACTGAAATAATTGAGTATTCGCCTCTTTGATGATTATTCGGTCAATAGGCAGTCAAATTCATTAAAATACTTTAAACGAAGTGTGTTAAAATACGAGCAGTCAGTTAAAAAGTGACGCACTCCCAGAACACTCCCATAGTAAGAACAAACAGGTTCACTCTCGATCAAGTATTAGGAAAGGAGTAATAAGACATTTAATGAATTTTCACTCTAAGCCTATATCTTATTTTCAGTCTTTTCTTCGCATCTCTCTAAGAATGTTTTAAGGAATTTGGTAGCTGATCTTTCGAATAATCGATGTTAGGATATCGAAGTCGAACTACATTCGTGAAGAGAAATGCATCAGTAAAAGTTAAAGGAAGCTCGAGAAGTTTTTTTTTTTTTTTTTTTTTTTTTTTTTTTTTACAAAGGCTTTGTTGAAATTTTGACAATATACGCCCCGAAGAGTTAACGTATCAATTTAGTCGCCATAGAAAGCTCATAATGCTGTCAACAATCGTGTAGACACTTCATTAGCTTTTACAGCTATATTCTAGTTGTTCTACTTTTAAATTACAAACCAGAGTATAAAAACTATCAGTTATTATTGTTATTATCATTATTATTATCAGTGCTATTTAGGTATTGTTCAGTTACTTATGACTTAGTTACTGTTACTGAAAATGAAAAATTTATGCAGTCGGAGCAGGAAATGCAGCGCAATTATGAAAGTTACGAACAGTGTATCAAATTAGTTTGAGGCATCATAATGGAATAAAAAATTCAGCACTGTAATCAAAAACGTTTCGGGTATCTTATTTCAACAGAAATCCATTTTGATCGCTATCCAATGCATTTGGACAATTTTTTGCGTGATGTCTGTACATACCAACATAATAAAGGATTATAAGGATTATTTTTTCCAAAACGGACTGTAAAATGGATTTAATATGGATTCAATATATGTAGATTTAATATGAACGCATACACTCAAGCATACCAAGTTTCCTGTCTATCTTACATCGAGAAACAGTCGATCGGCTACATTTTACCAGGTGCATCATTTGTCTTCTGGTCTCTGTAACATTCTTCTCTAAGTGTCGTATTATTTCATATGTTTATTTGTTATTATAATAAATTAGGTTGCTATAGACCGTCCACTTGCAAAAGACAGTCTCCCGAGATTCATGCTAATAGTTAGAACTGCGTTTAAGTCTTTGCGATTTATGTATGTCCTTCCCCTTTCTCGCAGGTGCAATATCTATCTATCCCCAGTGATGCACGGTAAAATAATAGTACCACATTCAAAACAATCTGTGATCAACACTGTACTAAACACTCTTCAGAAAGTTAAAATTAATTTTTTTTTAAATTAAGCATCTCGTAAATTTCTTTCTTTTTAGAAGCATTAAAATGTACCTAAGCAACCAATCCAATTAATGCCTAGTTGAGCCTTCATAATATTTCAAATATTTTAGCTTACATTATTCTGTTAAAACACTTAGTAATGAAAAAGAATATTACTTTTAGGGGCTCAAGTGAAATAAACAGTCATTTTAAATCAAAGATTAAAAGTGATTAAATTGGAAAGAAAGAGAATGTTCATCATTCCATGGAAGGTCGTCCGCTAGTTCTTTTGCATCAATTAGTCAAAGTGTGAATACTGAGGAAGAGTTCATCACAAAGAGCATAATATTAACGTAAATATACCCAGATAAAGTATCAAAAAGCAGTAACAAATAATAATTAGTTATACGTTTGGGGCCAGCCTTCTATTAACCATATAGACTAATATAGACTAAGAATGGGATCAGTTTTGTAGTGATAATATGCTCTTGAAAACGAAATCTTCGCTCCAAAATACATATTAAAGACTTATTTTTTATTTCAATCACATATTTTATGATCTATTATGATTTTTTCAGGTACATTTTTTAACGGCCTAGTTCACTGCCATTTTTTTAAATTTTCTTTTAACTTTATTCTGGTAAGGGCAACATATAACTATATTATTAAAATATTATTCTTGAGACTTCTATATCATAATGATACATGACTAAATTACGTGAAACTCTCTTCTTTTGAGAAGAAAAAAGACATTTTTGACAACGAAAAAAACCATGTTTGTAGCCACAATATATGTCTGATGCAAAAAGGTACGTAGCTGTTAAAATATCAGGAAACGTTTGTTGGAATAAAATTGCTAAAGTTTTACTTGCGTTAGATCCGTACTACTATACATGTTGATTTTGTTGTTCAAATTTCTTGTATGAAATATTTTCCATTTTAAAGTAGAAGAATCCTTCGAGTAAAGCCCACCAGCGGCCGAGCGGTAAAAACGCTGAACACTGGTAGTTCGGTCCGAGGTTCGAATCCCGCGAACGGGTTGGCTGCATGGGCGTTTTCGTGGTTTTCCCCGTATGTAACGTGTATACGAGCCAGGTTCCCTTAGAAAGTCCTCCACGAAGGCATCCCTCCGTTTAGGCAGATAGCCCTCGTGTGCTTTGCCATAATTGAATAACCCATAACCTTCGAGTAAAATTGAAACTAACCTTTTAAAACTTGAGTGAATTTCTTTACTTTCCAATTCAGCACGGTAAAGTTTCGAGAACTCCTTTCTCCATTTCTTTGTTTGCTAGTGACAACCTGTGTATGGATTCTTAAATGGAAAACAATAATAAAATTTATAACATTTCCCACAATTTGTTTTTAACCATCGCCAACCTATACGCGTAGCCTATAGGAAAGAGGTAATGTTTTCCATCCAAAACATAGAGTGTATTTGCACTGAATAAGCACGAATTTGGTCCCAAGAACACGTTTGAATGATGTCTATCTGCTTGTATCTATGTACGTGATAATTTTTTTGTCCACGATAACTCCCATATGAAACTATAAAAAAATTCCATTTTCCGTATTTAAGCTTTATACATTCATAAAAAAGAGTCGATTAGATTTGGGGTAAAATTGGAGAACTGGAAGTGGCATTTTACCATAAAAGCCTGTTTATATAAGCGGGACTTTTAGCCCAAGAAACAAGCATGAACTCGGTGGCCCCGCTAAAAAAGGGGGGGGGACTTTATCATAAACTAAAAGCATTACTCATAAAAGTGGCTTGTAATCTTAATGATAATAATTTTTTGTATTATTATTTTATTATTTTATTTGTTTACTGTTTATTTATTATTTGTTTTTTACGTTATACTTGTAACGAATTTTAAACTTCATAGGAAAATCTCTATAAAATGTAACATTCTTTGTAACAGTGTTGTAGAAACATTTATGATGTTTTTGAAGCAAGATACATGAAAAATGAATAATGCCCTTGCCGAGACTCGAACCTGAACCTCTCGTATACGCGCCGAGTGTACTATCATTATACCACGAAGGCATGCAGAAAGGAGTTGGAAAATACCTTATAGTGTAACATTCTTTGTAGCATTTACATCACCCTTATATCAAAATTTGTATCCCAAAGAATTTTTTAAAAAACAGTAAAAGCCGCTAAATGAGCAAAAAAATGAGTCTTTCTGAGGAAACAATTTCTCATTCTGTAGTTTCCTGGCCTGTTTACACTATCGGATTTTGAAGCAAAGAAATGCGCATGAAGTAGACGGCTCTGCTAAAGGAAAAAAGGGGCACTCAACTATTCTTACTTCCTGCTCTATATGCATAGGTAAGGAAGGTAACGTTTTCAGTCCAAAGTTTAGTTTATGCTGATAGATTAGTTTATGCTCAGTGCTAATAAGGACCACGTGTTTCTGAGACTCCTTCCCCTTTATTTTTCTTCTTTCTAGGTATTTCTTTCTCCTGATGAGGAGGGACCTTTAGCTGCCCTCGAAATCGATTGAGTGTTTCAATATACTTACGCTAAATACAAGGTTGTTTTTACGATTTTGATTGTCACATTAGCGTGTTTCTCTTCTAGTTTAATGTAATACTTCCAAAATACAAAAAGACTAAATAGTTCATTTAGTTGACCTCGGACAGAGCATTTGGTTCTCTGTCAATGGTTAACAGGTATTATCCCATGTCCAATGAATTAATGTTTATTGGGAATACATTTAAAATTATAAATCAAAGTAAAGTATCAAATTTTAAAAAAAGTATCATTAAAGTATCAAATGCAAAAGTTTCTTCATAAGTTTAGTATGAAAGGCTAATTTAAAGCGTCTAATAAAGGCTGAAGTATAAACCATAATTTGTTCTTTTAGTTATTTCCTGAAAACATTATATATATATATATATATATTTCACTTCCAGTTTAATAACTACATGACAGAAAACTCGTCCTAACGGCAAAATAAATTTGTAATTTTACTTACGTTAAGAACTCAACGTCATTGTTTCATAAGAAATCTTCTGAAAGATAATATAATATTACGAGGGCTATCCAGAAAGTAGATTACGTTTTGGAATAAAAAAATAAACAAAGTATAGGAAACAAATTTTATTATATACAGATGAAAGCCACACTCAAATACTACTTTTCTACATAGTCACCACACAAATTAAGGCATTTATCGTAGCGATGTACGAGCTTGGAAATTCCTTCGTCGAAAAATTCGGCCGCCTGCGCCTTCAACCACTTCGTTACCTCTTCTTGCAGCTGTGCGTCGTCATCAAAACTTTTCGCTGATGATTTCGTGCAACAAACTTCGCGAAATTTGTGGAAAACTCAAAGAAAGTTCCGTTATTGTGAAATTTCGATTTTCACGGACTTTAGCATCGACTTTTTCGAGAAGTTCGGCGGTCACTATGCTGGGTCTCCCACTTCGATCTTCGTCGTGAACATTGGTTCGGCCATTTTGAAATCTTATGACCCACTGACGCACTCCACCTTCAGTGATAATGTTGTCCCCATACACTTCACGAAGCTGCCGATAGATTTCTATCGGTTTACAGTTTTTTGCAGTCAGAAACCTTATTACTGAGCGCACCTCGCAGCTCGCGGGATTTTCAATTAACGCAGACATTTCAAACCGTCACAGTATTTGAACGGAGCACAGCACGAACCTCTCACTAGCACGGCTAGATGCAGACTGAGCTGCGCAACGCTCTGACCCCAAGATGGCCGCGCTAGCCCCGTCCCTAGCGGACACAGACGGAAACGTAATCTACTTCCTGGATGGCCCTCGTACTTAAGGAAAATATAATATAATTATAAAAGGTATATTGAACTATGAGGTGAAGTTTTTTTATGGAATGTTTTTATGGAACAAATGGAATGTTCGAAATTAATAAAGCCTCTTTCTTAACAAAAATTTGCAAAGATGCCATTTCCATTTATGCAATGAATTATAACTGTGAAATTTGAGATATAGTTCAACTGTTGGAGATTTAGACGAACTTCGAATAATTCAATATACATCTACGCTTTTTCACAAATATTTCATTTTATTCGTGTCATTTTTTAGCCATACGTCTTAAAATAAAGTTTTGGTCAACGTGCAAATGTACCAGAAAATTAGCAAAATTGAATTTAAATGTTATTGATTCATCCTTGATAACCGTATGAAATATTTTACATTTAAATTATATATAATACACCTTTAAATTAAGTAATCTTAAACAATGCATATATCGAGTATGCTGGAATCTTAGTGCCTTGTCCTGTGCACTCAGATACACTCGAAGCATTGCATTTATAGAATATTGCTGAAAGCAATCATTAAACTTGTACGCTGGTTAAAGGTGAGTATCTGGACTTTTCTGAAAAACAGCAACGTACCTAATGTATAATGATAATGGAGTGAATGAATCCTTAACTCTTTGGGCAAATCTCGGAGGTAGAAATGAAATTATACATTTTATTTTATAAATATTTATATTAAAAGTGTTTGGTTATCGTCTGTAACTCGACTGCCGTTTATTTTAATGTTGAATTTCCATATCGATGCTTATAAGGAAGGAAGGAAGTAATCGATTATTCCCTTCCATTTCGAGGGATTTCTCATCGCTTTCCGGTATAATGGCCCCCAGATTGAGCAACATACTTCATTTTCTGGCGTTCTCGTTGGAATTGCGATAAATAATCAAATGAAATAACTGTAACCGAGACTGCTCGTCGTGCTATGAAAGAGGACGTCTTTCACAGCGGCAAATTAGCGTAAATTTGCGAACCGGTTGACACTAATCGAATCAGGCTCTCTTCAATAACGAAAATCCGCGCCGCACGCAAAGAGAATCCATTTAAAGCTTGGCGAGGACGAAACTGCGAAATCTGTTTTTAATATCCGACATTCCGGGAAATGTTTTCGACGAAACAAACTTTTCCGAAACAATTTATCCCCGCAAATAAAGGGCTCCGTCTCACTGGAGAGGTGTGTCCTAGATTTCGGGAGCGAAATAGTGAAAAAAATAGAATGAATGAACTAGGAAAAAAAGGGGGAAATAGTAGTTCGAGTCTCAACTTTTCCGCGGCAGTTAGTAGTGGGCGGTAAATACCCTGGAACCAATTCGCAGACTGCAGACCGATAAACTGGCACAAATGGTGAAAATTAAGTTTCGCCGGCTCGACAGTCGACCGGTTCAGGCTGAAAATCTCCGCCTTTTGCTGGGAAAAGTGCCCAGCTCCTCATTTCTTCCTTAGAGAAGAGCTGGTTAAAAGCGACAACAAACAATGCAGAATGACGAAGCAGCCATTTTGGTTCACAGACACTAACGATTAAGTATTTGAAACAAGTCTTTGTTTCAGCATATTAATACCCTTCCTTCTATATTTCATTTTAAATACCTTACGTACTTATCTAGTTCCTCATATTCATTCGCTATTTCTTCAATGATTTCTACTACATTTGTTTAAGTTCTGAGATTATTTTAGATGACTGCATATTTTCATAGTTTGTTTTTAAATTCTTATGCTGTCTTACAGAACTCTGGCTTAAAGTTCAAATCACGTAGACTGCAAAAACCGTTACTTCCGACCAAAGTTTGCTCGACTTCATGGCCAGCCGTATAACAACTGCTTCTTACAGCCAGAAGCGAATGCTTAGGATACGGATTTCTGCATTTCATTGTGTAACCAGCTTCTCAAAATTACCTTAAATCTTAATCATTTCAGCTTTCCGTTTAATTCTTCAATCCTTTATTTCTTCCATTTGTGTAAAATAAATATGATTCTGGTAACTGGTTTTCTTCATAACAAAGCACATTAAATGGTAAACAATGAGTGCATATGTTACCTGTGTATGTACACATGTTTCGGTTGTAACTTATCTGAAAAGTCCACGAATTTGATCGCGCAAGGAAGAACCCGGACTCAAGGATGTGTCATCTGGCCCCTTTACCAGCATGCAGGGTGGCTTACGTATGTATATGTATTAAAAAATACGTAACACGTATGTGTACAAGGACTTCATTTTTTCAACAATGTTAGTTTTCATATTAGAGGCTTATATGCTACTTTTATTGCATTTTAATGACAAATAATTTAAAATTCCCCTTACATTAACAAATGAACTATTCTTTTGTTATTATTATTATTATTTTGAAAAAAAAATTTCTTATAGAAAAGGATGTAAGTATAAATTTATAATGGTTCGGGGGGAAAAATCTTGCATTAAAAATTTTCATAAATATATTCACATTTCCATTATGAATGCAAAATAATTGTTTTCTCATTACATTTCTCTTCTGAAAATCATAAACATCTTAGACTAACATCTAAAATATACGTTTGGCCAATCGATCACTTACCTCTTAAACTTTACTAGCCCCACCAGTGGGCGAGAGATAAAGACCGCTGAATACTAGTTGATCCACCTGGCTTGGTTTCGAAAACAGGTAAATGGGCTATCTGCATGGTTGGTTTTCATGGTTTTTCCCATAATGTAACATAAATATGATGCCAGTAATTTTAAACCTAAAAGGAGAGACGAAAGGAACTTCAGCTACATAACTGTGACTTCCTTTTAGTTTAAGAGAATTCTCTGTTATGAAGAAAGCAAAGTATGTATTTATAGATAGATAGAAAGTTAGGTAAATATATCATAAAAGGTAAGAATTTCTTAGTAAGCAAAAACTATTAAATAACTGAATTCCGCAGAGAATGAAAACCAAGCTTTGTAAATCATAATATTAGAAAAATATAGGTTTAAATTTATATATATATATATAGAGAGAGAGAGAGAGAGAGAAAGAGATTTATATCAGGTTAAAAAAATTTCAGTCGAAGAATAGTAGAGACCACTGAGAGATTTTCCCGCCCTAGAAGCAGAAACATGAAACGTCAACCCTATTCTGGATAAGATATTGCCGACCGTTTAAATCGTTGAACACTGGTAGTTCACCACATAACGGAATAGTGTTTAATAACTCTGATTACCGCATGAAAAGGCCCGGAATTGAATCTCATAGAAGACATTGATTAGAAGATATGGATGTTATAAATTTATAGTGCCTCTGCAGTATGGGGGGCACTGTAAATATATGGCGAGCCGGAAGTCCTCACGTGTGGTTTGCTCGGGCTGGGAGATAGATGGGAGACCCTCGGACCCGTCTCCCATGCTCCTCTGTCTCAAAATTGGGTCACGTTGACCAGAAGACACGCAATCACCTGTATGGTGCTAAAGGCTTATATCAAACGACAGGCACAAAAATTAGACTCCTTACCACGATAATATTCATGAGTTTGTTCTCAATATGTCAGACAAACGAGATACGACAACAACAACTGGTATTTCACCAGGTTTCAAATTACGATGAATGGGCTGCTTGCATAAGGCTTTGTGTGCTTTCCTCATTGGTAACTTAAATGCGAGTCACATTCCCTTAAAAAGATCCCTATGAAAGCACTCCTTATCTTGCACAGATAGCTTTCGTATGTTTTTTATTAATTCAAATGATCCAATCCTGTCTGGTATTCAGGAAGGAGATATCTGGCATGCAGATAAGAGGCAGAAAATACGTTACATACTCCCCCCTTTTAAAGGGCGACTGGGGATTAGGGGACCTAATCTCCAAATCCTGGTGGTGAAGAATCATCATCCACCACGTCTTTTAGTTCGGGGCTATTGTAGAGTCATTAGGAATTTTATTGAAGCAGGAGACATGAAAATGAGCAATGCCCTCGCCGGGACTCGAACCTGGACCTCTCAAACACTCGCCGAGTGTGCTACCATTACACCACGAAGTGATGCAGAAAGGAGGGAGAAAATACCTTATAAATTTGTATGTGTGTGTGTTTGCTGTCTATTTAAAATAGAACAAAACGGTGTACTCAGGATTTTAAAACACTAGACAGCTTTAGACTATTTTGTCAAAATTGCTTACTTAGTGTATTTGGTATATAAGAGGGAACGGATTTTCTACATCTAATCTTTTTCATTTAGTAGCAGTAGCTGCAAAATGCAGTTTTTTGCTACGCTTTGCGCATCGTTATACTACAGTAGACGACAAGAAATTAATTTTGTACTAGATCGCAGATAGAAAGTTTAGAAGGTAATATAATGAGACGCTGTCAGAGGTTTTCAGTTACTTTTTTGAAAATTCGGAAGATAATGAAAATGAAGATCTACAACAGACGTGAAGTTAGTAAAAATTTTCTGCTGTTAAATTTTACTTGCTTTAATCCTTTAAACAAAATTTTGTTGCTAAATTTCTTCACATTCATTTCATTTGGTGCGTCTTATTTTAGCATTTATAAAATTTCTTCACTAAATGTATAAAAACATGAGCTTATGGCAGTATTAACAAATATTTAAGGTCATGTTAAGTTAGTTAAATGTATTGTAATATTAGAATGCAATGTATGGTACGTCAAAATATTAAATTATCCTTTTGACTCGATGAGTCAGGATTTTAGTTTCAACACTGCAGTTTAGCATATCATGGTGAATATATACACCATATGAATTATACTGATTGAATGATAAGAATTATAAATAATATTTCCAATACATGAAAACCCAGAGTTTGAAACCAGGGATATAAAAATTAAAATAAATTACTGTATAAAAGTATTTTTTGGAATTCGTCCTGTTTGTACAACTTTCAAAATTCGTCCTGTTTGTACGAATTTTAAAATTCTCCCTGTTTGTGCGAATTGAAGGAGTCCAGTACTCTCTTCGCTTTCCTTACTCTCATGTAATGTTTTATTATTATTACTATTATTATTGTTATTATTCTAAAAAAATGGATATTATTATGATTTATCAAGCAGGTTGGGTTAATAAATGGCGAACGCATAATCAGTTTAGTATTCTTCACGCTATTAAAGTTTAATATACAGGGTGAATCTGAACAAGAGGGCAAAACTTTAGGGGTGATAGAATTATACGAGCAATATTCGCAATTAATTATACGAGCAATATTCGTCGTAGAATGTATGGTCGGAACGTAAAGGGCGAGCCTCTAGGTGGTATTGTATATAAATGGTAAAAAAAGGGTCAGTCCTCGTACCCAACAGCCTTTTCTACCATGAATTGCTGATTGTGCAAACCATGAAATTTCCAGGGGGATGGATTGGTTAAGGTGGTCCCATAGCTTGGCCACTAAGGTAACCGGATCTCTCGTATTTGGACTTTTCCCTGTGGGTCCATATGAAAAGCCTAAACTTCGAATCTCCCATTGAAACGAATATCGATCTAGTCGCCAAGACAGCCATTGTTGCCGGCAAAATTCGGGAAATGCCTGATATCTTCGCAAATGTTCGTTAATCCCCCTATTCCACAGGTGTGAAGCCTGCATTACAGCTGGTGGAAGGTTTATTGAACAATTTCTATGAGCATGTTCTGTTAATAATGTGTTTCTGAAGTATTTCCTCTAATTCTTATGTTAATTCCTTGAATGTGACAATGGAAAACTACCCTTTAACTTCTCACCACTTTCTTTCCACCCGTACATTCTATGACGAATATTGCTCGTATAGCTGCCTTCTATCACCCCCTAAAATTTTGCCCTCTTGTTCAGATTCACCCTGTATATCCGAATTAAGCGTTTTTACTTGGCACTTTTATTTTCACGATATTTGTAATTTTTTTATAATACATTTTGCTAACATTATTTTAATTTATTTTCTTAATGGACATTAATATTTTAGAAGTTACCGAGCCTAGAAGGGAAAAGCCTCTATTCATTTACAGAAGTTATTAATACCAGATTCATCAAAGAAAGATAATTTAATGAATATGTATTACTGGAAAAACTAAAAATTTCAAGCGAGCAATTAAGGTAAAGCCATTTCAGAAGAGAAATCTCATTCCTGTGGACGTAATATTGCTAAACATTTATTTAAAAAGCAAATATATGTAGGGAAAACATTTAACGCAAAAAGTATTTCAGTTTTCAAAATTTATAGCGAAGAAGTAGAAAAAAATCATGCATTTAAGACGTATTAGGTATTTTTTAAAAGCATGAGAACTGAAAAATGTGCAATGACCTCGCCGAGACTCGAACTCCAGACCTCTCGAATACACGCCGAGCGTGCTGACCATTACACCACGAAGGCATGCTAAGAAGGCAGAAGAAATACCTACGCCCCTTTAGAAGGGTGACTGGGGATTAGGGTACCCAATCGCCAAATCCTTGTGATGGAGAATCATCATACCCCTCCTTTTTTTAGTTCGGGCGCCACTGTAGAGATATTAGGTATTATTTGAAAGCAGGAGTGATGAAAAATGTGCAATGCTCTCGCCGAGACTCGAAACACGGACCTTTCGAATACGTGCCGAGAGTGCTGACCATTACACCACGAAGACATGCGAAGAAGACGAGGAGAAATACCTTATAGACTTACATTTATTAATTAACATTCCGCAGTACCAAATGTCAAATCATTACTATAACAATTCTACAAAAATTATAAAGAATATTCTGGAGAAGCGTCGCATGTGGCAAATTTATTGATTCCAAATGAGTCTTTAGAAATAGCTCATAAGTCTAAAATTTCTTGTCATTCGATAAATAAAAAACAAAGAATTTATTTTTGAATTTTGAATTTTGGTTTTCCTCAAGTATGGAATGAAGACAAATAATGAAAGTGGACAAACTTTCATTGCGGGTGCTACTTTTAGCGGCTCTTTAAAATGTTTTTCTTAGATTTGTAATAATTATGCTACTGAAGTTGCCTACAATGAACTTTCATGTGCTGTTTTGCTTATTTCTTAGTAAATGAAAGCAGATTTGCAGAAAATTATTTTCTTTAATAAAAAATCATATAATTGATTGGGAAAGGAATTTAACTGGATTTCCGTTTTGCAACCATAATTACTCTTAAGTTATTTTATTTTCTTCCATTTAAATAAAAGATTGCAGCTTTCACTTAATAACTTATTTCTGAAAGAAGATAAGTGACTTTAATTTGTTAAAAGATACAAACCCAAGGAATATATTAGTATACGTCTTTGGATACGAGAGTCATTCCCACCGATACCCATGGTATGTGTCAATGATAGTTGACTTTTTGTATTAGAAAATACACCATTCAGTATAAGATTAGTAGAATTTAAGAGTTACTTTTCTGATCGATGGCTTGAAAGAATACTAGTTTATAATTTTAATGGAGAAATGCGCAGGACAAATAATATAATAGGTACCAAATTAGCTAAGTTTTAATAACCATTCCTGCTAATGAAAGCAACTATGGGGTCTCACCTTTTGGCTCAACTTCTTATAAGGCTGGAAAAATAGGTTGACACATGTTCTCGAAGGAGCTTGGATCAATCTACTTCCCGCAACCCTTAATTTTTGAGGGGGGGGGACTTTAAAAAAATTCAAACAAGTGTGATGCTGTAAAAATCCAACACCTAAAAAGACTGGCCGTCACGGGTGGTTTAGTGTGGTCTATTTTATTATGGAAAAGCACAGCTATCTGCTCAAGGGGAGAGGTGCCTTCGTGTAGGCATGTGTAATGTGAATAAGAGCCAGTTTCCCTCAGAAAGTCCTGCATGAAGGTATCTTTCCTCTTAGGCCAACAGCCTTCGTAGTTTTACCATATTCAAATAACCTAACCTTGTAGACACATTAGGTTATTTCGAAGTAGGAGACATGAAAAACGAGCAATGCCCTCGCCGGGAGTCAAATCTCGGATTTCTCGAATACGCGCCGAGTGTGTTGACCATTACACCGCGAAGGCTTGCTAAGAACGCTGGAGAAATACTGTATAACCTAACCAACCTTAGCGGGGAAACTGGCTAATATCCAAATTACACACCAGGAAAATACCCGGTTATCACGGTATTCCTCAGATAGGCGTTTTATGTATGAACCAAGGTCGTGTATTTTATGCCCCCAGAACCACAACTGTCAGAGTGAAGATCTCGGCCAGTGCAATAAAAGCCCCTGGCAAGGAAGAAAAACAGGGTATGGCAGATTAAGTGCTATTCTCGGAGAGAGAGCTGATTGATAACTTTAAACTTTGGATTTAATAAGACTTTCGAAAAAGAAGCTAAGAATTTTATTCTAAAATTATTTAAATAAATCTTATTTAAATCTTATTTAAATTTGAAATGTAAAAGAAACAAAACGAACAGAGCTGAAAAGTAGGAAAGATTCCTTTACATACTGCAGCAATATTCCTTTTCACGAAAATAGGAACGTTCTTGTCATCCTTTTCTTATTGATACAAATTCGGATATTATAAAATTATTATTAGAACATTTTAATAAAATGGTTAAAAAGTTAGAAAGGAAAAATTAAAATAGGTTGACACATGTTCTCGAAGGAGCTTGGATCAATCTACTTCCCGCAACCCTTAATTTTTGAGGGGGGGAGAGTCGGATAAACAAAGAAACAAATGAACAAGTCACATAATTTCTAAAAACACTATTATCATTTATCTTTTGCAAGTGATAATCCTGGAAAATGTTTGATAAGATGAAGAAAAGTTGCATTACTTCATCTATCATTATGTGGTAACAAAAAGACAAAATGGGAAATGGCTAGAATAAAGATTTATGAATTTGCATAAACAGGAAATAATAGAGGGACCGGAAATTAATGTCGCTTTCTTACATTAAATTCAAACGAATAAATTTGTAACAAGTTTTTATTTTTAATCAATAATATAATCACCCTCATTATCAACAACCTTTTGCCATCTAGTATGGCGATTTCAATCCCAGACCGATAAAAATCAATAGGTTTTTGAGTAAAATATCTCGAGACGGCAATTTGGACATCATACAAATTTTCAAATTTTTTGTCACTAAGAAAATGCAGTAGGGATCAGAATAAATGGAAATCCGAGGGTGCGATATCGGGCGAATATGGTGGGTGAGGCCAGTACCTTCCATCCCAATTCATTATATTTTTCCAGTGTTCGTCTTGCACAGTGCGGTCTCGCAATGTCGTGTTGCAGAATGAAGCCTTTTCTGTTGACAATCGCCAGATATTTTTCGATTAAAGATTGGTTCACTAGATCCAATTGTTCACAATAAAGGTCTACATTAACAGTTTTTCCAGGTTTCAGCAATTCAAAATGAACAATACCGCGAATACTCCATCAAACACACAGAAGCGCCTTTTCGGGATGTAAACCCTTTGTAACCCCTATTAAAACTGCCTTTTGTGTTTTGGATTATCATATAGGACTTATTTTTTGTATCCACTAATCAAACGATCAAAAAACGGTTCTGTGTGGTGCCGTTGAAGCACTGGCTTTGTTCTTTTCGGACAGATTATGGGGGAACTCAAACATCTGCTTTGCTTATTTTTCCATTCTGCTTTAAATGTTCTTGGATGGTCGACCAAGGTTGGTTAAGAGTATTTGACATGGATTTGCTTCCACTTCTGCCTTTAGCATGTTGTTGTCGACACGCGCAGAAACGACATTACTTTCCGGTCCCCCTATTATTTTGACAGTTTCGCAAATAGGAACTGCGAGAACAAAAAAATATAATTCTTTGTGAACTGGAAGAAAATTCCTAAAATATTCTTATAATGGGCATCACGTACCACAATGTTTAACGGTTATTTAAATAATGCAAATGAAACAAATTTCAGTAAATTTAAAATGAGCTGATAGGCAAAGTTTTCATAACTTTTCAGGTTCAACCCATTTCTAATGATATGATTTTACACTGTTATAACGAAAAACATGCAAATTAAAATCATTTTACTGCACTAAAACATATTTTCTCTATTTTCTAGGCATAATTATAAAGATGACATAACAACGATACTACATATTTATTTATAAGCATTATATCGCTTTCAAAATACAAGAGTATTTACATAACTACAAATTAGTAATATCAGCTATGCATATATTTTTTTGCTGTGTATGCTTGTAGCATTAGATGTATTAATCTCTAATGTAGTAATAAGTATAAAATCATCCATGTTTACTCTTTTAATGGGACCATATTCATGTAGGTGCAGGCAGCTACGTGATTTTCGAAAACAAAGAAAATCAATTTTGGTATCAACAAAAGCTCAAACTCTAACAAATTGTTGCTCAGGGTTATGTTCTCTGGCCAGTGACATGCGGATAAGTGAACTCAGGAAAACAAAGTGGTTCCAATATACTGCTTTATTTAATATTGGAACCGAGTTGCTGGCTGGAAGAAAGTGGTAAAAAATGGCTTCCGATCCGACTTAGCTATTTGGGAAAGCATTGTGTTTGGGAGACCCCTTTAACGTGGCGAACTCCCCTCCTGGCCGTAAGGCAATCAAGATTGGCTTATATTGAAGGGAGGGGACCTGATCCTCAGCTTCCTTTTAATTATTTTCCTGATGCCTGCTTTGGAGTTTCCCGTAGCCGAGGGGGGTGCTTACATATTGAGACGGTTGCGACAAAAACTTCGGATACAGACACTAACTAATTTCTCGATCCCGCCTACCAGATTTATAAGCAATATCTTCTGTCGCGGCTGCTGTAGATGTAAAAATTTAATTCACGCAATACCAGCATTATTTCTAAAACTCGGTTTTCTAAATCAGATACGTATTTGTTACTTAAATACTTAGGAATGTATTTATTCCCAACTATTACATATTTTTAAAATACTGTTATCATATCAATAAAACTCTTATCTTTATAATACAATCAATCATTTATAATCATGTATAATGCAATTACTTTTAGCCGTTTACCACAAGTATACTTCTTTAACATTACTCTAGATTATAGCACTAGTTCACTGCCCAGTGCAGATTGAATGTCGAAGCTTTGCTTACACGTAAACTTTTATCAAAACTTTATTCAGTATTTTTTTATTTAGATTTGATACATTCTGATAATTCTAAAATAAACTACATAGCATAAATTGCCCTATTTAAAGTGCAAGTTTTATAACCAAAAGTTCAAAATGCACCAAATTACATAATATATGATGCTTGGAATACTTTTCCCCTGCAATTCTTCCTAAAAATTACCGGTTAAAAGTATTGTTAATTAATTATGATTTAAATTACATTAGCTAGTTAATTAATTATGATTTAAATTACATGCCTAAAAATTACAATTTAAATTTAGGAGGTTTATATAACTGAGAAATATGTTTATTGCTTATAACCGCTTAATTGCTTAGGCAATGTATTATTTTAATTTAAGTAAATTAAAGATCTTACGCCTGAGCAATATCTTTTATCAGACACTAGCAAAACATGCAGGCAAATTTATTACAAAATACGTAATAATATATAATGTCCATATATATTAGCAGAACATAAACATGTACTATATTTAGCATTCTATGAACCATGTAGATTTAGATGGACACATGATTCATCTTCAAAAAAAAAAAAAAAAAAAAAAAAAAAAAAAAAGAAAGAAAGAAAGAAATCAATAAGTGCAATACAGTATTGCACAGAGCCAATACGCCAAAACTGGAGCAACCGGTGCGGCCACACTAGGAGGAAAATTTTTTTTTTTTAATTTAGCGAAGCACTGGGCCTGCAGAAAACCTAGCACTGACCTTATTAATAACAGTCCTTTTTTTGCCTTTTACTTTATTGTAAAATACTGTAGAGTCCTTAACTTCTTTTGATGCTGGAGACATGAAAAATGAGTGAATACACGCTGGTACGCTACACCACGAAAACATGCTGGAAAGAGGGAGGAGATACTTTACAATACACTAAGTAATATATGTAATATACTTGTAACTAACATATAGAACGCTGCATATCAGTTTATTATTTAACAGATAAGCTTCAGGTCAGCAATAATTGTTAACTCTTTCCTAATTAAAAAATTTGTTAACAGACAAATTTTGGGGTTAGTGTGTCAGAAGTTAATATGCGGAATTTGTCAGTCATCACAACTACTCATTGTGTTTCTTTTTAGAATTGAACTATATTGACTTTATGGCTGATTTTGTGTGACTGTATTTTGCATGTAATTTACAGTCTTTTAAAACATAGAATGACGATTTCTTTTCCTCAAATAGAAAAGTACTAAGAGGATTTTACACCTAGTCTTGAAAAAAAATAGTTCTAGACGAAGATTACAGATGTTTCGAATAAAACGCTTTTCATGCTAAAATATGAAGTTATACAAAAAAAATTGAAATTTTTTTCAATTAATTATTGAAAATGAAAGATGAGATGCAACTTCTTGGTTTCCATTCTGTTTTGTTCTGTATATTTCCAGTATCTTCTAACTCGTTTCTCGTACAAAATTTTATTTTAGTTAATATCATTTCATCATCTTTCTCTCTTGTAAGAATAATAATAACACAAACACCACAAAACTTCATTTGTAAAATGTTGTATTTGGTCTTTATTTTTTGTAAATAAATACCTTTTGCTAAATATCCGAAAGAATGTTTTTTAAAAAAAGAAGATAATTTTTCAAATTTCTCAAAAAATTGTTTCAAACTTTTTGCGTCATCATTCTTGTTCACACGGAAACGTAAACTACCTGCTGCCTTGAAATAAACTGAAAATTATTGCTTTGGAAATTTAATTGAAATTTTATTATTTCTATTGATTCAAAATTCACTGATATAAGTGAATAAAACTGTAAAAACAGTGCATAATTTTTACTCCGTTTTAGAGAAGCATAAAAACATTTCTAGTTTCCATGCAGTTAATTCTGTAATTTTTGTTTTGAGAAGAAATGTGTTGAGATTTACAGAATCATTTAGCATAAATATCGCTTTTTTTGAGAGGCTAAGAAATTTTATCTAATTATCTTAGGGATTTTATTTGCAGGGTAGAACAGTAAACAAACAGCAGTTCGACTGAAAGAGGAGAAATAATTAAGATTAAAATAAAATATATATAAATTTTTTTCAGATTACACGATTTTAGTACAGTGCACTAAAAAATTTAAATATTTTTATTCATCACAGAATTCTTAATTATATGTGATTGAAAACGACTTGTATGACTACTATAAAGAGATAAGATATATAAAGATATATATAAAGAAAAGGTACTCAAAGATAAGAAATTAGATATTAAAGAGATGCATTGGTTGAGAATGCACTTTATTTAGTAAAGGATAATGCTCCATACGTTTTAAAATTAAATTAATTAAATACTTTTCAAAATTATTTTAATATACACGAATTTCTTAAATATACATAAATTGATGTATTTAATTCCTTTTAAAGATATCTTCAGATTAAAACGTTCATTCAATAATTACGAATCTTTATGCTATATTAAAGCATATAATCTGTGAGGTAATTAGTTAATCTTTAAAACGAGATATCCAACACAATTTACTATAATACAATAATAATTAGAAGCAACTCGTCATTAGACAAATATTAACTGTCGTTTATTTACTGGCGACACACAATTTAACATTTAATTGTATATGACCTAGAGTGCTGCGATAAACAAATTTTTACTTCTCAATACATTTTTCAAAATCGGGTAATTAGAAAACATTTTTTTAAATGTGCATTTTATTTGACACACTTTTTTGTAAATGTTATGAATTTTCAATCAATTGTGTACCGGCTTCTTTCAGTTCGTTACAGAATTTGAAGATATAAACATTTGAACTTGATGCCCTTCCTTCGATATTTGTATTTTCGAATGTTTTCTGGTAGTGATTCAACTCAGCTTTTTTTTCTGCCCACTAAGAGATTTTTTATTAAACTCATATAAGTGAAATTTTCTGTCAGTATCTGTCGATATTAGTGGATTTCTGTGTGAAGATATACAGGAAACCATCTCAAATAAACATAATGCAGCATAGAATATATATATAATAAAACATGGAATATATATTTATATATAAGGTGCTTCTAGAAGTATTAATCATAAGTTCTAAAATTTAATTTGGAACAAATAATATGGCAGAGTTTACGTTACTGGGCTTTAGCTAGTCCAATAACCTTTGAAGAAACTTCCGAATCTGAAAAACCCTATTGTCTATTTTAAGTAGTTGCTTTAAAATTTTTAAATGAACTGCATCCAAAACTTATTAATGAAAGTATTACATAATATAAATAGTTAGATTTTCTTTAACTGTGATCGTGATCTATGTTTACATAGAAAATACATGTACAATGAATGATCTAGATTTACAGTTAATTCACATAATCAGCAAGCATGTAATGTTTCGATCATTCTGATATACTAAGACATAATACGTATCTCTGCAGAATATTATATCTTGAAACTTTATACGATAAATTTAATTTCGATCTATAGCCTAATCTTGCAATTTTTCTAGTCTTATACGTGAACCCAATTTTAGTATCCCTATTACCCGGTAAAGATGTTGTCAACTCCTATGGTTTAAGATATTTATCTTTAAAATTTAAACAGAACATTAAATGTAATAAACTGATAGCGTTAAAACGAATGTATGTTGTTCGTAATAACCTTTATTATACATAATAATGTGTTTGACTGATATAATTAATAACGTATTGAATTAACACGTTTTATAAGTATTTACGCAAATAATTTATCTCTGTTTTGAAATAAAAGTTTTGTTTTTATAAACATTAAAGAGGCTTCGCAAACTTAACCAGTCACTGCTTTTAAAATTTATCACTCAGTTAAACAAGATCCAAATACAGATGATTCAACTGCGAAATCATTGTTCCTTTCATAACAGACCGTTGATCCACCAACGAATTACTACGACTCCGAACTCTTTCGTAACAGACAAATGATCGAATTATAAATTGCTACAAGTATCAACTACGAACTTACTTACAACTATGAGCTATGATGATTCAACAACTTATTTCTACAGATGATCCAAACTACGAAATATTTTTATAATAAGACCCAACTACGAAATCATATTTTATAATAAGATCCAACTACGAAATCATTGATTCTTTCATAATTATAGCAAATAAAAATTAACTAACAGTTTACACGTTGGTGTATCTCTTGGGCTAGCAGTAAGAAACAATAAAGGAAAAGTGGATAACTTACAGTGAAACAACTAGAAAAAAGAAATGTTTGCACTTATATCTGTGCCTTTTATTCTTTGTTGTTCTAATATTTTTCTAGTTATGTAAATGTCTTAAGAATTACAGCATTGCTAATTGATCCTGTCGCAGCACTTTCTCATCTCTCAGATATAAAATTTACCATCCACTAGATTTAATTGGGCTCTTAAACTGCTTGCAAAACAATTGTCTAAGCTCTAAGTTAATTGTTTTCTGAGGCGTTCATGCCCAATCCAGGCAGGTTTTACAAAACTAAAACTTACGTTTCGTCACATGTCAAAAACCCAGCTACAAAGCGGCTCTTACAAAAGGATAGCAAGCGAGCATTTGTCAGCTCCTCTAGCAGATATAATAAAGACGATGTCAAGACTGACATACAGAAAGAAAACTACAGAGAAGCGGTCCAACGAAGTGAAAAGGAAAAGAGGCAACGTGATCATGAGATATCCCCCCTCAACTTCTCACTCTCGTTCTGCACCCCCCTGCACCAACTCCTCGGATCGGTGATATTTTGATAAAGGGCTTAATTAGACGCCTAGCCCCCGCGTTGCCATTCGAGTGTGAAAAATAACGTCAATAAAGTTGTCACCGACTGAGATGGAAAGTTTTGTTCACATCGGGTGAAAAGACTCGTAGAATCCAGAATAACGGAGCTCGTGTTTTTTTTCGCCTGGCAACACAATCTGAGCTCGACATCTTAGTGCCATCTAGTGGTTACTTTTAAAAGCAGAAGTTAGTTTTGTTACTTAAGGGCCAATAAACTCTTGTTCTTCATTTCGTTAGCTCAAATTTTAAAACCTGATTAAATTAATTCAAGGTAATTCATCTGAAGCTTCGAAGAAACATATATTTTTTATTATATATGCATATTAGTTTTATAATTTCAAAGTACATTAATTCAAACTGTTGAATCATAAAAGTTTCTTTTATCGTTTAGGAGTACTACTGATTTCAGGACAATTTTCAAAAATTTATTCAGACTCTATTAATAAAAATTTGAATAACATTGGTGAAACACTTCTATTTTAGTAATTTTAATTTATTTTATTACCATATTTTATAAAGTAAGGGTCATTTTAAGCAGAGTCAATTATTCTTTTGCAGCTGAACGAAATTTTTACTTCCTTGCACGAAATAAAGGAAATATTATAATCGCGAAAATTTTCGAATATCATATTTTGATAAAATATTCATTTTGAGCGTTCCCGAATCTATATAGACGATGTTTTTAAATAACGTCTGTACGTACGGATAAAGTGAAAAACTCTTTTTTTCCAAAATGGATTCAGAAGTGATTTTTCCCCATACGTACGTATGTATCTCTCATAACTTAAACACAATTAATCGTAAAACACTGCAATTTTTAATATGGAATGCTATAACATCTAGTTGTGCTCCTCCCTTTTTCATTGAAATTGGCGGAAACACTTATATTTATTATACATATGTATCCACCACTTTACCGTACTTCGTCGTTACCTGGTCTATGTTTTTTCAATCGTTGGTCGTAGTCATATTTTCCAGTTACAGAAGTGTTTTCAACGACGAAAATATTCATATTCTGACAATGTCAAATTAACAAATATAATTTTTGACAAATAATGAAATCTAATTGCATATATAATATATTTTACGTATGTAGTTAGTCTAAAAATAAATATCTTACAATATTTACTATCATTTTATCATTGTTCTGAAAAGACTGTTTCATAGGCCTTGCAAGGAAGTTATATTACTGATTTATGCTATATTCAATTATGATAAAGCTTGAAATGAGTTTTCACACTTAAGTTAATGTAGAGATGTATGATTTAAGGACTTATATAAGGAGTATAGGAATTTAGGATATTCCCAAAAAATATTGACGACCAAATAAATACTGAAAACGTTTATTAAAAATTAACTTAGCAGTATATAGATGGAATAACAAGCAGGAAAATATGGCTTTTCAAGTATGTGAGTGTTGACAAGCAAGCCCGACTAATGCATTTTCGGCAACAGGTCGGCTACTTTATTACTGTTAACGCTTATGAAAACAACAAAGCTGGTGTTCTGAGCGCTTGCCTAGTTGCCTTAAAATTGAAGTCGGTTCTGCATGTCTTTAAATAAAATAATATAATGTAAAATAATATAATAATATTAAAATAAATAAATATTTAAATAACATAAAGAGTAATAAATTAGTATAAAATAATATAATAAATAAATAAATATTTAGCCCAAAAGGTGTTAACAAGAATGGGTCTCGAAACGAGATTAGGTTGCGCATAATTTTAAATGTCTGAATCACTTTCAAATTTTTGCCCCATATATTATCGCATTGTACTACTTTTAAAGAATTTAAATAAGAAAGAATCTGCATAAATGTATGTATATTTCTCGCACTGTGAAACACCAATGGTACCTAGGGCCATCAAATTTTGAAAAAAGTAGTCGTCCACCCGAATATTTTACCTGCAAGCCTGAATTTTGAACTTTGAGTTTCATATTATGTAAAATTTTAATGAATTTTCAGCAAACTGAATGAACTTAAAATGAGAAGTATTAACACTGTACGGATTAAGCATTGTTATCTGCAGAGCGCGAGACTGTCTATCGGAAATTCTAAAGATATGTCTTTCTTAAATATTTTGTGATTTTGCCATTCAGCTGAATTTTATATGGCGTACTTGCGAAGAACATGATATTTAATTTATAAATTTAAAACACAAAAGGTTCATAATAGAAAGACAAAAAGTGTTTTGCCTAAGAATACTGTACATTAATTTGATAATCTGAGAAAAGACTGAAAAAAATATAAAAATACATGCAAACATTTAACACTTCATTGGAAATTCTAAACACATACTCCTTTTAAAATTTTTGTAATTTTGCTCTTCGATTGTAAATGGCGTACGTGCGAAGAAAATGGTACTTAGTAACAAAGCTAAAAAGACGAAAAGAAATGGGTTAGCAGGAATGAGTAAAGTATGAGACTGATAGAATATGAGCTCAGCTACAGCGCATAAAAACCTTAACAAACCCTTTTAGGCGACGGTTAAAATCCGAGCCCTTGCAGATTTTATTTGATTTCTTAATTGTACTTGTTCTAATTTTATGGCTTTTATTTTTAACGTTTCAACCAAACTAGAAAAGCTAATAATTTTCTATGCCAGCAATCAGTTAAAAAGTCTGACATCTGATAAGAATTTACGCTAATGATTTCAGAAATGAACTACCATAGCGCTATTGGGCATTATTTGCTATCAGATGCAAGGAAGGAAACTAGAAAAATTAGCATAAATGTTTCAGGAAAGAAATGAAACATTCCGTCATAAGTGAGTATATACAATAATCACCTTCAGCCGAGCTACTGATAACATTTATGTTGCTGAAATGCTTAAAAATCCGTGAACCATAAAAAATAATCAAATTTGATTATTGCTGATTGTTTGATTATTCTTAGTTTGTATAATACTAGAAAATATTTTATGGTATTTTATAGTCTCACTCAGGACAAAGAGTGATGCTAGCTGAACAAAGCGATGCTCAGATATTCAGAAAATATGTTTTGACATGCAGATATTATACTTAAATTTTCTTCTAATTTGTCTTAAAAGGGAATTCAGCGTTAAATTAAACTAATACGATTATTTATAAATATTATATGTCTTCAAGTCAGTTTCACAGCCTATACTTAAAGACTGTCGTTATGAGCAATAAGGTTCATATAAGTGTTTCTTGATTTTTTTATGAACACTCAGTGGATATTATTTTTGAAATAGTTAAATTAAATAAGATTTTAAATTCCAAATAGGTATTTGGTCTATATATTTACAAATAGATTATTTCTGTAACTTAAACTTTCGGTCTGCTATTATTATATCAAGAGGAAATCTGGAATTTTTAAACAAAATCTAGGTAATCAGGTCTGGTAAGAATCTGAAAGTAAGATTTTTAAAGGGTAAATTTGGTTTCCCTACATATTACTTTTTACCCCAATTTCTTTCTCGACCTTAGTATAACTGAACTGTATATTATATTTTAAAACTAACAATGGAATTCTTTGTGGTGTCCCCTTTCCAAGAGTTGCAAGGGACTTTCGTAGTGCTCTTGATTCTCTAAGCATGTGCTTATATTGATTAATGGTTAATCTAGCTCTATTCGAGAGCAACAACACAGATAGCAATTTTAAAATTATCTTGGAACTGTCCTAGAAAATATTATTTAGCTTTCATTCAAAAGTTTTTACTTTCTAAGAAGAGTTAAATTATGGCCTTTTGCATACAGAACTACTGAAAACTTACAGGCAGCAAGTATTTAATGTTAGCGAAAATGTTTGTAAACTTATATTAATGTTTCTAGAATGAAACACGAGGTTTATTCATTGCTTATAATTCTTTAGAATTTAAAAATAACATCAATTGTAGATTTACAACTTTACAATGTAAAGTTTATTGCCAAAAGACGAAAACTCAACAGTTTATTTTTATACATATTATGAGAGGCAAGTCGGTGACGTCTGCTGTTTCTGTTGCAAGCAAATTTATACTTCTTCGCCCAGTGAAAATTTATACCTATTTGAAGGTATTGAGAACTTAAAAGGTGTTGTTTAATCTGAATTTTAAAAGACATGTTTTGAAATTCAAGGTAAAAAATATCTGAGGTGTTAAATAGTAGATGAAAGCAAATATCTTCTACAATTTTCAAGCTAAAGGGAAAAGAAAGTTATACCATTCAACTTTCGAAGCTCAGAATTATTTCTTATACTAAGTCATCTCTTAGTTTGGATTTCAAAGATATTTCTGAAATTTTCTCGCATATCACCAAAAAACAGCTTTTACTTCAACCCTTTCGGAGGCGTGCAGAAATTTATTTTGAATCCCATATCTGCTCTATAGCCTCGCATTGCAGCTTGCGGATGCAGCATTACAACCTGTGTTGAAATTCCTAGCCATAATAGCAATATCTCGATAAAAATCAAAGAGTTCTAACGAAATTTCAATCAATAGGGAATTTCACCTTTTCTACGCGCTAAGTTTTACATTGAAATTCTGGCCGCTCAGACGGTATAGTGGTTAGGGAAGCCGATTGAAATTCTAAAAAGCCTGGGTTCGAACCCTTGAGAAGGCATGGTTGTATTTATCCCTTCCCTCATAGGAAGCAAAAGTGGACCACCTATTCCATAATAAAGACATCACCGCTTCTGGCCTTAGTGGCCAACGTCTGTGGACGGCTTGAGCTATCCGTTGATAAAAAAAAGTTGAATTTCTTCATTTTTTGCTATTAAACTGCCCAGAATTATTTATCTCATAGCAGTGGGACCACCAGCGGTCGAGCGGTAAAGTCGCTGGTAGTTCGATCCGAGGTTCAAATCCCGCGAACGGGCTGGCTGCATGGACGTTTTTTCGTGATTTTCTCTATATATAACGTGTGTAAGAGCTAGTTTTCTTGGAAAATCCTCTATGAAGACATCCCTCCCTTTAGGCAGATAGCCCTCGAGATTTTGCTGTAATCACATAAAACAAACCTTACAGCATACCTGGATAAGTTTGTATATGTGTGAGCATCTGCAGAGCTTCCCAGTTTAGTGTAGCTTGGAATGGCTTTAGATATGATGGCTAATATGCGATTATGCATGCTTAGAGCAGTGAAATAAACAAGTGTTTGTAGTTTTTTGTAAACATAAATAGCGCAAAGTGTTCGTAGTGTCTAGCAGTGAATGATGTTTGTTAAAGTGAAATAAACAGGGTAGAGTGTTCGTAGTTTAAATAAAATAAACAGGGTAGAGAAGTAAACAGTGTACAAAAATAAACAATGTAATGAAATAAATAATGCAGAATGTTCGTAATTTGAGGCAGTAAAATAAACATGTTCGAAATATTTAGAGCAGTGAAATAAACATTTTCGTAGTGTTATCAGTGGTATGAATATTTAGTGTAACAGTCTACTTAACAGGTTACATTCAGTCGGTGACTTGGTTTCTTTTACTTTGAGATGTCAGAATTTGTTACATTTTATTCGTAAACGCAATCTTTATTTCACTTTATTTCTATTTATTACTGCTCAAGAAAGCTTACTTTTCGTTTGACATACTTTATGTGTTTATTTCCTGTGCGATATTTTGAAATAAGTTTCTTCAGCAGTCTTCTGAAGTAAATACATTAGACTTAGATTTCACCAACATTCCTCCTTGACGAAGCTAACAAATGCTGAAAGAGGAAATTTTCGCTAGATAGCCACTCTTAAATGTGGAACTTCCCAATAATCCTTCTCAGTTAATGTGAAAGGGATAAAGTGCTGAGGAAGAGGTAAACGTTTTCTCGGTAAAATAATCATCTCCCGAAAACTCTTAAAAATGATCTCCCTTTCTATTTATCTCTGGCGGAGCAAACGTCAGTCACGTGGTTTAGAAAAACACAGGCCGCCTACTCGGCGCTAAATGAAATTCTCGGCATCCCCGAAGTGGGTGTGAATCTCCCCCTATCTCCACACTTAAACTCGCTTCTCTAAATTAAGATTTATCGTCACCGCAGGTTGCTCTACGAGCAAAAACAAAACGATAGCACAGTACTTGATTGTGGCTGTTAAAATCACCGCGAAGAATTTTTGCGAGTAGTAATGGATAGCAGACAGTTAGGGGAAGATTTCTTCCCTTCTCGGGGGAAAACTTTTAACCTACACGCGTTAAAGTGAAACCTGCAGTGACTGTAATTCGACTTTTCCCCCAAGGGTTCCAGATAGGAAAAAGCGCACATCGGGGGAAAGTGTCGTTTAGCAACGTTTGAAAAGTTCTTTTTGGTTTCTTCGGCCTAAAACAAGGGAGTGTTGTTTTGGTCGTTAACCTGTTTTAGCACCAAATTGACGGTGGATTCTTTTTTCGATGGAAAAGAGGGGAAAAGTTTCCAGCGAATCACTTTTCGGGTCATCTATAAGACTTGTCTAAATCGATGGCGAAGGTTTTTCTTGTTTTCGTTTCTCACGAATTTTATCTCTTCGCAAACACTCACTACTCAGCAGTAGGAATTAAACTTTTTAGTTTCCGTTTGAGCCCTCTCTGAGTCCTCTGTGGTTCTATCAGATCACCACTGCAGACTTTTTATCACGGCACACCTAACTGAATGTTCGTACATTGATATAATTTCTTATTTATTTCTAAGAAAGGAAAGGTTTATAATGCCCTCACCAAAAAAAGTTTCCTTATGGTTTATCCTTTTAATTTATAACTACTGTAGTAATTCAGACTGTCTATGTAAATTAATTCATCACAACCGCTGATATGCTTAAAAATTTAAAGGAATAATAAAAAGTCATCTTTAACTTTTTAAAACAATTTAAAGGAATGATAAAAATAAATTAGCTTTAAGACACATTTCTTGCAAATTATTTGTTAGTATCCTGATGAATATATCCGGTAGTTACTTAAAATATGCCATACGTAACTTAACATTCTAATATTTAATATAATACAATTTTCATGTGAAATGCTCTTATAGCAATTCGTAATTAACCAAAAAACGTTGAGACCAAGGTACTTAATATAATCTTAAAAACAATTTCTATAAATTACAATGTGCTACAAGTGTTCGTACGTAACAGTTGAATATATTATGAATTTAAATTACTTAAATAAAGTAATGTGTTAAACTAATTATATACATTTAAAAAATCAGCATTTAGATTAATAGGAGTATTTTAATTGTTTTTAAACCATTAAGTTTGATAAGCGTTTTATAATTTAAAATATAATGACTTTGTGACATGTAGAATAACAATACTTTGGAAAACGCTTATTTCGCAGGCCACGCAAGAGATCTTCTGCTTATGGTATTGCTAAAAATTTTCAGGTATTTTTTATGATAAGGGTATGGTGGTTTACAGAATTATTATGGATGATTAATGAAATAAATTATATGTAGCATCGTTTTGTAATCATAGGTAGTCATGTAAGGATCTTAAGTTTTACTAACGTTTATTTTATTTTAAATCTTTACCATCACTTCTTATTTTCTACTTCCGGCCAGAATTATAAGCGTTAATGTATTTATGCAAAGTTTGTCTGGCGAACGCCAAGTATTTAAGTTGTGGCTTTTTGCCAAGCGAGAGAGAGGAAGCAGTTAGTCGAAGCAGGCCGCTTACCTTAGAAGTTTTACTCAGTTGCTGGTTGCCTTCCAGGCCAGAGGTTTAATCCTCTTGATAATTTTTAAACGTATTGTAGTGTTCACAGTTCTCTGTACTACATACGGCTTCCTGTTAATATAAGGCCAATCTTCCACGTTTATTATTTTAAAGTCAAATTAGAGTTTAGTTTTATTTTTATATTTTTACGTTTAGACCACAAGTAGTGGGTCTTTGTATTCCGAAGTACGGAAGTTATTGTAAATAGAGAAAAATAAAGGGTTTTGTATACCCTTCTTGTGTATCCTGTCTACTTCCCACAGTTATTGAACATAGCTTTAGTAAGCTCTCTGTTCCGAGTCAGGTCCTTGCATGTTCCCGAAGAAAGTAAGACGGAACATTGAACCTGATAGTGGTGCCCAACGAAGACGAATAACCATGGCCGAGTTTCAAGAAGAACCTGTGCTGCCTGCAGAAGCGGCTCAGAATCCAGAAATGCCAGCTGCCGCCCTGGAAGGATTTGGTTACATCGTCCAGACCATGCGCGCTTCGATGTAACCAGAAGCAACATTTAATGGAAACTCACCGGTAACCAGTTTTTTGGAAAAATTGGATGACCACTTCATGCTCTACCCCGTGCACGAATTTCAAAAAGTTACCTTAGCTACCAGCGCTTTGAGGGGCCAAGCGCTTAATTGGTTCAAATGTATAGGCAGAAGTCTCTTGGGTCAAGCAGGAAGTCCCACCTATACTTACGAGAATTTCAAGACTGCCCTAGTAAAAGCCTTCCCTGTTGTAAGGGATCGTGCGAAATTAGAAACGGAACGTTTTAGTATATATCAGCAAAAAATCGAAAATCTCTCAAGCTTTATTTTAAGAAAAATTCACGTCTTCAAACTCTTGTATAGAAACCGTCCGGATCCTGAGATAATTCAAGTGATTTTGCCGAGGTTACTGCCCCAAGTGCAAGACTTTATTGAATTAAGAAATCCGACGACACTGGAAAAGTTATTTGAGCAAGCAATCCAGTTTGAAAGTAGAAGAACGGCGGACATTGAAAGAAGACGCCAATATCAACAGCGAAACCAATTTGGTGCGCCAAGACTACAGCAAACTCAAGCACACGGCTACGGAAGCAAAGCGAATCAGTGGGCAAGGAAACCCGAGCATTCAAAAACAGCCGGCGAACGTCGACAGTTCAATAGCAATCCAGGAAAAAAGTCTCAAGGCCAGTGGAAAAAGAAGGAAAGCACGGAAATGAAAAATAATTTAAACTAAAACGGATTTCTGCTGACGGGAGGGTGCGGAAATCCGAAGGCCACGAAAACCCCTCTTCCTTCAAGTTAAATACAGTAATGGTGAAAAATTTGACTCTTCCGAAGATTGAAGTGTTGGTGAATAATATCCCAGCCACCGCACTCCTGGATACAGGCGCGCAGTGTTCCTGTGTGGCAGAAGATTTTTTTAGGAAGTATTTTCGGAAATACCGCATATATAATTCGGATAATACGACAGTGTTAGCGGCGCAAGGAGAAAAATGTAAGTGTATAGGTAAATTACCGCTGTATGTCCGTATCAAGGACGAACAAGTAAAGGTTATGTTTTTTATAGTAAAGAATCTGCAAGCACATATTATTTTAGGAATATATTTTCTTTCAGAGGCACAAGCAACGCTAGATTTTAATGAAGCGTCCCTTAAGCTGACAATGAAACCAGTTCGTGGAGAAAAGTCTGAACCGCCGATGTTAAATCTTGACCACCTGCCTAATGACGAGCAAGGAAGAATCCGACAAGTGGTAAGTGAATTTGCTTCGTTATTTAGTGATATTCCAGGATTTACTCAGGTTACTAACCATAGTATTGACACCGGAGATTCAATGCCAGTTCGCCACAAAGCATACCGGTATGATAAGATTAAGGAAAAAATTATAGAATGGCATATCACCGATATGCTACGTAAAAAGATCATAACGCCCATCTCAAGTAGTTATGCTAGCCCGGTGGTTTTATGTAAAAATAATGACTATCCTTTGACACATCCAAAAAGGTGGAGATTCGCAATTGACTACCGTAAATTAAACTCCATAACTAAATATCCGGTATATCCGTTACCTATTATTGAAGAAATTCTAAGGAACATAACATCCACCAAATATATGACGACTTTAGACTTAACGACTGGTTATTTTCAAATAGGGGTTAGGCCTGAGGACGTGCCTAAGACTGCTTTTATAACCAAGTCTGGCACTTATGCATTTTTGCGTATGCCGTTTGGCCTTTCAGGGGCGCCGGCAACATTTCAGCGATGTATGGACATTATGTTAAGACCTGTTCTTGGAAAGTCCACATTTATCTATTTAGACGATATCATTATTACTAGTGATAATCTAGACCAACATGTACAGGATTTAAGACAGGTGTTTTCTTTATTAAATGAGGCCGGTCTAAAAGTTAATGTCGAAAAGTGCAAATTTGCAGCCCCTGAATTAAAATATTTAGGTTACAAAATATCTCATAAAGGAATCGAGACAGACGAATCAAAAATAATCGCTGTACAAAAGTATCCGACTTCGAACACGGCAAAGAAGCTCTCTTCTTTTCTAGGACTTTGTTCATATTATAGGTCCTTTATAAAAAATTTTGCAGCTATTGCTGAACCATTGTTAAAATTAAAAAGGAAAAAGGCAAGATTCTCGTGGACGGCCGAAGCCAATAGTGCTTTCGAAAAATTAAAACAAGCATTAACGCAAGCCCCTGTGTTGAAATTTCTTGAAAAGGATGAGAATTTAGAAATTTCAGCCAGATGCCCTATCCAGAATTAAAATAGATGAAGAAGGTAATACCGTAAAGGTGGCAATGCTCACAGCATGTACAATAAATTCCCGGGAAACTGTAATAACCGAACTGGGTAAGGATCCTGAGTTTGGAAGCATTTGTGAGTATTTAAAGGATCCTGAAAATTTTAGCCACCAAGATATTGTGGCGATAAGAAATAGGGCGGCCCATTACGAACTAATAGATGGTCTATTATTTTATACAAAAAATACGAATTCCAACAACGAATTTCGACCTGTTATCCCAGCTAGTCTTAGATTAAATATCCTGCAGGAGCTCCATGACAGCCCTTTAGCTTCTCATGCTGGTATTCGAAAAACTATCCAACGTGTACGCGAGGCAGTCTATTTTCCTGAACTGCAAAAGTTAACAAGGGCGTATGTCCAGACCTGCCCAACATGTCAAGCAGTTAATTATATTAATTTCCGCCCGGCCGGGTTTCTAAATAGTATTAAATCCGAATTTCCAAATGAAATAATTGGCATCGATTTATTGGGCCCTTTCCCAAAAAGTCAGTTAAATAAAAGTCGCTATCTCCTTGTTATGGTTGATCATTTTAGTAAGTGGACCGAAATTGTTCCCTTAAAACGAGCCTCCGCGAAATTAGTTACTGATTCTATTTTAAATAAATATATTTTAAAATACGGGGCGCCCCTAAAAGTTATATCGGATAATGGTCCTCAATTTGTAAGTAATGTATTTGAAGACATGTGCCGAAAACTGGGCATACGTCATTTAAAAATGGTCCCGTATCGGCCGCAATCAAATATAGCAGAACGGGTCAATAGAAATATAGTGAAAATTATCCGTAGTTATGTTAAAAATTTTCATAAAAGCTGGGATAACTATGTCAATGAATTTGCTTTCGCCCTTAGGACCGCAAAACATGATACAACGGGCAAAACTCCTGTTGAGTTATTTTTAGGCAGAAAGATTATAACGCCGTTAGATAAATTATTTTATGTGCAACAAAGAGCCCCAGAATTTAAAATGGGTGATATAGAAAAACTAATTAAGGAAGCAAAGAAGAATACTGAAATAGCACAGAGAAAACAAAAACTGTATTATGACTTGAAACGACGGGGAGTAACTTATAAAGTAGGGGATGAAATTTTAAAAATTAAGCATTCACTTTCTTCAGCACCAGAAGATAAAACTGTCAAATTTTTTCCACGATTTGAAGGACCATATGTCATAGAAAAAATAACTCACGCTGTAGTAGTGTTAAAAGCCAGAAATGGTGAAACCTGCTCCGCAAACATTGATCAAATCAAACCCTACTATGATCGTAATAAAATGCAAATATTTACAGATCTTTTGCAGGATTCGGCACGGCAGACACCGCAGGCACAAGCTCCAGAGGTGGAAAAACGACAAGTACAAGGGCAAGCCATTAAGAGGCAGGAGCAAGTGAAAAGAAAGTTTCCCCACGGGAAAATTGAAGGTAGCAAGAAAAAGAAGCCGTTCCACCGTCCAGAAAAGAGAGCTCACGAACACCCCCAGAATGAAGAAGGGAGAAGGACGACGTATGCAAAGAGAGCCAGGAGAAATGACGGCAACTATAACCCGGCTCTAAAACGGAAGATCTACTCATCCGACAGGACTCTCCGCAGCAAATGCCGCCGAACTGCGGAAGGGCCACCAGCGGCGGAGGAAAAGTTACATGGAAATTTGAACGGCCAGCAACGAGGTCCAAGCAGGAACACGAAAGAAGTTTCCCGGTTCTGCCAAGACCAGCTGCCATCAAACGGCCAAGACCACAGGCAGAGGCGAAAAAGAAGGTATTCAAGGGTGACCGAACTGGAAAAAAAAGAAAGCTTCTAGAGGAAGGCACTGAAGGGCGAGCCCGCACACGAAGGAGGATAAATCAAACAACAATCTACGCTACTTTCCAGGACTGGGCTCAGAAAAGGATGTCCGAATATCACAAAGATAAGTAAAATTTTATGTTACTTTGCAAACTTAAGTTAATCTTTCATTCTTACTGCAAGTGGCAGATTTCAAGAAGTTTTACCTCATGCGAGGTCTACCTTTATCGCCAAAAGGGCGAGAAATGAGTTGTTACCGATTTTGGTATTATGTTTTTCAATTACTCGCGTGTAAAACTAAAGTTGATGTATAATAGCGATGTGTAAAGACTTAAATATTGTAAAAATTATTGTATAAATTTTATTTAAAACATTCTGGCAAGAAAGAAGTTTTAGTCTGAAAGACTTTTTGAAATGTAGTATTTCAATGTAGAAAAATTGGCACTTGCTTTGAAAAGAATAGAAGTTAACAATGTACTACTAATGTATGTTGTCAAATGCGTAAAATTAACGGCATGTTAATATGTTCTTATATACAATGTGAACTGTTATTTCAAATGTTAAGAAATACCGTGATATGGTAAAAGTGAAAGTAATGTTAAAATTTTTTTTTATTCGTGTGACTGTAAAAAGACAAAATTATAGTGAATATGTGTTAAAGGTTGAATGAATGTAGTTAGGCTCTCTGACGCTACACTTCAGAGTTAGCCACTTTCAGAATAGTACCTCAGGGTTTAGAGTTGAAGTTAGGGTGTGTTACGAGGTCTTGGTATGTTGAATTTTTAACACGTTAGTGCTTTGATTGTAGGAGGAAGTGTTGAACACGTAGACATAAACGCATTCGTGTTTGGTGTTCTTTTACAACACATGTCAGAAAGCACGGGGAGAGATAAATAAAATAGTCATGAATGAAATAAGAATGTTAAGAGAAATATAATTATACATGTTACTTGCCATTTCATTGTGTAACATTTCATTAAACTAGTTTTCCTTCCAGATCTCTGGAAGGAACCAGATTTGAATAAAAGCTCCTGTTTAGATGCAGTACAGATGAAAAAATTGCGTGTCCTGGGAGCTGCTATTGTAAAAACAAATTTCTTTCTTTTAAATTTCTAGTTTCTAGCGAAAAATGTTTGTAAAAGATTGGCCTCGCGTTAGATTCTAGAGCTAAAAGTTTTCAACAAGGTCGTTTTAGACCTCAGTTTCAAACTAATTAACTCTGGCGGGAAGTATGTAAGGATCTTAAGTTTTACTAACGTTTATTTTATTTTAAATCTTTACTATCACTTCTTATTTTCTACTTCCGGCCAGAATTATAAGCGTTAACGTATTTATGCAAAGTTTGTCTGGCGAACGCCAAGTATTTAAGTTGTGGCTTTTTGCCAAGCGAGAGAGAGGAAGCAGTTAGTCGAAGCAGGCCGCTTACCTTAGAAGTTTTACTCAGTTGCTGGTTGCCTTCCAGGCCAGAGGTTTAATCCTCTTGATAATTTTTAAACGTATTGTAGTGTTCACAGTTCTCTGTACTACATACGGCTTCCTGTTAATATAAGGCCAATCTTCCACGTTTATTATTTTAAAGTCAAATTAGAGTTTAGTTTTATTTTTATATTTTTACGTTTAGACCACAAGTAGTGGGTCTTTGTATTCCGAAGTACGGAAGTTATTGTAAATAGAGAAAAATAAAGGGTTTTGTATACCCTTCTTGTGTATCCTGTCTACTTCCCAAAGTTATTGAACATAGCTTTAGTAAGCTCTCTGTTCCGAGTCAGGTCCTTGCATGTTCCCGAAGAAAGTAAGACGGAACATTGAACCTGATAGTCATAGCACAATGTAACTTATGTAACAATGTAAGCATAATGTAACTTAAATGTGAGAAAAAATTTGAAAAGATTCTGCTAAAGTTATTTCTAACATTAACAATGATGCATAAGAATTTTAATTTTACTTCTCTCGTTTAAAATATTAAGGTCTGGAATAATTAAATTTTAAGATAAAGTATTTGCGAATTGCAAATAATTGAGCTAAGTTAAAAACGCCATAATTCAGATACATACTTTTAACCTCATCTTTATTTTACTTCTTTCTTCTTCGTGAATATAGGTGTGGCATTGTCCCTCAAATATTCATTCACTTGCATAAAATTATATTCAGTGCTTTCTGAGTGCACAATATTTTAATCTTTGATTAACGCAATGTTTTATCCTTAATCATTATCAGCTTGCAGATATTGTACAGGGTGTGGCAGCATTCATAGTAGGATATTAAAAACCATTAAGGCAGTAACTGTAATGTATTTATTACCTCTTATGTCAATTAATAGTTAAAGGTATGCCATTTACTAATGTGTAAGTCATTGTCCATTGCTTAGATTACTCTTTGAATATGATGCCTGTCAAATGATGCCTCCTCTGCACAACAATTTCACCTAGGCCAGGGGTCGGCAACCTATTGAAACGGAAGAGTCAAACGTTGCAGTTTACAAAATTTCCCAGTTTTTAAAGAGCCACTAAAAAGTTTCGTTTCCGTATTATGTAGTTTTGCATATATATATTTTATTTTTGACTTAAAATAAACGGCTTTAAATACGTAATAATATATGTGTGAATGATTAATTAAATCTGGCTTATAACTTGTTGATTTAAGTTTCAAGCATGACTCAAGATTTTTATTTGTTAGTTGACTTCAAACTTTACTTTTTATTATATTCATGCAAGAGAACGCTTGCTCACACGAATATGTCGACCCGAAGATCGTGAGTACTCCATATGACAACTTCTTCACCTCACTGTATCATTCTAGAAGACTATTCCATGCGCCGAATATGAGGGCCTTAACTCTCGGAATTTCGTTTAGAGCTGTCCACTTATGTTGCTCGATGTGCATGCATTTCTGGACCTCCAACTCTTCCAACTTGCTCTTGAGTTCTGTGAACTTGCCATTCTACAAGTCTTTGGTTTTCAAATATAGCAGTTGCATTTGAAGGGATCCAGCATCAATTCCAAACGTCTCATTGTTGATGTCATTTGTATTTGCGTTGAGAGGATTTAGTATGAACGCAAGAGTACTTTTGTTTGTTTTGAATTGCTCGAATCTCTCAGCGAATCCATCCTTCATGTTTTCTAAAGCTATGTTGAAGTAATTCGTGTCAATAGTTGCATTGGTCTCCTCGAGATATACTTCAGATTTTTAAAATTAATTAATTTATTGCTCTCCATGTCTTCAACAAAACTAAGTAATTTGTTTTCGAAGCAAACTACTTCTTCAAGCAAGTCGTAAGCTGGGTTTCCCTTTCCTTGCAGTTTTATATTTAGTTCATTTAGTTTTATTGTGGTGAGGCCCGGTGGCACAGTGGCTAGCGCATCGCGCAGCAGCACCACAGGTCCGGGATTTGATTCCCGGGCTGGGCAAAGTCGACTCAGCCCTTCATCCCTTGAAACGCTGAGTCGACTACCATGAAGTAGAATTTTTGCAGCCGTTTGTCTTCCTCCGGTTAGGGATGGTCAATTCCTTTTTTCATTGATGAATGTTTTTATTTCACTCAAGCAGAAAGCAAAACGTTGCAATACTTTACCTCTGGAAAGCCATCACACTTTATTGTGAAGAAGTGGGTCAGAACACTGGCTATCTATCAAGGAAATCTTCAAACTAGTGATGGTAGTGTGCTTTTGCAAAATGTTGTTAATAAATTTCATTACCAGTTCATGACCTCAACTATTTCGGCCGGAAATGTTTGGGCACAAAGCGCTTCTTGGTGAATTATACAGTGAAAGTTAGAATTTCACGGTTTATTTTTTTTTCTGAAGAATTGATTCTGAAGGGCTTTATATCAATTTAATTGTCTTCAAGGCATTTTTGCCCAAACATTTGCTATATTTTCTCCACGAGTTTGCCCTAAGAGCGATAGCAATCCTACAGTTCTTCCTTTGGAACTTGGGAGGACATATACCCTACGAAAAGGATAACTTAACCGTGTCTTTTATATCACAAGGCTCATCTATAACAAGTGATAAGGCAGAAGCCACCTCAATGTCATCCACTCGCATATGTGTTACATCTTAGCATACTGTTTTTGCAGATAATGGCAAATCTTTGATTTTTTTCATGATTTCTTCTAGGATTTTACGAAACAGTGATCATGAAACAGTTATTCAGATGCACGTATAAAACAATATTTAATGTATTCATCATCTGTGAATGGTTTTACTCTTTTTGCAATTTCTAATGATACTGCAGAGCTTGGCAGATTTGCATTATCAGAAAATCCAGTTACTTATCATGGAGCTTGACTGTTGTTGTTTTCTTTTTCGAGCTATTCAAGAGCTTTTTTCGTGCGTCCCCGGTTGAATATTTACCAGTAAAAGGGGTATGTTTTGTAGTGAAGTGTCTTTTCGACTTCTTATTGTGTGCGAGTATTTGGTGGCAAATGAGACATGTTTGTTGTTGTGCGTTGCATATGAATGCAAACGACTCCGACCAATCCTGATTGAATTCTAGATTTTCTTTTTCAGTTCTTCTCTTTTTTACTAGATGCCATGCTGCCGGCTGAGCTGAAAAATGAACAATAGTTCAAATTAACAGTACAGTAACAATGGTTCAAATTTATCTCATTAGGGCCATGTTAAGCATAACTATTTGTAATAAACGATTATGAAAATAGAAGCTATTGAGAAATTAGGTATTTAAAAATATATTTTCTTATTTTTTAATGGTTTTGACAATAAATTATTAATTTTTCCGTATGGAACTGGAGAGCCGTAACTTTACTTCAAAAGAGCCGCACGCGGCTCGCGAGCCGCAGGTTGCCGACCCCTGACCTAGGCGGTGTTGGAAGCTTGCTATAACTCGGCGTAACGTATTCCCTGGGACATTGCCGAAGGCACTTCTAGTGCGATCCTTCAACTAAGGAATGGCGGCACAACGTGTTCGGAAAACTTCTTGCTTCAGGTGACCCCAAAGAAAAAAGTCTGAACATGAAAGATCAGGTGAGCGAGGCGGCTAGAAAATGTCACCAAAACGAGAAAATACTCTACCTGGAAATGTCTGTCGCAATGCTGCGTCCATCTGGAACTTTCCCATGACGTCCCAAGTTGAAATGTTGCCGAAAGAGACACTGGGTAGCAATAACAGTAGTTATTCTTGAAATAGTAACTTTCAACAGCAAAGGCACGATGCTGTGCACTCCATCGACCCATATCACTGTCACACTCGAAATGGCAGCTCATTAGTACACGAATGCGGCAAAAGCTAGCTCGCATTCATGCAGCACGTCATTGTACTACACAAGTCAAATTACGCTATGAACGCTGCCGCACCCTGTACGTACACTATTGTATTAGTGTTCAACAAAGATTTAAAGTAAGGACAAATCACAATCTGTCTATCAAAATTTGGTAGAAAGCAATGTAGTTTTGTTATATATTATGCATTTTGGGTAAAAGATTAAAAATAACCTAGTGAACAGTTTATATGTTTCAGAAATGAATAGCTAATAATAAGGCATATTTAGCTCAGAATATAAAGATTTCTTGGTATATTTTAAAAACTTAAAACAGTTCAGGCTTTTAATTCATATAATAGCATATCTTCCGTTGCAATGCTGCAAAATTCCAATAATTTTCTGATTAAAGTTTACATTTTATTACCACAAAAAAGCAGGACTTTCTTTATCATTGTTCAAAACTGCGAGCATTTATTAGTATACAGACTATCGTCTTTTGTCAAGGTATTCGAAATAACATTTATCTGCATATTTTAGGATAACTTATCATTGTAAAAGTAAGCGCCATGCCATAAGTTCTTTTTTTCAAAAGAAAAGCTTCGAAAGAAAATGTTTCACACTACAAAAGCTGTTAGATGCACTATAAGAGCATCGGGAATATCTCAACACTTTGCAACTACAGCAATTAGTAAAAGACATTTTTAACATTTAAATTAACTGTTTGAAGTAAGATTAATAAAGCAAATTCTGTTTATTTTGCATTAAGTAGTACTTAACGTATTTACCTTTTGTAGAAACGTTGCCACCTTTGACTGGCAATTTTGCTCTACTGATGCGCTGGGTTTGCAGGAATCCTTTATGTACAGATTTCTTCGTAAATGATAATCAGACTTTAACTTAAGTTAATTAATACAATTAAGGAGGATTATTTGAAATTTGATGCCAAAGAACGAAGATGGAAGATGCTATGCATATTCAAACCACATGGACTCGTACAATGGGATCGCTAATGACAAAAATTATCCATAATATATCTTAATAAAGACGCATTTTATTGCTATCATAACTGCGATTAAGAATTGCTACTGAGGCTGCCATGATATTTTAATTCACATAATCTAGATGCAATTAATATCTAGCATTAAATTACATTTATCCATAATAACTTCTTCATAACTATTTTATATCTTTCCATACCGTAGTTAGAAACTGAATGCTGTTCTTGTCGTAATTAAAGAATTTTGATCGGCTGCAAAAATATTAAAACCAAATGACAACCAACATTTCCAGAGACGTATTAATATTCGAAACGTTTAAATAGGTAAAAAATGAAACAATCATCGCTCTTTTTCATTCTCCACTGGAACGCTTTATGCACGTTTCCATTTGCTGAAATTATTTCTAAGCCAATAAAAGCACTGGTCTTAGGTAGTGCTTCCTAGAATCACTGCAAACGTACTGACTTCTTCCGTAGATAAAACCTGCTTTTCTCCAAGGTCATCCTTCAGTAAAGGAAGCAAAAAAGTTTTTCTGAGATTTCAATATAACATCGGGAACAATTTTAAGCTAATCAATTACGATAGGTTTATTTGTAATTATGATACCACGAATTCGATAATGACGTCCAGGTTAAGAATAAGACCCCAGAAATTAAAGATATAGATCATAAAATCTTGTATTTAAAATAATGTTACGAATTTTTGTATATATGTTACCGCTAAGGTGCGGAAATCAGTTATTCTGCAGATTAACTAGGGTGATTCGTTGTGCGGAAGCAAATTTTCTGTACCCTTCAAACAGCTGTTACTTTTAAATTGTCGATCCGACCAGTATTTCAAAAACTGTTCCTGCAAATCTAAATGTACCACAAACAGGTGTCTTTATTGCAAAATCCAATCACTGTGTAATTCAAGGTGTCACTAATCTATAGATTGCTCTAATAAGTGAATAAGTGAACATAATTTTATCATATGTTTTGCAAATTCATTTCCTTAATTTTAATGATATTTTATGCCGCTTTATTTCTTTTATTATAGTTTTTCATTTGCCTTAGTTGATTGCTTGTTTGTATTAACTTGATTTTTTAGATTAAATAAATAAATAAATAGCATTATGTTAATCTAAGCGTATTGAAATGTTGCTGTTGTTCCAGCAATGATCCTATTTTCAGTTTAACGAGCGCCCTGTAGGTAATGTGCAGATTAGCGAGTGCCTAGTAGGTAATGTGCAAAGTGGAGAGAGAGGGAAAGGAAGTGAGAGAAACAAAATTTTGAACTTTAAAATGATACGGAAGCCGTTAACGTGCACATTATATAGGTAAAATGAGGAAAACTCTTGATTCCGCGCTTTAATGGAGCAAATCAGTTAATCTGCAGATTAGCTAGGTAATGTGCACATTAACGACTTTCGCTCTTTAGCGGTAACATATATGTAAATAATTTTAGAGAAAATACTCGTGAAACTGTAGCATATTTTGTATAATGTGACATGAAAATTTGAAGCGTCGAAACTCTGCCAGAACATTTAGATAACAGTGGGAAGTCCATTCAACACTGAAGTAAATGGCTATCTCCCTAAATTAACGAGATATCGCCAAGATGGCGACGTTTTTAACAACTATTGTAATTTAATTTGGCGAGAAATCACGAAAGGTCGCTAAGCTTGGCGATATTTTGGATTTCTCGGCGACCGGGCTGGGGAACTTTGTAAGACATAGAGAACATCAGCACTCAGTTGTTCGTTCAGAGTCGACTACTGAGTACTTAGATATCTCCGTGTGAACTTCCCTGTTTAGATGTGCTTTGCCCTGCGTTGCGTTTGACACTGTTAATAGTTTGAAGTGTAACTGCTGATAGTACTCAGTGATACCTAGAAGAGTTCTACGAGAATTATTGTGGAAAGTTCCAGAACTGTAAAAGTCTTTGTTTTGGAAAAATAAATTTTATCAAGCTATCATCGGTTCTGTGTACTCTAGTTATTCTGCCCTAGATATCAAGCTATCATCGGTCACTACGTATCACTAGGTATCACTAGGTATCACTAGTATATCACTAGGTATCAAGCTATCATCGGTTCTGTGTACATTTAATCCACTATGAAGACGTGTGCATATTACAATGAGCTATTCAAAACAGGAAACCCTAATTGTGAAAACGTTTTTCTTATGAGATCTTCTACGGAAGATATATCTCTTACTTCTTTACACTAAAAAAAAAAAAACTTTTGTAAGCATTTAAATTTTAATTTGTAGAGCTACATAATATTACTATAGGGTCGGTAAAATATAACTGCTTATATGAAATTATAGGCAGGCATGATGAAGATTGCACTTCGGTATAGTATTCCAGTAAAAGAAGAGGATGATAAGTGAATGTCTAAAAGGCAATTTCTGTACACTGACTAACAAACGATATTTCAAACCGCAGCCATACATCGTTAAACGGGAGTATATATATTTCGCATCATCACTGTTCTTCTGAATGATACGATAGGCTAATGAATTTACTATAATACTCAATTTCTTATGAATATATCATTTATGTATAAATACAATTTTAAATGGGGAAAATACATATGAAAATATGTAAAATTATATTCATATATAATTTTTAGTCTTTAATTTTATTATTGGTAGCGGAGCCCAAAGCAATTTCTCACTAGGATCCGATGGCACCCTGAGAATTATTTTTTCAGTTGCGAACATGTAGAAAGTTTTCCACTAAGATTATTTCATTCTCGTTTATTAAAAATTTATATTATTATCATACTTACTCTAGTATTTGATCTTTTGACCTAATTTGACCTTTTGAACATCGAAAGAGAAAATTAAAGTCTGTGTGTTATTTCTGAGGTTTAGTTTATTAGATTATGGCAAAGCACACGCGATCTCTCTGCCTAAGGTGAGGAATGCCTTATTTGACGATATCTAAGGAAAACTGGTTCGTATTCACGTTATCCATGGGGAAAACCACAAAATCGCTCATGGAACTATCTCGTTCACCTGGATTGTAACATAGGTCGAACTAACAGTGTTCAGGGACCTTACCACTGAGTCGCTGGTGGGTCATTTCTGAAGAGAAGATTTAAAGCAAGATCTTTGAAGAAGCCTCATGGTAAGCAGATATACTAAAATCTGTATTTCAAAGAAACGAAATCAATTACAATTACTGCCTTACAAAATATTATTTTTATTTATATTTCCTTTGTTATCCATCCATCCGTTTATATATTACTACCACAGAATTAAAATTTCTGAATTATAAAGTGAAAAAACTAGGAGAAAAAATACCCGATGGGGTATATGCGAGTAAATATGGTACTCATTTGTATTCAAGTGATTATGGTTTTAATATAATAACATACATACATGGAATTTTATTTCTGAATATTCAGCTTAATACTTATGTGTTAAAAAAGACAATTTATCACAGTTGTGCACAAACGTTTCTTCCTCTTTGGAGTTACGATAAGCAAGTATAAAATAAAATACTCTCTCTTCTTTGGAAAATTATCAGGTATGTACCATGGGTATTGCTTATAGTTGTTATATCAATATCTTCTATGTACCACATAAAAGAAAAAAGTTAAGCATTTAAAAGCTAGAGGAGTAATGTCGCCAACTGCTACGCATTAACAATCGCAAAAAGTAGCCCCATATCTCTTCTGCAAAGGAAAAAGCTTTAAAGCATAGCACTCCTTTAAGCTAATGACATATCCTCGAGAGACCTCTGTTTAGAGGCCACCATGAAAGGGAGCGGAGCTATCTTAAGCGTTCCAGACCTCACCTCTCTAATGCGCTCCGTTTAGGGCTTAAAGTGGCCGCCCTGCCATTAAATGGGGCTCTCAATTGCTGTCGAATTAGTTCTCCCAGAGGCACGTGGGAATAAAAGATCGTTAAGATTTTGTTTTGCAGCAGGGTTTTCTGGTTTGGCGATATAACGTCGATTTGGCTGCATTTGGGATGCTTAATCAAGTTATTACGCTAAAACTATATCTAATAACACCCATATTAAAAACAGCACATTTTTTAAAAATAATTTTGGCAAGTTCAACATGAATATGGTAGTTAAAAAGTTAATTATTTATATTCAGTTAACACTCTTTAAATGCTGTTAAATTAAGTTTACACACATGGAAAAGCCACCCCACGAGCGGCCGAGCGGTAATGTCGCCTCTGAACACTAGTAATTAGGTCTGGGTTCGATTCCAGGCAAACGGGTCTGCTGCATTGGCATTTTTGTACTTTTCCCTATGAGTAATGTGGATGCTAGCAAATTTCCTTAGGGAGTCCTCCACGAAAGCATCTGTTTCCTTAGGCAGATAGCCCTTTCTTGCTTTATCATAATCAAATGCACCAAATCATATGGAAGATAAACGTGTGGGAACTTAAGCAGCTACTGATGCGGAAGATGAACAATTTTTTATTCTATTATCTATATTACTTTTATCATCATATTTTCAAATAATATAAATATTTCATAATTTTAATTCTCGTTATTTATTATCTAACAAGAAACGAGTTTTGCATGTGTCAATATGATATAGGAAAATAGTCGCTGAATCTGCAAGCAACTGACAGCATTTAAAGATTTAAAGAACAAATTTGATACTAAAATTGATTCTTTAAAACTTAAATTTTTAGACCTCATAACTGATTGCCAGATTTTCAGTATTACATTACATATTTGTAGCCAACGTGAGAACTACAACACTTATTTAGTTCAGTTTTAACTTATCAGTTTTAACTTAGCACCACAAATTCCATAATAAAATTTATTAAGCTTCGATGCCGCAATGAATAGGTTGAAATTTTCTGAAGGGTGTTAATAAAGTTTAAGAGAACAACAATGTTTATTTACCGCAACTTTTATTTATCGACATGTTGCTAGATGCATAAATGGAAATAACCAGTAATAAATACGACTAAAAATTGCAATTTATGATAAGTAAAAAGTATTTTGATTTAAATAAAAATACATAAACTTAGAAAAATTTCACATTGGTTTACTGAACAACTAGTGCTTTTAACGTTTGTTTTTTACATTCCATTGGTTTATATAGTTACATATCACTCTATGAAATAGAAAATTTATGCACATTTTTGGTAGTCATTTCTGCATGCAGTGTGGGAAGCTAGTATATATAATCTAATTAATAATTTTGTATTTTTGAAAATTTTAAAGCGTTTTGTCTTTCAGAAATTAAAACAATCTATTTTATGTTACGCTATTGGAATATGCCTCTTTATAATTTTGTGTACATAATATATTACTTTATGTAATTTAGAAATTTTGACAGCCATTTTAATACATAGTAGACTGGTTTATTTAAGGCAAAGGACAGAATGCATTCCACTTTTGACCAAGAACCTCCACAGGGAACGGAATTACAAGGTTTCATATCTGTTATTTCCTTACCACCATCTTCCCACCAACGGCCGAGCGGTAAAGTCGCTGAACGCTAGTAGTTCGGTCCGAGGTTCGAATCCCGCGAACGGGCTGGCTGCATGGGTGTTTTCGTGGTTTTCCCCATGTGTAACGTGTATACGAGCCGGTTTCCCTTAGAAAGTCCTCCACGAAGGCATCCCTCCCCTTAGGCAGATAGCCCTAGTGTGCTTTGCCATAATTAAATACACCACCTTACCACCATCTTCTTGAGAGAATCTCATCCGGACCCTACTCACATGTATTATCAATTTTCAATATCAATCGTACCGTTCTGGTAGTATAAAAGCTAAAGATAACTTATTAAATTACAAAATAGATCAAATAAAATTTTAATTCATTATAATAACTTCTAAATACCATTAAATCATCACTGAATTTAGGATTGGCTTCAAACTTTATGCAATCACTTAATTTAGTTTGGCTTTTGTGAATATATTATTTTAATTTAAGATTAGAATGCTTAAACACGTATATATTTTCAATAGTACTAAAATGATAAATGGAGAAAAATAATTGGATAATTTTTAATAGTAAATGGATTTGTGTAAAAAATACCTATATCAATTTTTTTCCTAAACACATATATAATTTTGATTCATTTCTTTATATATTAATCATATGATGATGGTCATAAAAAAAGTACTATAAATACTATATCGCATAAATAAGAACATTTGAAAAATTCAACAGAACTTCTAATATTGTATGTCAAAAGAAAATTGTTACAAACAGACAAGTAAAAAAGCACTTGAACCAGGCTTTGAAAATTCATCGAAAAATTGAGGAAAAATCTCATGTGGGGAAGGCTTAGCTTCTTTCACAGGACTCACAGTGAGCTAGTTCATCTAAAGCAGCTTCAACTCGGAAAAGCACGAAAATTCATTTCAAAATCTTCTCAGCTCGTTTCCATGCATTCACGTGTACAATCTCAAATTTTCTAATAACTTCAGAAACTCGCCAAATTTGGCATTAGTTTTCAATTCTTGTAGAGAAGTTCGCAGCATTTCAAAATCCAGTATCTCCAGTGCTATCAAAGCTATTAGTTTGGTTCTGGAACTCACTTTAGTTAATACCTCACTAAATGTTAGTTCGATACCGCGGGCTGATCTAAAGCAATTTCAGCCTGTTTGTCTCACGTATATATTACACTGTAGTAGCACGCATAATAGAGACTATTTTGAACACTGAACAATGAGCTGTGATTAAATTTTAAAAAAATACATTACACAAGAACGTATGTTTAAATTTACATTATATTGATGTTCTGATTGTAATAATGGCATCTCCTCTGTCAGACTGTAAAACGTGTTAGTTTTTAATCAGATAATTTATTATAGACCAGGTTTTGGTTTATTTTATTACGCAAAGTACCCGAGAGCATTCTGGCTGAAGGTAGGAATGCCTTCGCGGAAAGCTTTCCAAGGGATACTGGATCGTGTACACGTTACACATGGGAAAAACCATGAAACATGCTGCCAATCCCTTCGTCTGGAATAAAACACAGGTAAGAACTACCAGTGTCCAGCCATTTTAGCCCTCGGCCGCAGGTCCAGCATTTTAGCCCTCGGCATTTTAGCCCTCGGCCTTAGCCTCGCGCTATATCATGCTGCTTAGTGACTGCTTCGTGGTCGTCGGGATAATATGTAAGTACCAATTTTAGTCGGGATAATATGTAAGACCTGGAACCCTTACTTCGATTGATTTATCTTCTAACTACCTGACAAGTTCTCTTTGTATTTTCGTCATCATCTATGTTACAAGTTCTCTACTGTCTTTTGTTTTTAGACCCCCCGAGTCCTAACTTTAAATATGCCGACCCACATATAAGCATATATAATATTTCTAATTGAAGTATTCATGTATAGGGTATTGAAAGCTAATAACCAAACAGTTAAACAATTCCTAAATGAAATATTTATTTGTAAGTTATTAAAAGATAATGATTAAAGAATTCCAATATGATATAAAAAAATATAAATTATGAACTTTGAAAATTTTAAAGTATTATACCGGCGACCGTAAAAGTTTCTACTATTGAACCAGGAAAATTGGCGGAAATCCCGTCAAAGTTGCGCCAGTCGTTCCTCTAGAATTCTGATGGTAATGATGCCTGTTTATTTAACAAATAATCAGTATTCGAAGCAACTTCGTAAAATGGCTTTTGTCGATTTCTGCTATTTTATTAGACCTTCGATTTTATCGAATGCTGTATTTCGAACGCTATGAGCACAAACTTCAAAGAGGTAAATTTGCTATCCCGCAGGTAACGTTGTTGTTTCGACCATGTTCAACTAATCATATCGTGTCCATTAATACGCATTTTTCTGATAATATGATCCCATAATCTTCTAAATAATCCACTGCTTGTGGCTTTGTAGAACGCAGATCTCAAACGTTAAACATTTTCTATTTTAAAAATGTAAGATAATTATAGCAATAACATCCTTGTTCATAAAACCAAAACGTAGAGTATCAAGAATCAGTCGGGGTTACATCAAAAGAAGGCACAGATTTTATGAGTGTGTTATTACGTCAAACTTATCCATAACTGGCGCTATATCATGCTGCTTAGTGACTGCTTTTTGGTCGTCGGGATAATATGTAAGTACCAATTTTAATTGATAAAGCTGAAACATTTACTTTCAAACAACAAATACAAGATCTTAACATGATGAAAATAAATTTCTGGGTTCTTCAGTCTCAGAGTCACATTAAGAAATAAATGATATAACAATACACGCAAGAATTACGCAATATGAGCCGAAAGGAAGTTTTTAAATAGCTGTTTCAATGAAGATCACTCTTTATCAACAATAACAAATCATTAGAAGAAAATGCGCTTTGGTTTTAAAAACCGTAAGGCTTTCTGGAGGATCCAATACTGTAATTAAAATCAACCTAGACTGGTGTCCAAATGTTAAACATAATTGATGTTTATGTGAATATTTAAGGAAATCTAAGTCAGAATGGCGGAAAACGTGATATGCGAGAGTAATACGGTTATACCGTAAGAAAACAATGCAAAAGAAGGATATTAATCACTTTTATTATCCAAAGAAACAGTATGAAAGAAAACAGCGCAAACTAATAGTTTTTAATTTAATGAAAAAAATTTAAATATAAAGTTTTTGGAAGGAGTTTAATTATGTGTGTGGTCGCCTCTGGTAGGCAAGCATACCACACAACGATTGCCCATATGTGCTATCAGAGTGTGGATGAATTGTAGCCTCAAAGAGTTTCCAAGCATTAAAGAGAGCTCTTATCAGTTCTGGAATGGTGTTTGGTGGGTGAGGAAGGGCTGCAGTTTCTCTTCCGAGCATATCTCCCGCATGCTGAATAGGATTAACCCATTAACTGCCAAATTTTTATTTTATTTCTGTTAGTTTACATCTAAATAATAAGAAAAACATGTTTTTCTCATAAATGCGCCCATTTTTTTCAGAAATTTTAAATTTAAGTCCGATCCCCAAATGGGGATTATGGCTGATACTATCTACTTTTAATGCCAGCGTTCAAAACAGTCTACGTGTAATCCAACATTACATTTTTCACATTGTTTTCTTGCATTTGTTTTGCACACTGCACATTTTCATTGTTTACCATTTTCGGTCCGTTCAATATAATGATTACCAGAATTCTTACAATTCTTACAATCAGTTTGGGTTGTGGTACTTCAATATCTTTCTTTTCTGTTCTACTCCATCGCTTCACCTCTTCGATAGTTTCATGATTAGACAGAAGCCTTACACAACTGTTGTCATTCCACGTGACAGCTAAAATTTCATTACGGGAATTAAATCTGTAGTCATATGCAATGGAGTCATATGGAATGGGTTCTTTTTTCCTTATCTCTTTGTCTGTTGCAATAGGGCATTTGTTCATTCTGTTGAATCGAACAGTTCCTGTTGCTCTAACGTCAGTGTCCTGCAAATGTTTCATCAGAGAAAATCCTGTGAAAAAATTGTCGAAGTAAACTTTATGAGCATTTGGTGTCTGAAGAATAGATACCATCTGAAGGACAACAGATGTCGTAAGCCCACTGATGCTTTCATCATCCCCTAATTTCTCTGATTTGCCTTCATACACTTGAGTCTGATAACAATATCCAGTACAACAGATAGCCCATTGTTTGAACCCAAACCGCACTGGATTACCACGTATAAATTGTTTGATGTAGTGATGTCTATAGTAAAGAACCATTTGTTCGTCAATGCTCAAACTTTCAGAGAACACCCCAAATTGTTGAAATTTGTCATTCAGCTTGTCAATCAATGGGCGAATCTTGAAGAAGTTATCGCGTTCACCTAGTGGAATCCTTTCTAAATCGGAGTTGTCACTGATATGTAGGTACCGTTTAATTTCCAGATACCTATTCCGACTCATGCAAGCTCTAACACAGAGAATGTTCATATCTTCATCTTCACACCAATATAATTGTTCTTGCGGAAGTGAATGGTAACCAGTGAAAAGAAGTATTCCAATAAATGTTTTTAGGCAGTTATTAGAAAGCTGAAATTGATGATTGTTTTCCTGTCTGGCGTATATTACAGACTGCTGGACAATATAGGTGACAGTTTCATTATCAAAAAGTATTTCAAAACACTCTACCGGGGATTTTCCCCTGAGTTTTATAATGACATCATTTCGCCTTGTCTCTATGACGTCAGACTTTTCATTATAGTTTGGAAAACTTAGGTTGCTTCGTTGCTTCTTTTTACAATTGGAAGTCAATACTTCTTTTCTCTTTTTAGCCGGTGGTAAGCCGGTACCTTTTGTTACTTCATTTGCTGAAGATTCAGTTGCATTCACGAAAACATTTTCCCCAAATTCTGCCACAAGGTGAATTTCAACACACCCGGGAATATCAAGTGGTTCTTCATCATCAATTACGTTGTCATCTATGTCCTCATTATCTGAAATCTCATCAACCCGCTCTGGTGGAATTTCAACAATATCTGTGGGGCTGTTATCGTCGTCATCGTCAGATGCAAAAAAATCATCAGAATTTACAATTTCTTCTATTTCTTTTAAAGAAAGATATATTTTACTCTACATTTCCTGGGAAAAAAAAGAAAAACAGTTTTTTTTACAATTTTTAGTCTGTATCATCCATGATCCCCAAATGGGGATCGATATATCTAGGTTCATTGTACTCATCCAAATTTCAGTATGAGGATAAATAATATATAAATACATTAATTACTTATCAATGATCAAGGGAAATTCAGTACAACAAAAATAATTGTTCCTAAGTAACTTTTTTCTGCTTTGAAAATAACCGTATTATTTTTCTCGTGAAAAGTAACGAGAGAGCAAGAAAAATAAACTCGTGAGCTCAACTGAATCCACGTGTTTGTTTAAGATTTCTACCCTTAGTTGCAATCTTCAGGAAAGAACGACCACCCGTAAGGGACCACCCAGGTGCAGCATGACGTCACAATGTTTACAAATGTAGGCGATCCCCATATGGGGATCATGACAGGGAATGGGTTTTAAGTTGAGGAGAATGAGCGGGCTACTGTAAGTCCTGGATATTTTCCCTTTCAAGGAAGTTGTTGACTAAGATCGCACGAGAACAAGGCGCGTTATCATTTATGAATATAAATCCAGGACCGACATCACCTCGAAACAGACGAACTAAAAGACGTCGCCTCTGTACCCTTGGCAAAGACCTGGAGGTCTATGTGGCCATCCAGCATAATACCTGCCCATACTTCCTTTGAAAGCAAATGAGGTCTTTGCGTGATGTTTCTTAGGTGTAAACGAGTTCCACGTTCTCTCCGTATCGTTATCCGACGAGAATCAGTGTTCAGAGTAAACTGAGACACATCACTGAACATCATATTAGCCCACTCTTGCAAACTCCAGTGCTGATGTTTTAAACTCCAGTTTAGACAAGCGCGTTTATGCGCAGAGAGGAATGTAAACGGCTGGTCGTCTGATATGCAGATCAGCATGATGGGGTCTGCTATGAACAGTTTGCTTCGAAACTCGTACTCCTGTGGCGGTTTGGAGCTCTGAACAGAATTCTCTGGCATAAATGTCTCTCTGATGTAGCCCTGTTATTGCCAAATATGGGTTTTGCCGAATGGTTGTTACTCTTCGTCGACTTTGCACTGGTGGTCAGGTAACATCTCCATACTGCGAAATTTCTACTATAGTCCTGAGATCACACACTGAGGAATATTCATAATTTGAGACACTTCGGTTTAAGATCGTCCACATCCCAGCATTCCAATAATTCTTTCTTTCAAAATATGCCCATTTGGCATCTTTGTACCATCCTTCTGTCTTTTTGATTGTCTAAGTCGCTCCTCAGCACAGCAGTTGCATATGGCCTGCCTGATCTCCGTATCACACATGAAAAGGTTTTATACTCTTTCTGACGTGATCACGTTTTTGCGCATGCTGACGTAGACTGAGATATTTTGCTTATGTATACTGTAATTCAAACAATGATTCCCCACAAGTGACTTTGAACAAATTAATTAATATTTACTGAATTTTTTCCACATTTAGCGAATTATGCTTAATTTTTGAACACCAATGTAAATAAATATCCTTGTAATTAAAAGGATAAAACAAAATTAATGTAAAAACGTTTTTGCTGCTGCTTAATAAGGGCACGATAAAATATTTTTTTTAAATGCTGGTGTTTTTTACTTGGAACCATGCCTGAGGTACTCCTTACAAGATTCACGGCAAAGGAGCGCAGTTTTCAATGTCTCTCTTAAAGTGTCCTCAACTTTCTTTATTTTCTTCAACCCCCATTGCAAAATCAGACAGTTCCTATCCCTTTTTTAAAAATTCGTTTAACTTCTTTCAAAATAATGGCGTTTTATCTTTTTCAGTATCACTGCTTTCAGTGTCCGCTGGTGTCATAAAATCATTCAGTTCTTCATCATTTCTCAGATTTCTTAGTTATTCTTTGACTACTACTTCTTCCGTATCTGAAAATACCCTTCGCCATCAGTTGCTTTTACATTATGTACGATTTGTTTTGGCTTCATCAATCGATGGAAATATTTAAAAGCTTAATTTTTAAATAACCTCATTTATTGTAAGATCGAATTTAGGTCTGTATAGTGTCTTGTACATAATTTAAGATACACAGATTAACCTTTACTACGTTTATTAACAATATGCTAAGTAACTTATATACTCTTGATACAAAAGGAAAAATAACTATATTAACAAGAACTGGATCGCTAATTATGTAACTTGCTCTACAGAACATACGGTCTCTCCCGCCGAAAGCCAGTCTCTAACTAACTATTTTTTTCATCTAGAGAGCCCTATTTCCTTTTAAGATTAAAATTTCGGAGAACCAGACACTACATTTACACTAGCGTTTACTTTAAATCAATTCAGCATCATTTGCTACTAGCTTTTACTTCACATTTGCAACCAGATCACATTTAACTTTAACACAGTCAACGTAATATACTTCATGCATATAAAACATTAAAGTTCATTCACACACTGCAGTTGATAGATTACTAAATTTGAACTTTACATAATATGTACAGTAGCTGCTAATATTTGCTTTGAAATCGTGCCAAAACTTTCTACTCATTACAGTGTTTTGGAATAAAGTAATACAATCGTGTTTAACACACAAAATGGTATTTTTAAAGATAGATTCAACCTAAAAGCTTCTTTGCTGAATAAAACTGATATCCTCGCTTGAGGCAAAATTTTAGCATATAGCAGATAGTTTTGCACTAATAATAATATAATAAATAAATGAATACCTAAAGAAATAAAGTAAATTTTCACTTATGATTTACTTCTGTGGAATTCTTCCATTTCTCTCTCCAAAAACTCAGTTGGGAAATGTAGTGGCCTGGTGGATTCGGATTCTCCTGGGCAGCTAATAACGTTCCTCTTCCTGCCGCGCACTTGGTACTTCGGTCCGAGGTTCGAATCCCGCGAACGACGAGCTGGCTGCATGGGCGTTTTCGTGGTTTTCCCCATGTGTAACGTATATACGAGGCAGTTTCCCTTAGAAAGTCCTCCACGAAGGCATTCCTCCCCTTAGGCAGATAACCCTCGAGGCTCTGCCATAATCACAGACACACACACACTTCCTGCGGCGCCCACTGGAGCTTCTAGGGTTCACCTTTTATTCTTACTGACTTTCTCAGAAGCAACTGAACGTTTCTCTGCTTTCCTTTATAGATGATCTGCCGTCGATGATTACATCTCACAATTTATTTTAATTTTGACCGTTTAGTTGATTCTTCCTCCAAAAGCTTTTGAAGCATAGATTTCGGCTTGGCTGACCCGTCATTTTTCAGTTGCTAAAAGATTGTTGTTGGCTCTCTTTACCGCTTTCCTTCTGTCGTCCTTCTCCCTGTCATTGTTTTGCCCTCGGATGACCACCATATCTCAGAGAACTTTGAACTTTATCTTGGTCCTTGGACATATTTCTTGTTCTTTGCTTTTTCCAGGCCCTCGTTCCCTGTAGTTTCTTTTTGATGTCTCCTCAAACTTTTTTTTTCTTCCCCACATTTTCGGCTTTTTCTTTTCTTCCCCACACTTTCCAGAATCCTATCTGTTTCCTTGCGGATCCCGCAATATGGACGTCGGCGCTAGATCCGCTGCATCCCTTACAGCCCTTCATTGCTAAAGATATCTGATTCCCACAGTACCTATTATAACAGCGGTATATCAACTCGCTCAATAATGACGTTTAATATGGTCCACATTTGCTTTTGCAAATTCATCATATTGTCTTTTAAAATACACCACTGTTTTCTTGATTCTTTCAACAATAAAGGGTCTTTCGAACTTGTAACAAAATTTCCTCCTTTTGTTTCTGGCGCATAAGATAGAGAATGCTTAATTTTTAAAAATTTATCTCCCAACTTAAAATCAATCTCACGCCTTGTCTTATTATAATAACATTTTGTTTCGCACTGGCCAAATGCGAATTACTCTCTGCCTAAGTCACTAGTTTCTGGATGTTTCTCAACTTGAGTTCTGCATACCTCTTTCACCGAAAAAAAGTTTACCAAAGGGTGTAATCAACTTTTTGCCAAGAAATAATTCAGCCAGTGTCTACCCAATTGTATCGTGTTAAACTTCACTAGTCTTAACGCATATATATTCCAGCACAGTGGTACGGTTATCCCAGCATTAATGTTACATAGCTGTGAATCTAACTGTGGCATACATACTTCTCAAATATTTGACCTATGAATTGCTTACCGATGTCTGAGATTATTTTAATCAGAGCTCCATGCTTTAACATCACTTTATTTAAATATGATTCTACAACAGTTTTTTCAGACGCTGTTTTAAAGAGAATTATTTCTACCAACTTTAAGAAATAATCAGCGATCACGAGCAAATATATGTTTTTATTCTTTCATTACGTGAAAAGGGACCTAATAAGTCAATTACTGTTATTTCATTAGGGAATGTCGCTTTTATGCCATTCAGGTACCCTGCCAGACTAGAATTAATATCTTTATCTATGGCCCACTGCGTTACAAATTTTTGTAGCTGCGTAAAATAAACAACATCTCTTATTCTCTGGGCTATTTTTCTTACTCTGAGACGGCTTGTCTTTAGCTTATCTTTCAATTCTATGCTTTATCTTAAACTCGATGGGATACTTGAGATTAATTCATTATTATTATTATTATTTACAGTCTCACTATAGGAAAAAATAACCGTGTTCCTAATTCCTGCTATATATTGGTGTTTAAAATGATCGGGATCTTTCCAGTACCCATACATATTTTTTAATTCTGTGTCTGCTTGCAATTCTGAAATAGTTATTTTTCTCGAATCTAAAACAACGCGCTTTAATTCAAAGACAGTTAAGAATATAGTTAACAGCTATCGTTCTGACATTAATACTCAACAGATGTCGGTATAATTGTTCAGTTTACAGGATCTCATTTCCAAAGTGTCAAAAACACCAAGAATTTGCTTCCTATATTCATGTGTACTCTTTACAAGATCTTAGCCTTATATTTTGACAATTCCAGTACAAGCTGTAATAGTTTGATAATTATTCATTACTTTATTCTTTATTGCAATTAAAAATAGCAATAAAGCTAATAAAGCATCGTCCATCAATTTCATTTGCTCGTTTTCTGCTGGTTTACTTTATGTTTACGATATAAGTTGTCATTGAAACAATTTCTGGACTTAACTCTTAGGACTTAATTTAGGAAAATTGCTAAAGAAAACGTGCTCCTGGATACTAATAAAACAAATTGCATTTTAAATAGTTGAACAGCGAATCGAAATATTTTAGTTAAGGTGACAAAAAGTGTTCAACTTTGAGTAATGTACTAACATACCAGTTAATGTTAGGAATTTAATTAGGAGGTCCAAAAGTTAAGTATATGTAATGAAACATTTATGTTCATGTTTAGAGTTTAATTACCTCGTCTCCTTGCATAAGGTCGTTCTCCATGGTCTAATTAATTTCTTTATTATACTTTTATATCAAGGATAAAACACAGAATAAACAGTAACTCTCTCTCGCATTCCTTAGTCTTGCTAACTATACTCAGGAAAGAAATCTATGGTCTGTCACCAAGAAGCTTCATTTTCTCTCCAAGAAAGACAAACGAATTTTCAATCCCTGCTGACAAGCACTCTGACAAAAATCAGTCGACGAGAATGATAAATTTTCGCGAAGAAGTAATTACTGAAAATCTCGCTCGGCACGGAATAAACACGCGAGAGACAGGAAAATAATAACGTCCTTTGGAGTTAAAAAAATAAAATAAAATAATAATAAATAAAGATCTAGCGCCTGCTGGAAATTGCTGAACATACTAATGACTCTGAAAGAAGAAGATGTTAATACGTTTAACTTGCGAATCTGTTTCTGCAAGGATCATTAGGGAACCTAATCTAAATATTATCACCCTCAGCTGCGTCCCGGATACGGGGCGCATCGCAGACTCGCAAATAGTTTTAAAAACGCCCTCTTCGGGAGCTCTTCAAAAACTAATGAAGCAGGCTGGGACTTTGGGAAAGTCGTGTTGACTCTTATTGCTGGCTGACTACATTATTTTTATCACACCATGTTTGAATTCTGCAGTCTGAAAATTCTTGCCTTTGTTCTTGGAATAGACTTGACTGCTTTTTATTTCAATTTTTACCGTAATTCGTTTCCTGAATATATTTTTTACTACGTAAACTGAAAGATTAATTTAATCTGCAACATAAACTAATCTTCATAGGTTAGTGGTAGTTTAATGGACATTTCTTCCAAAATTATTAACCATTAGGATTCTGAAGTTTGTGAATGTAAATTTGTTTTTTCGAATTTACAAACTTGAATAAACCATTGAAAATTACAACCAGAACAGCTACTCGAAGGATACGCAGAAAACAATTTCGAGTACTTCTTCTGAGCAACTTCTCCGTTTCTGTCCCGTGCACAAAATACATATTGCCGAATCGGTCTCGTTTAGCCATATATACTGATCAAAATCCCCACTGCGAATAGAGAACCTTTTACCCACCGCTCATTGTTCTACACCACAGTGCTGGTACCTTTCCAAAATTACTGACCCGGACATTTTAAAATTAGGATGTTTAGGAAATCTGGAATATTTAGGAAATAATTTCTATAAAAACCGAATAAATTAATAGTTAATCCGGACCATGAGTTAAAAACCGATTTGTCCGGATGAAAAGTGGCTGGTGGCAACATTGGTGTAACACGTTAACGCGTCATTTCCACTCACACATTTCATTGTGAAATATGCTTGTTTCGGCCTCGTCTACCATTTTTCGGCATTTCTGCCAGATACAGTGAAACCTTAGTTGAGTTTAATTTTCTTTTACGTCATCTAAAATATTCGTAAACCGAAGCATTTTCACCATAGTAATTAGTAAAATAAATTAATCCTTTCCCTGATTTCATATGTTGTTTAGAACAGTATTTAAATTCGTAACGCAAGATAGTTTTATATTTTGAAAAGGAAATGCTATTTTGTAAAAATGTTTGATAGCTGCTCTCTTTCTGGGAATTTTTTCTTTTATTTTTGTCGTAATATATCCTTTATCTCTACTTGAAAACGCCTGGATCTTCGATCTATTAAAAATTTAACTACCGTTATTTGTTCCGGTTTACATTTTAAAATATTCCTAAAGCAAGATATGACATTGTGAAAATATCGCAAATATCTAAGCCCCAGATAGCAACCGCTTTACCAGGCTTGTGATCTAGACTCGGATTTTGATGACATATGCATTTTTGGAGTATTTTCCTCTTTTAAGTGATTTCTGGATTTTTTTAACACTTTTTAGGCTTTTTAGAGCTTTTTTTGAGGTATTTGTGGACATTTCAGAGCATTTTGATGCATATCATGGTAATCAAGCTGAAAAATAAAGCTATCCTTGAAATAACACTGTCCGAATTCCTGTCAATTCATTATTACTAAGCAAACACATATCCTTAGCCACAAAAAACTTATAACATAATCTGTTAGTCCTATCTATCACGATAGTTTTTTTTTCCACAAGGTGTAAGTGTCACTTCTGAGAATGTTCCATACCGGCATTTCATAGCTCTTTAAAACATTTTATGTATGTTCAGTTCTACAGTATTATACAAGCAGAGGAGAGAAAGTTATTCCAGAAGCATCTTTGGGGAATTACGCACTCTCCTCTGCATGCAAATAAGTCTTCATACCTCAATAAAATCCCCTTTATTTCCTTTTTTTCCTCACCTTGTATAGTCCGTCGGTGGTAAGTCAGCGAATGACATTGGATCTTTCCATTTTTAAAAAGAGAATGCTGTGAATCCAGAAGACGTTTGGTGACTGTACGTTTCATAAACCGATTCTTTTGCTTCGAATGTGCCGCCGAAACGAGTACTGTATTTTTAAAAATTTAGAATCTTCGCTGCATATAATTTGTTTAAATCTTTTCGGAAAAAAAAAAAAACTAAAACAGAAAATGTCCCTTTACATGTCAAGTTTAAAAGACAGCTTCCTATCTTTAAAACAAAGCTTTCTAAGATTTCTCACAAGGTTTTATATGCATACCTATAAAGTTTTCTCAAACTATGCTTTTTCTAAATTCATTATAACGTATGCATTTTTGAAATAATCTGGGGCTTCCTTATAAGCCCTATTAAATTATACATATTTTTTGCTGCACTACATTTAAATCTACTTCCTCGAATTATCCTTACTTAACTAACCGATCCCTCGAGGCAAGTTGAAAATCACATCAAAAACTGCAAACTTTGAAATTAAATATGCCGGTCAATTTTTGTCGTACCGTCGTCAAACTTATTATGATTTTATTTTTTCATAACGAGTATAAACTTTCTCAAATATAAAAACGAGGAGACCGCTTTAAAAAGTCAGATTTCATTATTTGTCCAAAATTAATTATTATTTTATTCGATATTGCAAAAACATGAATATTTCGGTCTCTTAAAAACACTTCTGTAACTGGTAGTATATGAACACTTCCAACGATTGCTAAAATAAAGGCCTGATAAGGATTTTTAAACTGTATAAGAATGTGAATAAATATATATATATATTCATCCCTTTATATGGTTTGTATACGATATATATCCCTTTATTCCGTTTAACGTGTATATGTACGCATACAAGTTTGGTACTGCCAATTATAATAAAAAAGAGAGGTGCACAATTAGATGTTACATCAGTCTCATACACAAAATTTCAGTTTTCTAGGGCTAATCATTTCTGAATTATTCGAGATGCATTCATACCTACGTGCTAATAGATCTCAATAAAAATTCCTTTTTGAATGCATTTTTAATCCATTTTACAAACCCTTTGGGAAAAAAAGAATCCTTTTTCTAGCTGTACGTAAAGACGTCAAGCAAAATAACCGTCCAAAGAGATTTTGGGAATGATCAAAATGCAATAAAATACACTGATAAATTTGACGCCATTTTAGAAAAAGGCAAAAAGGAATCAAATATTGCATTTGCTAAATTCAGTGCTGCTTTGACTAAATTTTGCGACTTTCAGACTATACGGAAAATATGCCTCACCCTGACAGGAGAAGACTTGAATCTCAAAACTGAAGACGAATTAACAATAAGCAATACTGTTTTTTTTTAAAGTATGCTCCAATAATTCCAGCAGATGCCGAAAAAAGCTTCTATATAAGAATATATATATTTCCAAAGTAAGATCTTCCCTTTCGAAAGCATCGGTAAGCAGTTAACAATTCAATGCAATTGTAATACATTTGCGTACGGTTGAAAATTCGGGAGGTAAAATAAAATTAAAATATAACTATATTAATTAAAATATAGTTATGTATAACTGTTTGGGTTTTAAACCATTTGTCAATGTGTCATTTTTTATGTAATTAATTTTTATTTAGGGTGAAGACATTTTCTTTCATTTTAATATCAGTTTTAGCTATTATGGGAGTATAAAATACAGGGCCTGGAGATAATGTTCTGAGAATCTTTGTACTTTTGCACAAAGTCCAGTCCACGGATCAAATAACTAAGAACATCCTTCTTCCCGTCTTCTCATGAAGATATTTTCACCACTGCCTTAACTGCATTTTGGAATACCATTTATTTCCGTCTTGCTTGTTTATATCTCAAGACATTTGTCGTTATCCAAGATATTTTGGATCAATCGTTATCCAGAACAGGACATTTCGTTATCCAAGACATTTCCGTTTGGAAAACTTGTTCGTATACCAATTTGTTCAGGATCCCAGGTTCCTTTTCAAATCACTCTGTATGTAATAAAAAGATTGCGTATAAATAACTAGCATAATTCAGCTTTTATTAGGAGCTGATGTCAATGGAATTGACTCAATACATTTTTCTCTGGTAATGATATGCTATATTAGTAATAAAGATAGGGTTACCATATTTTAAGAACGAGAATCCCGGATCGGACAACGTTGTAAACCTGCTTAAGGGGAGGGATGCCTTTGTGGAGAACATTCTAAGGGAAAATAGCTCGTATACTGATTAAATATGGAGGAAACCACGAGTTCGCCCATGCAGCCAGTCCGTGCGCGGGATTCGAACCTCGGACCGAACTAATAGTGTTCAGCGAATTTACCACTCGGCCGCTGGTGAGCTTTGATGAGAAGGCGGTATGAGAGGTGGAAGGAGTCGGCATACAAAGCACATGGGCCAATAACACCGATTACTAAAATGTCTACCTTAAAAAACTGTCTATACTTGTCTAAATATATTTTTTTTTCGAAAATAAGACGATAGCTGTCTATGATAACGTACACAGAAGAATTTATTTTCGCACTTTTCTGAGAATTTGGATCTTGGTTTCCCAAAAACTGAAGGATATTCTTTGAGAGCAAGTTTGTTTGTATCCGCGAACGTTCATAAAGTGAAATCTCGTGAAGTGAGGAACATCTGTATATATTGTCTTTTATCAGATGAATTGAGGGTATTATTTTCATAGACATATTATCATAATGGCTACTTAATGGACTTTTGTTTAAAAAAATTACCCATTAGAATTCTGAAGTTTGTGTAAATCATTGAAATTTACAAATATCGTATAGCTACTATAGCTACTATAAAGACATACAGAGAACGGAACTTAAATATGAGTAAGTCATCGCCATATTAATCTAAAGCTTTCCGTTACGCTAAGAAAGACAGTTGTTTTTAAAGCCAATAAATGTTAGGAGGCTTTATTTTCATAAAACTTTTATCAGTTGAATAATGAAGAAAATAAACTTGAAGGAAATAAACATAAATGCTTATAAGGTATTTATCTCGCCTTCCTAGCGTGCCTTCGTGGTGTAGTGGTTCTGCACGCTGACCAGGTATTCCAGAGGTCCGTGGTTCGATTCCCGGCGAAGGCGATTGCTCATTTTTCATCTCTCCGGCTTTTCCAAAATTACCTAATGTCTCTACATCCTTATAATGGTTTAGTTCCTAATATAAATAAATCAGAATATATTCGTGCACCGTAAGTGTTAGAATGAGAAATTATAAACTTTAAATAAAGTTACTCTTATTAAAAAATAATTTATACGCAATTAGTTCCTTGAAGGAGATTTTTAAAATTCTTAACAGAAAAAAAAATTAGCAGTTAAATTACACAGAAAAACTTCCGTTGGAATCCTGTTGCTACTACAGAAAAGCTATATCACTTCAGAAAAATGTCACTTTCAAAGTAATATACGTTTTTTCACATATAGTTGCCTAGCAAAATATCAAGTAAAGTAGTAGTACATCAGATATCGCCTGATGTTTTTCATTCATTTGGGAGGTAATTTTCTTTTTCAGCCAATTCCATTTAACCTTTAAAAGGCTTCATATAACATTTCGTTTCATAATCTGAGGCAGATAAAAAAACTTATAACATTTCTTTGATGCTCAGAAGAAATAAATTCCTTTTCCTTTTAAATGGTTTGTTATAAATGGAGCAGCTTTCTCCTATATAAAATATACAAATGTTTACACATTTAATGATCTACATGACATCCAATGCCTGTTATCGTGACATTGAAAACAGGAGTTAGTTGCAAATTGATAAGTAGATCTAATACCACATTTTGGTATACCATCAGAATTTTTCTTCACTAATAATTACCTGCTGCTAAGTTCAGAGCTGAAAATTCTTCATTGAAAATAAGAATGCCATTCCGGGAGTTTTTTAATTTAAACGAATAAATTAATAAAACTAATTAATTTATTCAAATAATTAATAACTGAATAAATTAATAACTTATGCCTGCGATCTACTAAGCTCATTGCATTAGTTATTTTTGTAATCTGAAACACACTACATTGAATTTCATTAAAGCAGTGTTATTTTCTCTCTGGAGAAGCAAGACCATATATTTCAATAATTATTATTTTTCTTCCTGCATAGTCACAATATAGTATGTATTTTCTATGAATTCCACATATATTGCTTTATTGCTTTATATAGTAAAAACAAGGGCAACGAATAACTGAAAAGTTTGTGAGTTTTAACTTTTATAAGGAAAATGATGTAACGTATTGCAAGTTTATATGGAAGAGCCTATCAAAATAATTACTTCTTATCTATCAAAATTAACTTTTATATATATTCATCAGATGATAGCTAAATCAATTTCAAAATATAAAATATATTTTTTATCCAGAAACTCTACTCATCGTATTCTATTTTCCTAAATTTTCGACGTAACTAACCTTAGATGTACCTTTTATAAAGTGTAAAATACATTCAGCTCTGATTTTTTTAGTAACGAAGTTTTTTTTCGGGGGGGGGGGTGCAGACAGATTTTTTTCCTCTGGTACATACATGCTTATAAACATGTTTCAAGAATGTGATTATTTTCAAATCCTTTATGCATACTCATATTTCTTAATTTTCATCGTTCTTCAGATTCTGAATACTGGTAGTAACCTATGAACCCTCTGTTGTATACCAGTGTATAAAGATTTAAAAACATATTTGGTATATATACCTCATGAAAAGACGATCTTATAAGCCGCAGAAATAAGGTGACCAAGTCGATAATACTATGTTCATGTTTTTAGCCTCTCGCATTCATCAGCTTCTGTAGTTTTTCAGATCTAGTCATAGAAGCCACTCTTTAAGAAAATTAAAATGTCCTGAAGTTTCCTGAAGTCATTTCTATGCTTGGAAATGGATTTAATTGAAACTCAAATTATTATGAGATTTGCAAAGGTGTCGGACTCGTTCGACTTAGACTATTACTGACTGAATTTATGGTTCAGCGATGATTTCTCTTTGAACTGAGCCATGTTGGTGTGCAGGCAAGTCTCCACATGTATTCAACATCAAGTCTGTTCACTGCGACAGCTCAATGACAGAGCGAAATTGACGGCTACGGTTTCTCCTTCTTCTGCTGCTGGGCTCCGAATGTATAGAACCGTCTTCTGGTAGTTCTCACCCCGGATTACGCTTGTATGCCATTTTGTTCTTTTTCGTTCCTGTTTTTGACTGCCATCTCCATATTGTTTGTAGAGTAATGTATTTCTTCTAGAAAATAGAAAATGGTACTGAAGATTCAACTAAAATTATCTAGATGCTGACTTCTGCAGTAAATTCATGATGTTCTACGACTTAAAATATCTTCATGTGCACATGTTCCACTTTCCTGATGATACGAATATTTGCCTTGTGTTTCATCAAAAATATATTGAAATAACCAGTCAACTCAATTTCCTCCGTTATAAAATTTGATATTTTTTATCATGAAACTTTGTTTAAAGACGATGTACTGAGATTCACTTTGATTGGAATATTACGCGTTTCTTGTACGAAAGGTTAGGATTCAGAATTGTAGGACTATTTCTTTCAGCCGCTATTCGATCACGGTTATTAAGCTTCTGTCTGGCAATATTTACATAATTTATGCTGGTATTAATTCAAAATTTTACGATATCAGGTTATAATAAACATTACTTAGTTCACATTACTTGAAGTGTTATCCTTTGGGGGTAAGTTACTTTAATTTTATATTCCTTTCAGATCTCACATTTCATTCTGCACGTTATCAAGTATTTCTGGCTTATTACACACCTCATATTTTATTACATTTGGTCTCGTGACCAGGACTCGAACCTGAGTTATTGCGGCCACACTGCAATGTACTAACCACTATACGATCACGTATCATCATCTCTTGACGTGTCATCATCTCTTGCTAGCAATATGAGATATTGTCCTAAGGCAGAGATGACTTCAAAATTTGGGAATGCTTACTTGTTGGGACTGCTTCTACCATAGGATCCTTTGCCTTTCCCTATGCATCTACGAAAGCATTTCAGATATTGCTAGATAAGAACTCATTTAAATAAATACTAAAATAATTTATTTGTATTTTTTATTTTATTTACATGATACATTAAGAATTTATATATCATACTACAATGGATCTGCGAAATTATGGAATATCTATGTAATATTTAAGAACATGTAAAATCCTTGATAAATTAATTCCTCTTTAAGTATGAATCGTTCATTTTATTCCTAATTGCCTCTGACTATTTTTTTTTTATTTTAACGGTATAGAATGCTTCATTTATTGGAGGTTGCATACATTAACCGAATCCATCGTCATTTCCTTTAAAACGAGCTGTAATAAAATGAATCGTGGTTTGGCTTGAATTCTTTTTATATTCATTCAGGCACATACTTAATAATGCTCCCTTTTGACTATCAGATGAAAATACGGATGTCAGCAAAAATAATTGTTTCATCATCTTGGAAAATAGCTGTTTAAACTCATTCAAAATCTATAAATTCTTCTTTAATTAATGATAAACTCTGCATGAAAGAACGTGATTACAACATGCAGTAAAAGTACCCACAGCCTCAATTCTCAATGCACCGCATCTTTCCTCCCCTAACCAGAACTTTACTATTGAGCCGAAAGAATATTTTTTTACTACCCTTCTTTCAAACACTCAGTGCTAATCACTGGTTCCTGCATTTTCTAAGACACTAAAGTGGCGACCCCATTACCAGAATTCTCGACTTGAAGCGACGATTATTTAATTCTTTAAACGTTCCATTTGGTGGCTGGCACCGCAGCTCGCTCCTCCCTAAACTAAAAGGTTAAAAATCCCCGCGGCACCAAAAACCTTCTTCTAAAGCCCCTTTTAATGGCTAATAGGGAAATTAAAAATATCCTAAGTGCCAATCCAAGTTTTGTTTAACTTACACTTTTAAACTCGGGAAGCGATGTTCCCAGTACTCCACCTCTAATTAAGGCTACATCGTCGATTGGACTCCGAGAGAAAGAAGGAAATAATAATAGTGAGAAGAAGAAAGAAAGAGAGAAAGAGGAGAAAAAATTGTTCGGGAGTCGTCGGCTACGAGATGATAAAAGAAGAGGCGCTTAAAAATTCAGCCCTTTAAGGGGTTTGCTCATTAATGTGCCGTCGTAACCATGGATGCGGTTTTGCAATAGTGCCTAGTTAAAAGCTAATCAACGTTTGCTGTCCTACTTCCGTGGTGGAGCAACCAGGTACTGGTAGGTTGCCATTTTGGAGACACAGCGCCTTGTAGTCACCCTTGACGCAACTACTTGGTAAATGTCTGAATGAAATACAATACACCCTGCCAGCTCCAGTTATCAGGATATAAAAACTCCAGATAAAAAGAAAATTATTCGGATGGCTTAACTCTCCTTTTTTGGCTATTTTTCAATTTATTAATATTATTTCGTACTTCTTTTTCATTTAATATAAATAAAATAAGAACTGTATAGATTACTGCACGCATTTTAGATATCATTTTGTACATTTTTTTTATAGTTTGATCTACAATATTCGGCAAGTAAACGCTTCAGTAGTTTCTTTAATTGTAATATTTGGCCAAGACTAAAATTTGTAAGAGTTTTGTAACTATATGGTAATATTTAGAAGCACATTTTTAGTGTTGCGAGAGCATATTTGTGATAAAGTATGCCAAAACTATTTAATAAGCATATGTTTATAGATTGGAAACTTGCAATCTTGTGTTTAATATGATCTGTTTGATTATGTTTTTAGTATGCAGTAGCTTGTGTTTTCTTTCTGGTGCCAAAACAGATCTGGTTTTGGCACCAGAAAATAATAACCAACTACCAAATTTGTTTTATTGTCCGAAAATTTTCCTTTAATGAGAATCTCATTAATTCTAAAGAAATAGAATGAGAAGTATCTAGAAAAAAATGTGTTCTACATTATTAGCACATTTCTTTTATTAATAAAAGAAAAGAATTAGAAAATGTAGAAATTCTTTAAAAAATGAAGGGAAAATATTCAAACATGAAATTAGTATCATAATTGGCACTGAAAGATAATTGAATACATAAAACTCTATTCTTTCATAACTCGACAAATTTTTGTTTTACCTTGTTATTTAGTTGAAACTTTCTAAAAGAGGACCAGCTCCAAATTTAATCGCCTGCAGTTTTATTTTTTAGGTATACCAAGAATATAAAACTGTTTTTATACAGAAACGTTTTTGAGAAGGGCATAGCCAACCATCTGAAAAAACGCTTATAACTAAATCACATTTTAATTTTCTTTAAAATTTAAAAGACATAGATTTTTGATTGACAACTGCTAGTTCCTTTTGAACGCACGGATCCTGGAGGTAGGCGTATTACGCTTTAAGAATCAATGTATCAATAAGAATAAGTTACAAACATGAACAGAAAAGCAGTTCAGTACTGAAAGGCTTAATAATCCTTGTTTATCCAGCTTAGATACAGTAAGTGTGTAAGATTCTAACCTTGTATATTTCTAAGTTACAGTTAAAGTTGAAGAATCTTAAGAACTGGTAAGCGAATAATCGCTTGAGTTCGTGAGACAGAAAATAAAACTTGGGAAGAGTTAAATACCCTTTATTATTCCAAACTAATTTCACAGAGCTCCTTCTTGAAGTTTTACAATAAAGCCTCCACTCGGGCTTGAACTCAGGAACTAAAAAGTTAAACGTAACTAATCTTAACTAAAAAGATATAGCCAAAGCTATCAAGATTCTAACAGAGTTGGCATCTTAACTCTAAACAACGGCGAAGCTATCAAGGGCCTAAAGTACGGCCGAGCGTAATAATAGCTTAAGAGAGAGTAGCCTAAAAAGGCGGACGCTCGCTAGTCAGAATCGCTAGTTCTCTCTCTCGAAGTCTCTCGAACTTCACAAGTGCTATTTTTCTTTAAAATAGGCTAAATATGGTAATATTAAGTTCTCGTTTCGCACCTATATTTTTTGTCTCAAAATATGCAACTTAACTGCAGTCACTTATTTTCTGTAAGTTTTCTGATGTACATGGAATACATATTTTATACAGACAAATTTTATTCTTCTGGAAGAATTATCTTTTCTTATATAAGGGCAGTAATGGGCAAACTTTTTGGAAACGGCCAAAAAATCCAAGAGAAAAAAATCCTGATGTGAACACCACATACGTTGCTTGTATGGCATGATAAATTATATGTATTTTTATCGGTATTTAATTTCAGTTATGCGAGATACACACGTACGTACGTACAGATGTCAAGAAAAATATCTTTTCTAAATCTAATTTAAATAGATTTTGGAATCCTATTTGGCAAAAATAGTCCTCTATTCTGTCCTTACGTATAGATGTCATGCAGAAACATCGTTCAAAGGGTTTTAATAGTGGTTGAAATGGATATTTTTGTTGAAATATGATACCCGAAATTTTTCGCGATTACGATACTTTCTTTACTTTGTACAAGGAAGTAAAAAATTATAGGATCAATATAATTTATCCTAAAACTTTAAAAATAGTATACAAATATTAATGTGTTGAATGAAACAGCAGCTACATCCTTAAGTTCAGGTTTGATAAGCAAAGTACTAATTCCGAGAACTGATGCAAAATGCTTTTCTGTCAGTCCATTTTTGATAGAATTCTCATTCACATTATAATATGAAGCAAACATAGCACTAATTTCCTGGATGTGAGATATTAAATGGTGGAAACAACTTGCTTTCGATAACGAGTTGTAAAACTTTAATTTTGGAACCTTGATACTGCTGAAAAAGGTTTTGAAACAACTGCTTGAGATGATCGCTAGATTGTAACTCAGTTATTTCAAGCCGAAATTCTAGCCTCACTGGTTCCCAATTTACATTTAAAGACATGATGAAAATACCCAGCTTTGGTTTGAATGGCATTAAAATCTTGAAATCTCCGTTCAAGGTCCGTTCAGGTCATCTTCATAACTCTAAATCCTGTCTTAATTTGCTGAGGGTATCGAATTTAACCTCGGAAAACGAGACAAGGCGTTCTTAGCTAGCTGCCCAGCAAATAGATCAAGTTTTAGTCTAAAACTTTTGAGATGAGCCCAGATATCGTTGGCAAACAGATTTTGTCCTTGCATCTTGACATTTAAGCTGTACATCTGACAAAGAAAATCTATAAAAAATGCAAAGTGCGAAAACCATGCTATATTTTCTAACGTTACGTCACCTTACTTTCGAGTAATACAGTACATCAGAGCATTCAGATTGTTCAGATTGCATAGATTGAAAATATCTCGAAGTTGCCTGTGAGCAAGTCCACGAGATCGAATAGTATTTACAATTTTCACGATTACATTTCGTATTCAATGAAGATTTACACAGGGCATCTTGATGTACAACGAAAGTAGAAAGACAACAATGTTAGATATTTTTTATTAAAGAGTTCAAGAAATCAAGATTTTTTTTTCCTGTCACATTGGATGCTTCATCAATCGTATTATTCCATTTGTCAAAATTGAAAGCCTCTCCAGAAATTCACGAAAAATATCATATGCCTTTGTAATTTCTCTTAACGACCACGTGCCAGTTCCTCTGTAATTTCAAAGTTCTCATCAACGCCTCTTACAAAAAAATAATACACTGGTCTCCAAAATTTAGGAAACAAACAGAAAACTAATGATAACACATAAAGTATTCATAAGACGTTTTCCTTTCTGCATGCCTTCGTGGTGTAATAAGAAGCACAACCGGAGCATATTCGAGAGGTCCAAGTTCGAGTTCTAGTGAGGGTATACGGCATTCCTTCAGCAGATATGCGGCACTTCCTCCGGAGGTAAGCGGGACACAATTACAATCGTTTAGCATGCAGAATTATTTCATGCAGCCTTCTGCATACTGTCATGGCAGGAATCCGCCGTGGCAGGAATAAGCGCGCATCTTAGTTGGAGTTGCTGTCTTGTTGTGACATCACTGTTTATTTACAGAAGTAGTAACTCTTGTCCTATCTTACTAGATCTTCGAGAGGCTAAACCAGTTGTTGGAGACGGCTGCTGTAGACAGACGATTACGTAACGGCTGGGCGAAGTCGACGGAAGGAGCGCCTCATTTGATCGGACTATTTTTTATTATTCTTATTTTTCTCTTTAACTGCGAACTAAGCGAAAATTCCCTTTTTCACTCAGTTATATGTATGCACTTGATAGAGTAATGTAACGTTTTCCGCTTGTGTGAGATATCCGTTTTAAAATCTTTATATTTATAATCCATGCTGTGATTATTAAATTTGTAACCTGCACGTTGTAGCCCTGAGAGTTGCAACATAGTAAATCTGGCGTCCTCTACTTTATATTTTTGATGAAATATGGATATAAAAGTCTTGAAAGCAAAACGGAAGTCGCTGAGAACAGCATTTACGATATGCTGCAACGATATAGCTCACAAAACAAACAGTTTTCACAAAAACAAAAGTTTAGGAAGTGACGAAATCAGTTCGTTGTTTAGGCAGAAACTGCTTCTTGAGTTGTTTCCAAATTCACACATTTGGAAACAACTCAAGAAGCAGTTTCGAATTTGTTGCTAAGTGATGATACCCTTCAAGACGAATATTCCGAGGATTGAAAGCAGAAGAATACAGACAAGAAACAAGTTCTGCTTGATTTTTTCGTTGTTAGAAAATGCAAAGAAGGAAAATTCCGTTACAGAAGGAACAACAACCGAGCAAAAAAGGAAATTCAAGCTTCCAAAACTTGAATTGAGGAAATTTAGCAGAGAACCGAAAGACTTTCTTGACTTTTGGTCCCATTTTGAAAAAATTCACAAACATGATTCTATTGTGGATGAAGACAAATTTCAACATTTGTTACAATGTGTGGTAGCAGATTCTAAAACGTCAAGACTGGTAACAAGTTTTCCGCCAACTAAAGAAATCTAGACTAGAAGAGAAACACGCTAATGTGACAATCAAAACCGTGAAAAACAACCTTATATTTAGCGTAGGTATTACCTACGCTAAATATAAGGTTGTTTTTCACGGTTTTGATTAAAGAAATCTATTCAAAGATGATTGCACAACTTAAAGAACGCTTCGGGAAAGATGAACTTTTGGTTCAGATTTATGTACGTGATCTACTTTCCATAGTAATGAAAAATGCTGCTGGTCGGATTAAAGTAGATTTAGCTGAACTTTATGATTTACTTGAGAGCAAGCTTATGGCACTCGGAAGCCTCGGTAGAATTAAGGGAAAATTTGCAGAATTTTTAGAGCCCCTTGTTGACTCCTGTTTACCAAAGACTATTCTTCGTGCGTGAAAAAGAAGCCGCTCGATGGAAGATACTGCGTCACAGCAAGATAGTGCACGTTCTTTGGATAAACTTTTGTGCTTTCTTCGAAACGAAGTGCAAAGTGAGGAAATGATTAAGCTCGCTCGTACCGGGTTGGAAGCTTCGCGTTCTGCATATTGGCGTCCACATTCTGAGGATCCGGGTTGCTCTACAGCTGTTGCCTTGGTAAATGTTCAAGACAATACAGGTAGGCGAAATTTACGTTATATTTTTTGTGAGAAATCCCACAATTCTGCCGAATGTTTTTCTGCTCGAAAAATGTCTTTAGAAGATAAACGAAAGATTTTGGTGCAAAAGCGCGCCTGTTTTCTCTGCCTACGAGTTGGACATAAATCACGGGCAGGCAAAAATAATGTAAAATGTTTAACTTGTGATAAATTTCACCATTATGTGCTCAAATGGCGAACTCGAAAAGCCAAATGAAACTGACAGTATTGTTATTTCAAGTAATGCATTGTCTAATCAGTCAATTGTTAATGAAAATGTGTATTTGCAAACACTTGTTTTAAAAATAGTATTCGAAGATAGACAACTTACAGTTTGTACGATTTTGGACAGTGGTTCTCAGAAATCTTATCGCTCAGAAAGGGTCATCGCGTTTTTGCAACTGTTCTAAGTCGAAACAAACCACTATACACGGTTTGTTTGGGGTAGAGAGACAAGTCCTCATTCCCATTTAGTGTTTGATGTTAATTTAAGAAATTTTGAGGGCACGTATGACCATAACTTTGAAGTACTTTCTCAAAACAAAATATGTGGATGTGTTCCAAAAGTAGTTGATCACAATACCCTGAAAGAATTAAAAGAAAGAAATATTACCTTGTCTGACTTGCAAGCTAAAGAATATGACATTGAATTGCCTTTAGGAGCAGATGGATGCCATCGGGGACATTATGACTGGCAGCTCACTGAAACTGAACTCTGGTGTAACTGTAGCTGAGACTAAATTCGGATACACTGTGATTGGTAAAGTAAACAGCTTATCTAAAGAACCTACTTCAGCTACTATTCCAGCATTATTAGAAAATAATTTGTGCAATAATGTAGTTTCATTGCATTGTACCAATCTTAGCGTAGCCGAACTCTGGAATTTAGATTCCATTAGCATAATACACCCAACTGAAGATGTTAAACGTAAACTTGCTCACTCTGACACCGTTAAGCAAATTAAAGAGAATTTGAATGTTCTTCTTGATGGCCGATATGAATTACCACTACCCTTTAAATCTGAAATTCTGTTACCTAACAATAAGTCTATGACTTTTAAAAGGCATCAAAGAATGTGTCAACGAATTAATGAGTAAAATCAGTTAGATGACTATAAGGTAGTTTTTAAGCAATGGGAAGACCTAAAAGTAATAGAAAAGTTTCCTGAAACTGAAATTTATAATTTGAGTTATTTTTTGCCCCATAGACCTGTTATAAAGCATACTAGCCAGACAATGAAGGTAAGGCCGGTGTTCGACGCTTCAGCCCGAGAGAGAAATCAACCATCCCTAAATGATTGTTGAATTTAATTGAACTCATACCTGATACAATTGACAGGTTTAGATTGTATTCCGTTGGTTTATCATCGGATATAGCGAAAGCGTTTCTTCAGCTGAGTATTATCCCAGAACATAGAGATTATTTGAGGTTTCTTCTTCCAACTCTTGAAGAACCTATGATTTACAGACACTGCATAGTGGTGTTCGGCATTTGTTCATCTCCACTCCAACTCTCTGCATCGATAGAGCATCTCTTGGATAATTCCCCTGCCGAGTTTGACGATGTGACCCAAAAATTAAAGCATTCGTTTTATGTTGACAATTGTGTCACTGGGGTTCACGATATCAAACAGCAAGAAAATGTTATAGTTAAGGCCACAGAAGTAATGGCTCGGGGATGTTTTAACCTACGGGGTTGGGAAAGTAATGTTCCAGGTCATTATATTTCCCGTAGTTCAGGTATAACTTCTCTTCTTGGAATCTTATTGGATTTGGATAACGATACATTAAAATGTAATCTTAATTATTCAATGGATAATGAGATAAGTAAACGTAATATTTTGGCTATGGTACACAAAATTTTTGATCCGCAGGGTTTTTTGAGTCCAACTACCTTTTTACCTAAGTTGCTATTACAGGAAGCTTGGACTAGGAAATTAAAATGGGATGACCACTAGCCAGACAACATTCAGAAAACTTTTCAGAAGTGGCAGGATGAAATTAAATATCTTGAGAAAATTAGTATTCCACGATATGTAGAGATAAATGAGAATTCAGAGCTACATCTGTTCATTGATGCATGTAAGAGCTCCTATGGTGCATGTGTCTACATTAGAAATATAACGCCCGTGGGAGTCAAAATTCGATTAATCAGAGCCAAATCCAGGGTAGCGCCGTTAAACTCTCTGACAATACCCCGGTTAGAATTGATAGCCTGTTGCATTGGCGCGAGACTGGTACACTCAGTGTACACCGCCTTGGATTTGCCTGATTTTGAAAATTATTACATGGAGTGATTAAAAATCTGGTGGATTAAAAATCGTGGTGATTGGTCAATGTTCGTTGCGAACAGAGTAAAGGAAATAAACAGTTTGATTCGTTCTCAGTGTTGGCACCATGTACCAGGTAATTTAAACTCTGCAGATATGCTTTCAAGAGGCAGTTCCCCTCGTTCATTTTCCGAATCTCTTTGGTGGAAGGGTCTGTCCTGGATCCTGGAACCTAATAACAACTGGCCACCAGACGTTTAGCTTACGAGACCTCTGAGGTAGAACGAGAAAAAAGGAAGGTCAGATTGTGTAAACTTAATTCAGTTGAAGAGGAAATACCTTGGTATGCAATTAGGTTTTCGAATTTTCAATCCATGATTCGATTAGTCGCATGGATATTGCGGTTTGTGAAAAACAAAAAGTGCATTTTGAGAGACTGGAGATTTAATCGTTCATGAGATTGAATACGCCGAAAAAAACTCTTAAAAATTGTACAAAATAAGTATTTTCCCTCCGCCGACTCTAGTCTCAATATGAGTGTCATCTCAGACAGAGAGGGTATACAAAGAGTGAAAACGCGCATTACAGAGCGATCAAACGACCCTGAATTTATTTGTGCAATTATTTTACCAGACCTGTGCATTTTCACCCAGCGTCTGATAGAATATTATCATTTACAAAATTGTCCCGCTGGAACCCAAATATTACTCGGAATTAAGGGAGCGATTTTGGATAGGGAGGGGTAGAAGAGAGGTCAGGAAAATCGTAAAAAAATTGTGTAAGATGCAATCGATACAAGGCCAAGTCTCCCAGTTGCGAGCCAGTGTCGCTACCAGGCGATCGTGTCAATGACGCAGCGATTTTCGAGGTGGTAGAAGTTGATTTGACAGGATCCTTGCATGTGAAGGGAGGTGAAAAAGCTTGGATTGTTTTGTTCACATGTGGAATATATAGAGTCGTTCATTTGGAATTGACTTCCTCATTGTCTACCGACGCATTCTTGTTGTCGTTGAGACGATTCGTAGCCAGAAGGAGGAGGCCGAGAATAATTTATTCCGACAACGGAACTAATTTCAGAGGAGCGCAAAGAGAACTTAGTAACATCGATTTTTTTTATTGAAAATTTTAAATCCTTGTGCACCACATAGTATTACACAAGGCTTACAGAGGTAAGTAAAAAAAACAAATACAACAACACAACACAAAATAAAATAAACTTACAAATTCACAGATGATACGTAAGAGATAAATTTACAGAAAAAAGAGAAAGCCATTTTATGTTGGACAAAAACATGAAGAGGGGGAGGAAATGTAATATTCACAGAGTTTAACTTAGAAATGAGTTCCTTTCATCCTTCCTTGAGCTTTGAACAATAGAACAACAAATGTTCGACATTTTGCACTCCCCCGAAACTGCATGAACACAAGTCTGTACTAGATAATCTAAATCTCTTCAGATATGAATTGAATTTACCATGTCCAGTTAGAAATTGAGTAACTTCAAAATTGCAGAAAAAGTGTTTATTATTCAGTCTGTGAGGAATGGAAGTAAAATATAGTTTAGTCAAAGAGGCAGTAGTAGAATTCCTGTATAGTTCATTCCACTCGAGTATTGTATCATCCCTACTTTTGTTCTTGTAAAATGACTTAAGAAGTATCATTGGAGTAATTACTTGAAGATGTGTAGCTTGTTTTGCCAACCAATCAGCCCGTTCATTTCCTAGATTGCCAGTGTGGCCACGTACATGAGAAAAGATAACATCAACACCTTTATTATTAAGGTCTTTAAGAAGAGCATGGGAAGTCACAATTAATTTATTATATGAGAAGATATTCCTAAGATAAAATAAGGATGAAAGAGAATCAGTGCGAATAAGAAATTTAACACTTAGCGAACAGTTGTTAGATATCCACTTAATTGACTCACTAATGCACAGTAATTCGGCTTGGGAAACATTGCATTCATTGGGAATTCTAAAGAGTTTGTATTCCAGTTCAGAACCATTATGGAAAACGACATAAGCTAATCCAATTCGATTATTAATTTTACTGCCATCTGTATAACACACAACAGGGAAATTATCATCAACAGAATTGTCATAAATGATAGTTTGAATTGGCAAACGATTGGCAGGATGAGGAAGATCTTCAAACAACACCTTGGCATCGAACATAAATTTGCTGATGGTATCTTTAAACTTTTTGTCATTCAAAACATGAAGGTCAATCGGAGGAAATCCTGAAATTGCGAAACAGGCTTCATAGCTAATTGTTATGTAGCCACGCACAACTCTTAGTAAAATTCTTCTTTGAATTCTGCGAAGTATACGGGAATTAATCTTCTTTTCTAGAGCTGTTCCACACACTCTAGAAGCATATCAAATAAAGGGGACAATACCCTGCTTATAAATCATATCAATAACATTAAATTTTAAACCAAAAGTATTGCAAGAGACACGATTAAGTCCTCTAAGTATATTTTCACACTTATTGGATAAATACATAATATGATTTTTCCAACAAAACTTATGATCAAGAATAACGCCTAAATATTTAATTTCATTCACCGTTTCGAGTAAGGTATTATCCAAGTACAGTTGTTGGTTTGTATAGCTGACATGCTTTCTTTTAATTATCATAATTTTAGACTTATTAGGATTGAATTCCAATTTCTGTTCTCTGGACCAACTGGAAATAATATTAAGGGTGTTTTGAGCCGTATTAAAGAGAGTAATGGGACACTTCTCTTGAAAGCAAATTAGTAGATCATCAGCAAAAGCAATTGTTTTACAACTCGGACAATGTGAGAGTCTATTGAGTAGATCATTTATAATTAAATTCCACAATAAAGATGCGGAAACCGAGCCTTGAGGGCAACCTCTTTTCAAAATGCGGGAGGAAGAAACGTGGCCAAGGGAGAGCAATGCAGATCTGTCATGCAGAAAATCTTTAATAAGGTGGTAAATATTACACGGAATACCAGCTTTCCTTAAAAAAACAAGTATCTCAGTCCACCAGGCGTGGTCGAAAGCACCTTTGATAGCAAGAAACACTAAAACTGTGTGTAAATTTCTCTTCTTACCTTCGTCCACTATGTCTTTTAAGTACAGAAGAGCATTGTTTGGGTCTCGTCCTAAATAACACACACTAAATAAATTCGCTGGTTCGATTCTTTATTAATTCTCATAATTAATTACAATTAACTCATAGCTGTGACCAGCCCTCTTACACCGTCGATGGCGATTCTCAAACTCGTTAGATCATCACATTACAGATGCGCATGCGTGGATTACATTACAGATGCGCAGGCGCGAACATGCCGCCCCGCGTTGCAATGCTTAGCATTCAACTATTGTAATTAAGATATAGCATAAAAAATTAAACAAGTATATCATAAACAATTTTGAATAAGTACTATTACATAAAATCATTATTATAATTAGACATTTACCATATACATTAGCGTACAACTCAAAGCAATACTTTACAACATTTCAGTTACATAATGACATTTTATGTGAAGCACATTCAATACTGTACAATAACTATAAGGACAATACTCATTTTTGTATTGGTAAGACACATAATTTGGTAATTGGTCGTTTGAAAGTTCCAGTTTGAGTTTTTACATTACACACGCGAACCTTTCCATCTTTACCATAAAATACTTCTATTATACGACCAACCGCCCAATTACAACAAGGCAAATTATCTTTAATTAAGACCATGTCTCCAACTTGTATATTGTTTTTAGAACTTTGCCATTTAGATCGATTTTGTAAATGACTTAAATAATTGGAGTTCCATTTTTTCCGGATAATTTGTACTAATTTTGTGATCTGTTGCCACAATTTTAACCTGTTAATGTTAACTTCCGTGATATCTGGCTCAGGGATCGAATTAATTGCTCTACTACTTAAAAAATGCCCAGGTGTTAAAACCTCTAAATCATCAATGTCCGAAGACAAGGGTGTCAATGGTCGGGAATTTAAAATTCCTTCAATCTGAATCATAATTGTTAAAAATTGTTCAAATGTCAATTTTGCATTAGCTACGACACGTTTGAAGTGGTACTTAAAGGATTTAACTCCAGCCTCCCAAAGGCCTCCAAAATTAGGTGCTCTGGGAGGGAGAAATTTCCATTCGACATCCTCAGAACTCAAATAACCAGCTAAAAGCTCATCTTGTTCGTTCACTAGTTTGTTTAACCTTTTTAATTCTGCATTTGCACCTACAAAATTCGTAGCGTTATCACTAAATAGTGTTAAACTTTTACCTCTTCGAGCAAAGAAACGTTTCAAGGTAGCTATTAATGCTTCAGATGTTAGGTTTGTTATAAGCTCTAAATTAATGGCCTTAGTAACCATACAAATGAATATACACACATAAACTTTTTGATATATACATTTTCTCTGGTTTTTGTACTTAATTAAGAATGGGCCACAGAGGTCAACTCCAGTACAATTGAATGTAAGATTAGCTGTGATTCTTTCCTTGGGTAAATCACCCATGATTTGCTGAGCTACAATGGGATTGGCTTTAAAACATATTATACAGTTTTTTACAATTTTTCTACAAACATTTCTACCACTTACAATCCAAAATGTTTGTCTTATATGATATAACAAAGATTGAGGACCCATATGCAAATATTTTAAATGATAGTAATTAACTATTAACTCTGTTAATTTATGTTTAGAAGGCAGAATAATAGGAAATTTTTTCTCATAAGTTAAATTGCTATTTTTTAATCTACCTCCAACTCTCAACAGTCCATTACTGTCAATGAAAGGGTTAAGACTTTTAATAGAACTATTTCTTGGAACAATACCTGATTTTTTAAGATCATTTATCTCATTTATAAAATACTCACCCTGTACTAATTTTATTAAAGTTTCTTCAGCTGCTCTCAATTCTCCCGCTTGTAAATTACCTACCTGCTTTTGTTCTTGCTTACAATTCTTGTAAAACCTAAAACAAAAACTTATAATACGAATTAATTTTAAATACTTATTACTCCAATTCAATAAATCATTAACAAAATTTTTCACATTCAGATTTAAACATGTAGATAGTTCAGAATCAGCACAGTTTTTAAGTTCATTACTGTCCTTTTCAGTAATTGCTGCAGGTATAACTCTTATAGGGTACTCATCCTTCATTCAGAAGTCAGGCCCGTTCCACCACAGTTGACTTAGTTGCAGTTTTTTGGCAGACATACCTCTAGATACGAGATCTGATGGGTTTTCTTCAGAAGCGATATGATGCCACTGTGCTATTTCAGTCAGATCCTGTATCTTTGAAATCCGGTTTGCAACAAATGTCTTGAGCAGATGTGGCTCTTTGTTGATCCATGACAGCACAATCATAGAATCGGTCCAAAGGTGAATAGTAGTAAGCTCCAATTTTAACGATGATTTCACTCGATGCATCAGTTTAGCTAATAGCACTGCTGCGCAAAGCTCAAGTCTTGGGATTGTAGTCTTCTTTAGGGGGGAGACACGCGATTTACTGCACATCAACCTCATTGATGTATGGTTTGTTGCTGATGTTGCTTTACAGTAGATAACTGCTCCATAGGCGGCCTCTGAGGCATCACAGAAACCATGTAATTCAATCTTGATTCTATCTGGTAATAAAATACATCTAGGGGCTTGGATGTTGTTAATTAGCTGCAAGGTAGTGGAGAATTCTTTCCATTCTTTAGCCTCCGTTTCTGGCAAAACATCATTCCAGTTCAATTTTAACAGCCATAATTTCTGCATAAATATTTTTGCTACAATTATAACTGGAGAAATTATACCCAACGGGTCAAAGATGCGAGATATGACGGATAACACTTGCCGTTTCGTAACCTTTACGTTGTCTTCGATTTTAACGTTGAAGCTCAAACAATCTCCTTTTGACTTCCATAAAATACCTAATGCTTTAGATTCTTCTGATTTACCAAAGGGATATGTTTTGTCGTTTGTTGTCGTTTGTTAGTAGCATTACTACACCACTTATGGAGTAACATACCTCCACTCTTCAAAATGCCTATTAACTGATTTTGAAGTTCTAACGCAGAACTTAGTGACTCAGCTCCAGATAGAATATCGTCCATGTACATGTCTTCTCTCAGTACAGGTGCTGCTAAAGGAAATTTATCTCCTTCGTCCTTTGACAGCTGTACAAGTGTTCTCATTGCTAAAAATGGTGCACTCACAGTTCCATAGGTAATGGTGGTTAGCTCAAAGATTTTAACTGGCTTATCAATGCCTTCTTTCCATAAACTCCTTTGCAAATTCCATTGATCTGGATGGATAGAAATAGCTCGATACATCTTTTGTATATCAGCAGTGAAAGCAAAAATATATTTCCTGAATCTCAGCATAATTGAGAATAAATCATCTTGTATCACACCTCCATTATACTGTATAGAATTTAGAGAGTTTCCTTTGGTTATCAAAGAAGAAGCGTTAAATACTACCCTCAAGGGAGTCGACTTACTTTTCTCTTCTCCCCTATATACTCCAATATGAGGAATGTAATATGAACCTCGTTCCTCCTCGCTTTCACTCACCTCGACCATATGTCCTAACTGTTGATATTCTTTTAAAAAATCTGAATATAATTTTAAATATTCGGGATTCTTTACTAAGCGTTTCCATAAGGAATTTAATTTACTCGTTGCAATTTGTTTAGAACTTCCTAAAATGTCCGGATCCTCCTTTAATGGCATTTTAACAACGTACCTACCGGTTTTATCTCGTGTATAATTTTCTACGAAATGTTTCTCACAAATTAAAAATTCTTTGTTTTTGGGTTTATCAGTTTCAATATTTTCTAATTCCCAAAATTTTTTAAGAGTTTTATCTAAGTTGTCTTCTTCCTTTATCAACCCACAATGAACCCTGTTTTCAGTCTCTGTTGGAATACTTCCAGACACGATAAAACCAAAAACTGTATCTTGAAAAATAAGATCAGGATTATTCATTCGAATTTGACTCGGTTTCAAAAGTTCATAAAAAACTCCCGCTCCCAACAACATATCTACCCTTTCTGGTTCATTAAATCCTTCATCTGCTAATTTTAAATTAGGAAGATCTTGCACTGAAATTTTAATTTTGCGCGAAGGTGTTAAATCAGCAGTTATTTTTGGAATTACTAAAATGTCCAAATTCTTTATAAAAGTTCCTTCTTTATTGCATATCGAAGCATTAATTTTATGCTTTATTGTTAAAGTAGCATCATTTATTCCCGAAACGGAAATGTTTGTTTTTTCTTTCTCTAACTGCAAATGCTCAATAAGATTCCGTGTCAAAAGTTCGACATACTGCCCCCGCCCAGCAGACACTTCACTCTGTGTTTCCTTCCCTCGTTATCAATTAGAAAACATACGACTGTTGAGTACTCTGTTTATTCGAATAATTGCTAATAAATGCCTTTTGAACGAACTCCTGCGTATTAACATTCAAGGTCGATGAGTCATCTCGTTTGGGAACGTTGCAGTCAGATACATTTGTTTTGTTTTTATTTTGTTCCGATTCCTTTACGATATTATTTGCTTTCGGAAAGTGAATAGTTTTCTGGTGCCATTTTTGACAAAAACAAGAATATTTCGATGGGCAATTTGATACTGCATGCATGTGTAGACAGTTAAAACATAATTTATTAGATTTCACAACCTGTACTCTTTCTTGTACCGGTAATTTTAAATACGATGGGCATTTTGCCAATCCGTGATTCTCGTGGCATAAAATACAGTTCTCTGTTTTAACATCTAATAAAAACACTTTAGCTACACTTTTTGAGCTATTATACTTACGATTAACATGAGAATTCTCAATAAGAGGTTTTTCTCGTGACGTGAAATATAAATCTATTTCTTTACCTAACTCACTAGGTGAAAACCATGAATCACCTTGCCTCACTGCAATGTGAGAAGCTGTTCCCGCATCTAAAGATTGGTATAACCTATCTGAAACTATTAGTTGTTTGAGGGTCTCGAAGTCAGTTACCTTCCTTAATTTTAAATAATAATCCCAGGCAGTTATTAAGCGAGAAGCAAACTGCACATGAGTTTCATGTGGTTGTTTAACAGTTTTTCTAAAGTTTTCTAAACACGAATATGGTGTTGGCTGAAACTCCTTCAGAACTACTTCTTTTACTCTTTCATAATTCGCGATATCCTTATCATGTAAATAAGTTATTATATCCGAAGCTTTGTCTCCTAACAGATTTAACAGAATTTCTGCTTTATAGTCCTCCGAAACATTTTCTGTAATAAACGCTCGTTCTAATGACGAAAAGAAAAATCCCCAACTCTCAGGCCGTATAGGAATTTTTACAGTTAAGGTTCTGATACTTTTTATTAATTGATCTAGTGACTCTGATTTTGTTTCGGTTTCGCTTACACCATCAAGTTTAGTTTCTGCTTTAAGCTTAGCCAACTCTAACTCATTCTTTGATCTCTCAAGTTTTATTTTTTCTAACTCGACAAGTTTTTGCCCTTTTTCCTCTTCCTGTTTTCTATTTTCGATAATAGAGTTTGCTATCTCTTTTACTAAATCTTGTTTAGTTTTAAAAATTTCACTATTCTCAATAATATCAGTCAAATCTGCTATAGTCATTTTTTCGTCAACATTTAGATTTATTTCTAAGGCAATAAGCCTTAAATCTTCTTTTTTAGCACCCTTAAATAACATTGTTATTTATAAAGAACAAGCACAGAAAGTACAGAATTAACAAGAGAGGAATCACTTACCTCTGCAGTGATTCACTTTTGATGAATATCCGTATCCAAAATCAGCGATATTCGTTGAAAAGAACAAGCTGCGAATACTGGCAAACACAAACACTCCTGTGTTCTCAAAAACGAAACACTACTTATTCATGCACAAACTCACACTCCGGTCCAGATATGTTTGGGTCTCGTCCCAAATAACACACACTAAATAAATTCGCTGGTTCGAATCTTTATTAATTCTCATAATTAATTACAATTAACTCATAGCTGTGACCAGCCCTCTCACACCGTCGATGGCGATTCTCAAACTCGTTAGATCATCACTTTACAGATGCGCATGCGTGGATTACATTACAGATGCGCAGGCGCGAACAAGAATCTTCACAACTCTTATGAGGGGTAAAACCAAACTGTGCTTTATTTAGCAGTTTTTTATTATGCAATAACCAGGTAATTCTATTAGCAAACAGCTTTTCTAGGCATTTTCCTAAACTGGGAAGAAGACTAATGCATCTCAAGTTATCTAAATGCGGGATACGAGGACTACTATTCTTAAGGATTAAAATGACATTCGCTGTTTTCCAGCAACGAGGAAATGAACCAAGCCTCAGACAAGTATTGAAGATTTTGGAGAATAAATTTGGAAACATTCTATGAACTTGCTTCAAAATTTCGTTTGAAATAGAATCAAGACCAGGAGCTTTATTGCATTTAAGTTTTTCCATAACACTATTAATTTCTGACATAGTAAATGGAGGATCTGGATTAGCAACATAATTTAACGAAGCTTCAGCCCTAATCATTCTATGAAACGAATTATCCGTGCTAAAATGGTCCGTGGGAAAGCTTCTGTTAAGAACCTCATTAGCAGTTTCTTCAAGCGACTTTGTACAATTACCAGATGGGAGATAAATTCCACTGACTTCAATTCCTTTCATAAAATGTTTCTTTATACCATTCGTATATATTTTTTTCCAAACATTCCTTTCATTTATACTCATTAGGAATTCTCTCCAAGACATAAGCTTTGCATCCTGGAGCTTTAAACTGTAACTATGTCTTAAGTGAAGCTATTTTTGTTTATATAACTCTCTAAGAGTAGGGTTACGATTTCGTTGAAACCTACGTCTAGCAGCGTTAACTTGTTTTCTCATACAATCGATTTCAGTAGTCCACCAAGGTACCTTATGAACGCGTGACTTTTTTAGAGACATGGAAGCCTTAGATGCGTTATAGAGAATCGAGACAAAATTTTCTAGTCGAGAGTTTAATGCATGCTTATCCATACAGCACTCAATATACTACGAAAACTCATCAATCGACTGCTTACATGTATTGTAAAAAATATTCCAGTTAGCTTTCTTTACACTGAAGACAATTTTGCTGTTTTTTCTGTCATAGAGAGTGTTATTAGAAGCTACAGAAAGTTCAAACTCAATCGCACAGTGATCAGAAAGGGATTCATAATCTGGTTGACACCAACACAAAATATCTGCAAGAAGATCAGATCCCACAACAGTAATGTCAATATAGCTTGAACCTTGAGTACTACAGAAAGTAGGACCACGGTCTTCGTTTAGAACGAACAAATTATTCATACTTAAAAATTCACAAAGTTTAACCCCTCGAGAATCTGAAACTGGACTATGCCAAATTTCAGATTTGCTGTTGGCATCCATAGCCCAAATCAATCTATTACAATTTTTTGAAGCTAATGCTACATTAATTTTATGCAGATCAAGTCGATATTTCTATTAGGTTCAAAATAATAGAAAAAAAAAAGATAAAATTTTGAGTATTGAGAGTAACATGAATAAACACCATATTATAATCAAGATTATTAATATCAAGCAGAGTACATATTAATATCAAGCAGAGTAGTTTGATTTCGTACAATAATAGCAGCTTTAATGGTATCACTATTAGCATCAAAGTAAACCCGGTAAGAGGAAGGCAAGTTGGGAAGAGAGCATTTATAAGAGTGAGGCTCCTGAACAAGAGCGATATCAATGTTAGAATTTTCCATATTTAAAACAAGCTGCTGAGTAGCCATTTTCGAACGATGAAGATTAAGTTGAATAATTTTAAGAACAGACATGGGAAAGTTAGCCATAATTAATTTGAGAAATTATTCTATTCTTCATAAAAATGTGAGAAGGACAATTTTCCGAGAAAGGCTTATGCTTGACATCAACTTTCTTGCCAACATCCTTGATTTTGCTATTATAAAGAATGCAATTTACACAAGCTTGGGTTTCTTGAGTTTGGCAGTGCTCACTTTTATGTTCTTTTGCACATTTGAAGCAAGCAACAGAATTTCTGCAGTTAGCTCCTTTGTGATTAACATCGTAACATCGATCGTAACATAGTAACATCGATAATATCGTAACATAGTAACATCGATTGGGAAAACATTTTGAGGCAAACGGCTATACAATGCATAATATGGAAATTTAATCCTCCCACAGCCGCTTGATGGAGAGGCTGGTGGGAGAGGTTAGTTCGTGTAATAAAGGAGCTGTTGAGAAAAACACTCGGTAACGCGGTTCTTACAACCGAGGAGTTGTACACAGTATTGTACGACTGCGAGTCACTAATTAACTCTAGACCTCTTACCTATCTGTCCGAAAATCCGGATGATTTAATCCCACTTTCCCCAGCCATGTTTCTCATCGACAATCGTAGCTTAGGTGTTCCCGATGTTGATTTCTGCGATTCGAAAGGTCTTCGAAAAATGGCTGAAACATCGCCAGAAACTGTTTAATGATTTAAGGCATAGATTTAGAAAAGAATATTTAAACCTTCTGGTCCAAAATGAGAAGGATTTATCGTCAGAGCTACGGTTGGGTAAAATTGTCCTAATAGGAGATGACATCAAAAAACGAATGCATTGGCCTTTAGCTAAGGTCAGTCGACTAATTCCTTGTAAAGATGGCAAGGTGAGAACTGTAGAACTAAAGACTCAAGCTGGTACACTGCTTTGTCCCATTCAGCGAGTCTTTCCATTGGAAGTGCAGTTATCGAACACACCCACTGATCCCGTACACGATAACTCTTTTACTAATCCTATTTCTTCTATTTCTAGTGATGAGCATTCAGATTCTAATGACTCTTCAAATGACTCAAGTGACATCCTGCAAGGTGCTAAAGTGTCAAGATTTGGACGTGTTATCAAGGTGCCTCAGAGATTAGATCTCTTCGACCAGGTACTGTATGTCTTTGAGCCAACCTGAAGTCGACTCAAAGAGGGGTAGAATGTTGGAGACGGCTGCTGCAGACAGACGATTACGTAACGGCTGGGCGAAGTCGACAGAAGGAGCGCCGCATTTGATTGGACTATTTTTTATTATTATTATTTTTTTCTTTAACTGCGAACTAAGCGGGAAAATTCCCTTTTTCACTCAGTTATATGTATGCACTTGATAGAGTAATGTAACGTTTTCCGCTTGTGTGAGGTATCCATATTAAAATATTTATATTAATAATCCCTGCTGTGATTATTAAATTTGTAACCTGCACGTTGTAGTCCTGAGAGTTGCAACACCAGTAGTTATAAATCGGTTTCCCAATCGGCTTTCCGCGGAATGGTCAGTATTCAGTCATCTTGCAACGGCAGACTATCTTTGATCTGCTTTAATCAGCCTACAGCTTTATAACGCAGTTCTGCAGGTAAATGTCGCCCGAACTCATTTTTCACTTTGACTATCTTGAAATTCTTAAATGCACTTAAAATTCTTAAATGTTGTGCATTGTATACATCCTTACTAAGCAGCTGATTTTAAGCTGCATCTTATTTACGTATAGCGATGACATCGCTACTCTTTTGCATAACGCTACTCGATGCATCTTGTTTCTTTTTGTAACATACCCAAATTTCAAAGCTTTGAACTACTTTTTGCCGATTTTCCGCGATTTTTCAATTTGTTCCTGAACTTTTGGAAACTAGTGTAGTTGAGTAGTATCATTCATATAAGTACTGTCATCCATAACTATAGAGCAGAATTTAAACTGATCGGTTTTGCCTCTAACTGTGACGTCATATTTTTATTCATGGCTAGAAATCACTGTTTTGGAAGATAAGGTTAGATTTTCAAAACCTCTTTTCTTATCTGGGCGTAAAATATCACAAACTTAGAGCATGCATTGTTTAATCAACTCTCCATTACTGATAGCTTTATTACTTTTCTCAGTATTGTATGCTACAATGGTAACTTTCATGTGTAGCTGCTTCCTTGATACTGCTTGTTTTTTTAAAACAAATTTGTCGACCTGATAATTCTTTACTAAGATTTTCTGCTGCTTGTTTCCTTTCACATTAGGGCATTGTTTCGTAACTGGAATTCTTATGCGTCGATGTAAAGTGACAGGGAATGTCTTCTTTGAAGACTGCTACAGCTTCATTGCAAATGAGACATTGGTTCATCTTTTACAGCTGTAACAAAAGATTTCCAGATAAATTAAACTTCAAAAGTACGACACTTTAATCAATTTTAAGTTTCTTAGTAGACATTTTGGTTTCGAAATATCTTACGAATATCCACAATAATCCAAACAAGCACCAGTAACGATATACTTTTTAATAATTTCCCTGCCGTAAAATATGACCCTGTTTGTCCGCCATTTTTCCGTTCAACGATAGACGCAATGTAATATTAGAGCACGTATCCACAGATAAGTGCAGAGAAATATTCATCTTTTCTTTGTGTGGCTATATTTGCTACTTTTCTTCATCAATATCTGCTATTAGAATTAGTAAGGAAAACTTCGTTGTGAAACTAAAATGTTCACATTCGTTAAAAAAAAAAAAAAAAAAAAAAAAAAACTAAAAGAAAAATAGAAAAAGGGAAAAGAGTATTCATTTAGGAACAATATCTATAAATATCCCTTTCTGAAAAATTTTCAAAGAGAGATATAAATCCGTTATACTAGTCTGTGCTTGTGCTGTAACAGAAACCAGGCGGAGTTTAAATTGCTCAGTGTTGAATGTCAGTGAAATAGATCTATTTTACATGAATTCGTTTCCCGCGTCGATCACGTGATATCCTTTTCAATTTTTGTATGAACTCTTACAAAATATTTATTATATATTGTATAATAATATCGAAAATAAATTATATAAATATATATATATATATTTAATTTGCGGCTGATTCGCGGACCGTAGTTTGCCCGTTCCTGGTACAAGGAGTTAAAAAGTTCTCCCAGCTATTCTCGTGGTGTTGTTTACAGCAAATCCAGCTCGCAGTGGATGATCATTCTATTCAAAGGGAGAGCATGCCTGATTTTTTGCACGTCTTGTTCTAGTTCAATAATAATAATAATAATAATAATAATATCTATATAGTGGCTGTTGACTTAAAATGCAGTTGCAGATGACTCGCTCCCAACTGAAATTGGCTAAATGATACTTCGCTCTTCCCATAGAAGGAGGGGAGTAAATTGTATAAGTGGCGAGGAAGTTTAAAAATTAAGTTTTTGTTCTCGTTCTTCTCTTTGTGGTGTAGCAGTTATCTAAAGTGGAAGACACATGAAAGACTTGGTTGTTTTTTCGCGTTTCCAGGTCAGATAAAATTTGATAATTTGTACGACTGCAATTATTTATAATTTTCCTTAAAGCAAAATATGAAAAACAAAAATATGAAATTCCTTTACTTGCACTGCAATAAATATACATTTGTATTTTGTTTAAAGCTGAGTTACTCAGAAAGAACATTGTATTGAACATACTGTATCTAAACTACAAGTAACTACAAGTAAACTACGTAATTCTAAGTAAACTACAAGTATTCTAGCAGTACATTAAAAATAGATTTTTTTTTCTGTCCGTCTTAAAATGCTTTAGGATTAAAAGCATAATTTAGAGATAATGTTTATAAATTTCTTAAAATTAGAATTTTTTTTCTTTATAAAATTAAGGTACACACAGTTACTTTTATGGCTACTTATTTATCTTAATCGAGTAACTGAAATTGTGCAATGATTATTGTACCCGATTCTTTTTCATGCTTTCCTTTTGAAAATATGATAAAAATGATAAAATAAAGCATAGCAATAATATGTTCCTAACCTTACTTTTTGTATGACATTTGATCTTTAATTAGAATACTTGTAGAGACATCAGGTATTTTTTGAAAGCAGGAGCGATGAAAAATGACCAACGCCCTCGCCTGGAATCGAACCACGGATCTCTGGAATATGCGCCCAACTTACTGATCACTACACTACGAAGGCACGCTAAGAAGGCGGGAGAAAATAACTTATATACTCCCCTTTTTAAAGGGCGACTGGGGATTAGAGAACCCAATCGCCAAATCCTGGGTGTGGAGAATCATCATCCACCACCCTTTTAGTTCGGGCGCCACAGTAGAGACATTAGGTTATTTTTAAAGGAGTGATGAAGAATGAGCAACGTCCTCAGAATGAGCAACGTCCTCTCCGGGAATCGAACCACTTACCTTTGGAATACGCGCCCAGCGTCCCTGTTCGGGCGCCACTGTAGAAACATTAGGTATTTTTTTAAAGCAGGAGAGATGAAAAATGAGCAGCGCCCTCACCTGAGCGCCGCCTGAGATAACCACTGACCTGACTTTGTTGTAAAAGTCTTACAGTGTTAGTAGTCATCCTGGCAGAAGGAAAAATTTCCTGCGTGTAAAAATATACATATAAATATTACATGGGCATACAAGGCCTGTGTATAAGCATAGATATGTTGATTAAAATCATTGTCTTGTACAAGTTACATATGATAGATAGATAAAATCATGACAGCTATGTGTACAGTTAAACATTATATGAATTCATATTTACAATACTTTTACTGAGATAATCAAATTAAACTTGTAATTCATTTATACATTGACTGAATTTTTAATATCATTTAAACTGCTTTACAATATTATTTTTATCAAGTACATACAAACTGGATAGTAATATGCTTACATTACAATAGTTTTGCTCTTACAGTCCTGTTTATTATTCTACGGGGTGAGCTATTTTCCTAGTGTTGATATTCAGTTGTCGTAGTATTTTGAATTGTTATTAAAATTATGCTGCGAAGATACAATTCTCAAGAGAGGGGGAGAATTTCTTAGTATCTTGCTGAGCAAAGCCTGATTACCTCCTATTTTAGTTTTCGTCTGCTTGTTGCCGCGGGTATTCTCCGCCCATTGCGGCCAGTATTCACTGCTTGGCATTTTTAAATGCAGTTTATCGGTTTGTGGGCAGTTGAAGAGGAAGTGATCTGCATCACCTACCGCACCACATTCACACAAATCTGATGCTCGTATGCCGAATCTCTTAAGATAATGTGGGAAGGGACCATGGCCAGCGTAGAATTGAGTTTGTGCTCTGCTGTATGTATTAACTGAGCACGTGACTTTTGGAAAGAACTTGTAGGTTCTCCTCCCTGTGCTTTCCCTTTCCCATCTTTTCTGTTATTCTTGTAAAAGGCTATTGAGCGTGGTTTTTTTAAATAGGACTGCGAAACACTTACTGCGTTTTCCAATCTACTGGAGTCATTGGCAGCAGATTTCGCAAGCAGGTCCGCCGCTTTGTTGCCAGTAATACCCACATGAGCTGGAACCCAGATCAGGATAGGTCTGTCATCTGGTGGGATACTTAGAAGAATTTTCTGAATATCTTGCACCAAAGGACTCCTTGTCTTGCGCCCTCGGATGGACTCTAAACTTGAGGCAGAGTCGCTATATATGTTGACCTTTAATCCTAATTGATATTTTGCCAGATTGAAGGCTGCTTTTAATGCAAGAAGCTCTGCCTGAAAGCTTGCCAGTCGTCTTTCCCAAGTTTTAACCACTTCTCCTTCTTGGAGTACACAGTAGGTGCAGCCTGTGCCTTTCTCCGTCTTTGAGCCATCTGTATAAATAGCAAATGCCTTCTCATTTGGCGGCGTGTATTACATGTATATTGTGTGCGATAAATCAGTATCTGCAGGGTGTCCAAGCATGATCGGCTTGCTTTTCTCATAGTCTGTATGGTAGAATGTCTTTTGCCACAGAGAGACGTTATTTTCTAGGCGCAATGTCCTTACTAATAGTGATTCTCTCTCCACTAGAAGGTCCAGTGGAGGGATACCCGCCAGCACTTGCAGTGCCGCAGTTGGGGATGTTCTATAACCTTTGCATATGATCAAAAGTTGCATTCTTTGTATGCTGAGGAGCTGCCTCCTCATATGGGCAGTAAGCTTCCTTTCCCATATGGCAGCCCCATATAATATGATCTTTTCTGAGATTGTTCTGTACCAGCTTTTGAGCATAGTGATTGGAGTGCCCCAATCAGGTCCTGATGTTCTAACCATGGCAATGCCCTCACCAGAAATCGAGCCACCGACCTTTGGAATATGCACCCAGCTTGCTGACCACCACTCTACAAAGGCATGCTAAAAAGGCAGGAGAAAATCCCTTATATACCAAATACATTGTTCTTTAAATGTTGCACTATGAAGGCCTAATATACGATCTTATATTGAAAAAAAAAAAAAAAAAAAAAAAAAAAAAAAAAACAATGAAATAGATTCACATTGCAACCAATATTATAAGACAAAGTTTATTTTGCAATTCATCGTTGAAGTGAAAAAATTCACAATAGCGAAAATCCCTGGGGAAGAAGAGAATTGAAAACAATAGTTTTAGATATACCCTTAAGTTTCCATTAATTTGGTCTTCGAAAACCGTTAAAATTTTTCTTTTGTTAAAACTGCTCATTCTCAAATTCATCTTCAAATAAAATAATAATTAAATAATTACAATTCAAATGAAAAGGCTTTTAATATACAGACTGATTTTTACATTGCATTTAATAAACAGGCGCAGCGAATGTCGTGAAGGAATACGAGCACACAAATCTCAGAAACCCCCCCCCCCGTTCAATTATATCCCATTCAGAGTTACAGCTCCGAGGACACGGACGTGTACGCTAACATATTCGACATATTCGAGTATTTGTGCTATTTTTAGGTGGCATAGATAGTATATTTTCTTAAGGATAGACATAATTTGTTAGTTCTTTTCATTTTGCACTCTAGTATATTAGTATTCTGACGCAGGTGGTAAGTAGTGAATGCATAAACATACTTTGTGATTTCACTAACATACAGTTTTTGTTTGTACTCGCTATTTTGGAATGCACGAAGAAAAATCTTTTAATTAAAGAACTTCAGAAAATGTAAAAGATATAAAAGAAAAGCATTTCTAACTGAAAAGCGGAACAGAAACGTTTCTTGGATTAAGAGTTAGAAGGAATTATTTCAAATAAAGAGAATGTATGTAAAGAAGTCGTTTCTTGTACTTTATTAAACGAAACTAACAAACCTTCAACAGAACTATCATTATTTTACGAATGCAGTCTTATTGACTACTGATACGCATTAAACTTAAGCAATTTAACACGTCCTGATCTTGAGGAAAAATGAAACAGCATTCATTTTTAGACAGCGCGCAGTGCTAACGGTTTCCTAGAAGGAAAGCTTCAAACTTAATTTTATGTGTCAACTCAGAAGCACATGTTAAATTGCTTTGTTAGCTCTTTTTGTGCTTAATGAGTAATCATAATTGAGTCGCCGTTATCATGTCAATACTATTTATGTTATCAGACGTCGGGCTGATAACATAAATAGTATTGTCCTCCGCGAAGGAGCGAACGGGCTGGCTTCATGGGTGTTTTCGTGGTTTTCCCCATGTGTAACGTGTATACGAGCCAGTTTCCCTTAAAAAGTCTTCCACGAAGGCATCCCTCCCTTAAGGCAGATAGCCCTCGAATGCTTTGCCGTAATCTAATAAACCAACAACCTCCACGAAGGCATCCCTTCCCTTAGGCAGATAGCCCTAGTGTGATTTGCCATAACTAAATAAACCAACCATAAATAGTATTGAATATAGTATATTAAGGCTATTTCTGTTATTGAATAGCATATGAAAACTATTTCTGTTATATGCAGGCATGATATTTATTTATATCAAGCCATGCAAGGAATGATTTTTATAAGAGCACTTCATTTGCAAAACTTCAAAACTCTTGTAATGCAGGCATGTTAGCAAAAAATACGCTTGTACGGAATCAAAAACTGGTATTATTAACTTTTACCTATATCAAAAGTACTCTTCTACTTTTGACAATGATAAGGCACGAGACAAAATAGCAAATTTGAAACGCCTATTGCTTTACATCTTATTAATCCCGGAACTCACGTTAGCTATTCAGTTATCATTTCAAACACTCCCGAGCATTGTTTGCTGATACAAAAATATTATCGAGACGAACAAGTGATTGTAATTATCCAGAAATTAGGCAAAATACTATGCACTTTTCACTTTATGAAATTTATTTTAATCCAAACGTTATTTTCTATGTTAAACCTTTCCTGAAATTCTCCTATTTCATCTGTTCCAATAGAATACAGAAATGAACTGAGTTTTATATAGCAATGGGAATCTAAATTAATCTTATGAAATTAAATCTATGAATTAATCTTATGAAATTAAATTAATATTTATGGATTAGCGACATCAGATTATTAGGCTTTAAATTTAAACTTAACTTTTTATGTAATTTGAATCATTGTTTTTGGTTAATCTTGGAACAAGGGGAAGCTTATTTTGTTCATTGCTTTTGTTTTTGGTATTGAAAAAGTAAAGGTTTGTTTGCTGGTATTCAAAAAGTAAAGACAGGATGATAATTCAATCGGCAGTTTGAGAACGTTAGACTAGTGTTTAGCTTACGCCTGACTGAATTTAACATTATAACTATTCAAAATATTCTTGGAATTGCCAAATGATTAAACTATAACTCTTGCTAATTTTTCTTTTGCGACGATAAAGGAAATACAGTACCGGATATTCCGACCGTTAACAATGATACCAAAAGTTCTAGTGGTGAACCAAACTACAATTATTAATGACACTGCGCGCTGTCTAAAAATGAATGCTGTTTCATTTTTCCTCAAGATCAGGTTTTCTATTAGAGGAGTAATTGTCCATTAATTGCTCTTAGTTTCCATTTTAGGAATTGCTTGAAACGCAATACCTAAAATAGCAACTTCTTGGTAAACCCATGGCGTAATAAGTATATCTTTAGTGACACAGTAAAGTTATATTTATTACTCCGTGGGTTTACTACTAGGTGAAAAGCTTATAGAAATTTATAATAGATCCTTATTACTAATTCGACTTTATGAGAAAAATGAAATATATGTATCCAAATTTTTAAAAAATTCTTGATTTTTCTTTCCTTCTACCCTTTTTTTTTATTGAAATTTTATTCATTATAAATTCTTAAAACTCCTAGATTATTGAACATGCTTTGGTCACTTGTAGGGGATTTGGTTATCTGGGTGAAAACGGCAAGCTAAAGTCATGTGCTGCCATCTAGTATAATTTTCTTGCATAATTATTTTAAAGTGTAATCAAATGTTTAGACCAGTGGGTTTTCAACCGTTTTTATTCCATGCATCCCTTTCACCACTGATAGAACATTATTCTCTCCCTATCCCAAAGTTTAAAAATACATATACATTTGTTTCGATTTAGAATATTTATAATATGCTTTTATAAATAAAACAACAAAAAGGTTTAGAAAATACTTGATAAATATGAAAACTTTGAATAACAAATGTCGTTTTCTTCTTTTGTCATACAAGTCTCCTTTCTACTCAGAAAATTCTATTTTTTCATAATTTATGATTTTCTCAAGAAGAGAGAACAACAAACTTTGTATGTCAAGTTTTACATGTAAGTAAATTATGAGATGTGTGCATTAGAAATATTAATAAATGTTGTTGAAAACACGAAAACTCTGTATGCCTACTTTTAAACCATGTGTTGACCAACTTAATTAATATTAATTTATATTTTGATTTTTCAGATAAAGATTGTTTGAGGTAATACCAAACATTTTATCCCCATTTAAGTAAAACGTTTTTTACAGATATTATTTATGTAAAGTTTAAAACCCCTGAAATTGTACAAACAATTTAGAGAAACGTTCCAGAGTACTTCTACAACCCCCGCCCCCCAAAAAAATATCTCTGTTTAGTTGGGTTTAAATCTAGATATAATTTGCTAAACTTATTTAGATCACTAATTGTTTAACTGCAAACACAAACGTGTTAGTAATCTGCTATTGCTAACAAAGGTCTTGAGAAGGCATTGATTCTTTTCAGTTTACTTTTGTTTCATATTAAATATCAGTTTGAATATTTTCGATTATTTCAGATGTATGTAATTCTTAAACTATTAAGCATATCCTAATTGATAACTTAAAACTTATTTTAGATGTCAAACTGAAGTCTTTACAACAAGAGCCCACCAGCGGCCGAGCGGTAAAGTCGTTGAACACTGTTAGTTCAGTCCGAGATTCGAATCACGTGAACGGGCTGGCTACATGGGGTTTTTGTGGTTTTCCCCATGTGTAACGTGTATACGAGCCAGTTTTCCTTAGAAAGACCTTCGAGGGCTATCCCCTTAGGCAGATAGCCCCCGAATCTTTGCCGTAATTAAATAACCTAACCTATCTTTACAACAAGATCAGCTTGCACTCTCTTTGTATTCTTACTATTTTTCCACATCTTAAATTTTATAAACACTTTTTAATATTTTGAAATTTTAACTGTCAATTTGCGTGGTGTTAGACTACAGTCCAAGTTTTCCGACTGCAGTTTTAAATGATGGAAATATTTGTTTTGAAAAAAATATTTGTTTGTAAAGTAAAATTTTAAAATTAAATTTTGAAAAATAACAAATCTAATTTTATGCGTTCGCCCGGTGTTCCAATATGTATGTTTGTGAACATTTTATATTTATTTTGAAAAAATAAAATTATAAAATGTTTGATTCCCGTGCGGCAAAAACTGACCTGTATATATTTAATTTCAAAATTTGCGGTTTTTGATGCCATTTTCAACTTGCCTTGAGGTATTGGTTTATTCAGCTGGAATAATTCGAGAAAATTAATTTAAATGAAGTGCATGGAAAAGAAAAGACTGTATAATTTAATAGGTTGCAGAAGGAAGTCATGCGCGGTGTGCACATCAAATTTTTTACTCTTCACACTACGTTACTCTATCAAATCACAATCCCCACTTTTAACCCAAATGACACAAGATTTCAATTTTACCTTTCAAATTTTAAAAATTCACTGCTTACATTAAACGTAGCGCCTTTTAAAAACAATGTTGGTATCTCTTGATAATATTATCAACAATTATACCATTCATATAATTAATGCAAATTACAAATTAGGCTTCAAAGTTTAAATTTGTGATCATGATAATATGTGTTTCAAAATAAAGCAACAGAATGTAATTATTTCAAAGCAACAGTATGAAAATTACCTCAGTTTTCTAAATTTTAAGCATATTTAATATTTTTCTTGAGTTTCTCTTGAGCGTTTGCCAATTACTCAGCTTTTTCTTTGCCTTCAATCGGTACATAACAGTAGTAAGGCCTCGATTCTTTAACGAATCGAATAAGCGAACGCATAAAGCTATAATATGAACTGCATGAGAAAGATAATTATAGAATTTAAAAGTAGAGAATAAATAAAACTTCAAAACTGTATATACATGCTGAGCCTTGGTATGAGTTTATTCTCATCAATTATTGATTAAACGAAAGTGGATCAATTATTTTATCGTTTTCTTTTACAACTTAACTCAAACTTTGGGTCACAATGGGCAGTTTAAAAAATAAATCAACGCATGAAATTAATACAAAACTTCACTGTGCACAGTGTTTCGGGTAAAAATCTTCTGTCGTCCAAACAACAGTTTGCTTTGAAGGGGAGTGTTGAGTACATTTTTTTGTTTACTTAGTACATGCTCCGCCATTTGGCACTACAAGGTAATTCCGTAGATGAGGTTTTCAGAGAAACTGGCTCCTTGTCACGTTGAACATGGGAAAAACACGAAAATGTCCATGCAGCCAGTCGGTTCACGGAGACTTGAACTCCGGACCTAACTACCAGTGTTCAGCAGCTTTTACCGCTCGGCCGCTGGTGGGCTTGTTGAGTACTTAAACGTCATAGGATGGACAAATTCTGAAAAGTGCTACGCAAAATTCCGATATCTAAAAACAGGTTCTATTAAATATATTCCAACATTTTCAAAATTCCTTCCCTAGGATTTATTTATTTTCATTGGAAATGTCTTGACAGGAAATTGTCTCCTGTTCAGTGTGAGTAGTAATTCAAAATACGAGCTAATGAGGTCAATCCTTGGAATCAGATCAAGTGAGTTTTCTTAAGGGCATTATGATAATCCCGGTTTTTTTGCTCAATGAAGTCCGATGGATAAATGCTATTCAAATATTTAAGTAGAAAGTTCAAACGTTCCTCCTAATTTTCTATCACAATTTCATCACTGCAGAAATGCGACTTTCTGCTTCAAGAACACTAGCTACTTGATTATTTTATCCTATCAAAGCAATATTCTTAGGACAGAGAACGACCGTTTCTGATCACTTTTGCCCTAAATCAAATATAATGGTTTTCGTAAGATTTCAGTGACCAAATCGTTCTCGTATATGTATCCAGTGTAAATTCAATCATATTCAGTCGCATTTTACGGTCTTTTCTAGCGTTCCAAGTATAAGCAGCCATTTCTTAAAATCTTTCGAAGCATCTATATTATTATAAAGGTAAAAAATATAATAAAGGTATTGGTAGTCAAACTAAGGGTTTCAAAAAGGGCCCAGCTTCCGGAATATTTAACACTTTATTGTACTATGGCTGGTGGCATTGCTTGAGGAAATATGAGGCACTGCCGGAAGTATCCACCTAATAAAATTGTTTTTACACCGAAAAGGACGTTCACTCATATGATTTCTATAATCAATTTGTCAATCGTATTTAATGTGCGAGAGATCAGCAATGTAGTACACTGGTCAATAATCAAGCATATTGAATGTTTTCAGCATCTTTTGTTATCATTCCTGTTCTCGATGCTGAAGTTTCGGTGAGCTAGCTTAAACAGCAAATAGTACATTCGTCCATTACTTAGGTTTGCTGCAATACCAGTTGATACAGAGAGTTTAACCAAATCTTTCTTTCCTCGGAAGCAGAAAATAAGCATCGAGTACAGCTAGCTACGTTTTACTACTTCATCTGGTTTGTCAAGGAAAAAAAAAAGCTCATCTAATAATATCTTGAAACGAACGTCACAACCGTCCGTAGAATGCAAATCATAATACAGTAAACTCTCGCTACAACGATACCTGATACAACAATAACTCCCTCTACTACAATGTTTTGTGGTCCAGGTGATTTTGCATATAAACTAATGTTAATCTCCCCTCAATATTACTATATTCTCTAGAACAATAAACCTCTGTAAAACGATTTTTTCAATCTAAATTTCAGTATTATTTTCTCCCTTTATAATAATATTTTGATTTTCAAATGCTTTTTTTTTTTTTCGTTTTCTTTTGTTATTTTTTCCGTCTATTAAGACTCATTGTGGATATTCAACTTATCCCTGAATAAATAGCTATCGTTTAGATTTCAAAACAGATGAAGACCACCCTTTTGGGAATTGGAGTGGGTGAGGGGGGTGAAGTGTAAATGTATGCCTAGTCTTATTTCCCAGTAAGCTTTGGAATTCTGATAAGGTTTAAGGACATCTAGACCTGTCTGGTCACCTTGTCACAGAACAAGTGCCCTTTGTTAGGGGAACAGGGGGAGATGGAGGCGGGGTGTTGTTAAGTGACGTACTGAAAAGTGAGTTCAAAGGTTGTTTTATAGTCTTTAACGATTTTGAGTTCTACGCGAAACATTTGGTTTAAACTTTCTTTCTTTCACGCGATATTGTTCCCTAAGATGGCAGGGCGAAAGCAACTATCTTTTCGAGATAAACTGAACGTTATCAATGATATTAATGAGGGAATGAAGCAGATTGATGCGGCTAAGAAACATGGATTATCGCAATCTACAGTTGAAACGTTCCTAAAGAAGAGAAAGCAAATCGAAGATGCTGTAACTTCAAATGAAATTAACCCAGAGCGAAAACGACTGAAAGTTGCGACAAATGAAAACATTGATGCTGCTGTTTTAAAATGGTTTCAAGAGATGAGAGCAACAAATGTCCCAATAAATGGACCTTTATTATGTGCAAAAGCATGGAAATTTGCAGCAATGCTAGGGAACGAAACTTTCAAAGCTAGCAATGGTTGGTTAATGCGTTTTCGAGATGGTCATGGAATAACTTTCCAAGAAGTTCACGGAGAAAAAAAGTCAGCCCCGATAAACGACGCAAATGAATGGCGGCAAAACAAGATGAAAGAAATCTTGGAAAAGTATGCTCCAGAAGACATTTATAATGCAGATGAAGCTGGGCTGTTTTTCCAACTCCTACCCGATCGAACATTGGCATTCAAGGCTGAAAAGTGTTATGGAGGGAAGAAATCAAAGCAGAGACTGACTGTTCTTCTGTGTACAAATAGCACAGGAACGCATAGAATACAACCTCTCGTCAATGGTAAATCATTGAAGCCAAGGTGCTTTAAGAACGTGAAAAGTCTTCCCGTGGATTATAAAGCAAATAAGAAGGCTTGGATGACGTCTAAATTTTTTTCCGAATGGTTACAGAAGTTAGACAATGAAATGAAGAAGAGAAAGAAAAAAATCGTTTTGTTGATAGATAACTGCGGTGCTCACACGTCATTTCCAAAGCTACAAAATATCGAAATCGCTTTTTTCCCTGCCAATTGCACTTCAATTTTACAGCCTCTTGATATGGGCATAATTAAGTGCTTCAAAGGATATTACAGAAAACGGTTGGTGGACTCCATACTTGTAAACTTTGAAAATAAAGTAGAAGACCCTTTCAAAGCTGTAAATGCCAAGGAAGCGTGTGACAATATTGCTGGAAGTTGGTGGGAAGTAACAGAAAAAAACATTCGGAATTGCTGGAAAAAGCCCGGTCTTTGTGTTGTGGAAGATAAGAAATCTGATAATGATGAAAATTCCACAGTCAATGATCTCTCAGATGATCAAGAATGTGTTTTGCACATCAAAAAATCCGTATCCCAACTTGAGGAAACAAGCGGTAAAAAGTTTGGAATTAGTATAGAAGACTATTTAACAGCAGATGATGATCTTATGGTTTTCGCAGGAGTTACTGATGAAGATATTCTCTCTGAAATTACTGATGAGATAGGAAACAATGATGAAAATGATGATGATATTGATGATGATGATAATACAGGTCCATCGCAGTCCTTATTGTCATACCAGGAAGCTCTTCAACCTGTGAATTCTCTACGGATATTTTTTTCAAGCCTTCCGTCGACAAATGAAGAACATTTTCGTGCACTAGACTCAATGCATACAGTATTGGTGAACTTAACAGTTAAAAAAATCAATAAACAAAAATATTGGATTATTTTCAATAAAAAGTGTTTTCAGGTATGTGAATATTTCTGTGCTTATTTTCTGAATTTATCTTATTTATTTATTTTTTTAGTATTTAAACCACTATTATTAGTATTTTACAAATTAATTTCTTCTAAATATAGACTTAAAAGTAGTATGTTATGCACCTTAAACTAATAATAATAAAAAAACTCTTATTAAATGCTCAAAATATGTGGGCCCTCGATATAACAATATTCTCTACAACAATATATTTATTTGGTCCCTAAAATATTACTGTAACGAGATTTCACTGTATAAGATTATAATTATAAGGATTATAACATCCTATTGATTGCACTATTTGAATCTTAAAATTCAAAATTTTAAATACATAATAATAATAGCTTATCTATTTCCAAAAATAAAATTCTTAAAACTTAGGATTAACTTTTAAACTGTTTTACAAATCGTTTTCACTCTCGTCTTCAAAACAAATAATAATTAAATATTTTTATAGTTTTCAATATTTTCAAATGCTAAATGAGTATTTTTCTGTCTTAACAATTCTTGCACAAACTTCGTGAATAAACATGCCAGAAGTGCAAAAAAATAGCAAAAGTTTTAAACTTTTTTTTTCACTCTGAGCAGTTACAAGTTTTTATAGGTAAAGATATCCAGCGTAAATCCTAATATCTTCATTAATTTACAACCCATATATAAATAGTATATCGAATATATAATATAAAAGAAACATATGGTAAGATTTAACACTTTGTAAATGGAAACGTTGATCAGCTAAGTGCGTCCAGACCCCCCCCCCCACATTTTTCTTCCTTCGACTTAAATTTCTAAACATGTATTTTCTTAAACTTTGCTCTTAGTTCTTTTCATAGTACCTCAGGTTTTCCGTAATACCTCACTTTACCATTCAGCTACCTGAGGTGTGTTTTTTCATACACTTATCCGTTATGCATACAAATGTTGAAAAATACTTTATATTTAAATATAATTTTGCTTTTGGGAGCAGACATTTTGCAATTTATTTTAGTAATCAAGAGGATGCTATTGGATGAATTTTCATTTCGCTTACTTATTTTGGTGCTTTTAAGAAGAACATTTGAATTTTCAGTTTCATTAAGAATGAGCAGGCGCTTACTTACTTGAACCTCAAATTAATTTAATTAGGTAATCAAGTAAAAGTCTTCTTAATAACGCCATTTCCTTCTCATTCAAAAATATTTTTAAATTACGTAAGCCTGTTTAATTACATTCGACTCAGCAATTAATCCTATTCTGGTGGTTTACTGAGCTTATGTCAAAGCTCGTTAGAACTATTTGCCTAAGGGGGATGGATGTTTTCGTGGAGGATTTTCTAAGGGAGTGTTCAGTGACCTTACCTCTCAGCCACTGGTTGGCCTTTTATGGGGGAAAATGCAAAATAAAAAGGAAGTTAAATGTATTATGGAACCTTCATAAAATATTTAATTTGCTTTATACTTTACAATTTATTATCATGTAAAGACAGAGCTAAACTTTTTATTTTAAATTTTAGTCAAAGATGCATTACAATCAGGAGTGTAAGCTTTCCCTCTTCCCCTTTAAGTGTTGTTCATTTTTTAGTAGTACGAGTAAGATTATACTAACTGACAATTTGTTAATAAAATTTAGGTGCTTGTATAACAATTAGCTTTTTACAGAAGTATGACTACGATGATCTTTTACAGATATGTAATAAACGGCCTTCTTTTACCTTTTAATATTTGCTAAAAAACGAAAATAATTACTTAAAACAACTTTCTGCAGATCGTTGTATTTCCTTTACATAACAAATTTTATTTTAAATTTAAAGAAAAAAACTAAAGTAGAAAACTTTTAATAAAAAGACATCATTTTCACAAAACACATTTTATCAGTGACAAAAAAAAAGTGCATTGAGTTAGAAAATCATATTAAAAATCTCATTTATGTTTCACTATAAGATAAAAATCAGAGTAGTTTTAAAAATCTATACAGACTGTTTTGACCGTAAAGCTATAAACAGGATAAAAAAATAATGAAAAGCAAATTAGGAGCAATAAATTATTTCCGTTAACCAGTCTCCAAAAACAATCAACAACAATGTTTTTTTGGGAAAAGCTTACATTCCTTTTTAAAAAGAATGAGTTTAAAAGTAATAATTATAGCTCACAACATTGGAGTAGAATTATTCGACATTGTGGAGTAGAAACGTGTGTCCTGTGAGCCGATATTCTTGTAGAATAAAATTTAACGTCTAGAATTATATCTGTTTAAAATATGCTCGTTGTCAGAAATATGTAATATTTCCTAAGAATATTCACAAAGAGTTCCTTAGCAGAGTAGACACATATAAATAACTGAATAATAAACATAAATAAGAATTTACAAATTATCACTTCTGACACATATTACAGTTAGAGCTACTATGATACCGTTTAGCATGAAAAAATGTTAGCTAAAATATGTATAAACTATTATTTTATTTAAAGCGCCGAGGAAAAATTGAGGATATTCCTTCTTTCCGGGTGAGAGGAAACAGTTATTTAACAGTCAGGTTTAGGAACATATTAATTTCTCAAATACGAGGTAAAATAAGCTTACATATGTAGCAACAGCGATTTTAAAAGTGCATCTTAGGAGCAACGATAAATTTGATTGAGCTATCAAAAATGAGTATTTTGATTTATACTAAAACTTGTAATATTTCATTCATGTTGGAATAAGGGCATTTTCCTCCCGTGAGGAAGTGCCTTATAGTTTCGTTTCCGAAGTTAAAAAATTAGATATCTCCTTTCCTTACATCATGTTTAAATTTGTGTGAAATTTATAATGGTGCACCTTGATAATAAAAAATGACGCATTGTATGTATTCAGTGAAAAATTACGTGTTGCAAGTGAAGCAGGTATTAATCCAGTATATATTACAAACTATATAAGTATCTCTGTACGCGTGTGTGTTTATGTATGTATATGTGAATATAATGTATTATACTCTCAGGAAGAAAAGTATGCAGGTTCGCCTTTCATTTTATATTTTACGCGTCTCTTAAAATTACATCCCCCCCCCGCATGAGATGTATTTAGTATACTGCACTTGGTTAATGGCATATTCCGTACTGTATAAGTAGAATAGGTGTTTACATAGAAAAAATAGTTTATATGTATAGGTATCAGACGCCTGGCATGAAAATAGAGTATAAAATTTAAATACTCTATTTTCATATTCTATTCTATTTAAAATTACATATTTAATTTAGTATGTCTTAAAATTTTAACTATAGGCTTTGCATATAGTTAAAATTTTAAGACGCAAGTATTTATAATTAATAGCTATTGGTTTAATTTAATAAACTGGTAACTTTATTTAATTCAATTTGTTTCGATGGTCAGCTGGGAAAAACATGGTATCTAATTTTATCAGCTATTTAAATGTTTGTGGTTTTGCCAAATAATTTTATCCCCTGTTTACATTTTTGTGGTTATTCCCAAAGTGGAATTTCTATGACCTTATTGCATTAATTTAGCGAATACTTATTTGCTGGTCTGTCAAATGTTTACATTTCAGTAAAGGAATCCAAGTCCAAACATTTAGTGCTGCCCTCTGTTGGAGAGAATTCATTTTATTCGTAGGATCTGAATAGTTCTGTTTAAGTTCTGGAATTCACCTCTAGATGGCAGCACAATACTACTATACAAATTATAAGTTGCTTTAATAACAACAGATGGCAGCACATATCTATCCGTTGAAATAAAAATTCATCAGACTTCATAAAAGTGTGGATTCGGCGAATTCAGGATGTATAAATCTGCTAAAACTTGACAGAAAAATTTATATTTGATAAACCTATACCTTTATTAACAATAGGCCACTGGATTTTATAACTGGGACTAAAATTTTATTTTCTGGCTGAAATGTTTATAATTTTAAATGTTTATAATTTTCTATTTAAAAATTCTCTTAAAAAAAAAAAAGCTAATATAAATGAGTTTATGCCAGGTAATAAATACAGTGAATTCCGCATTAACTAAAGGGCGAATACTAAAGGGTACAATAGTACGCAATTTGAGTGTACATAATCTGTTATATATAAATATTGTCAAAACGCTCGTTAAAAATAAATCGTTCAATTGCAATAAGAAATTAAGCTTGCAGCTACTAATCTGTTTCTCATTAATTCTTACTGAAATTCAAGAACAATTTAAACAAAAGTATTATTTTTTCTGTTTTGAAGTGTGCTTTTCTTATTTTGAATGCTAATTTAATTTACATTATCAAATAAACTTATTCTCCAAATTATACTGTTAAGTCATGGAAATCTTTCCGGAACAAGAAGTGTAATTCATCAGCAATGCCCTCGCCAGGTTTCGGACTTCTATCTTCAGCAGCTATATTTCAGAAGTTATCGAATTAAACGTAATTTTGGTTTAACCGTGGTCGTCGTTTCCGGTATTATCCCGGTTATTCGGTAGTCTACTGTGATAAAATACATACTAAAATCTGAAACAAAGTGATTAATAAACTACACACCTCATAATTTCTTTCAAAATCACGAATCTATATCTATTTAAAAAGCTCTTCTTAACGGCAAACTCTATTTCTGACCCAAAAATATTTGGTTTTGCTTTTGTGTCTGGAAAATAAACTAAAAAATACAGAAAAGCTTATGAAAATGATTTTCTTTGTAACAGATAGACATTTCTTTGACATCTCTCAAATTTAGTAATAACATTTGTTTTACGTTTTAGTCACTTGAACAATTTGAAATTCTAACAGATGTCAATCACACAATAATTATGTAACAGACATAGCGTATCAAGACGAAAATCCGTATTATCTTAATACATTTTCTGTAAACAAAGTCTTCTAAAGACTTCTCCTTTTAGCTTAGAATTCACAGCTTTTGAACACTCATCCTTCTAGAGTCTATTAGAATGAGTGTTCAAAAGCTGTGAATTCGATTTGCTTTAGCAAAGCGGGACAAAAAAAAGAAGTCAAAACATAAATCTGCTCTTCAAACACTCAGTCGAAATGACTCATAAAACTTCCCTTAAGTCCTACTATTATTGTTCTAAATTTTACATGATGTATTCTTTCCATCGCTAGTAGTAATAGAAAACTAAAGAGATCTGCCAATGCCTTTGCATAGTCACGAGTTAATTTTACAAGCCAATTTAAGCGCTAAACGAACATACGCGTGGGTCTCGTTGAATTTTACAACAAAGATATCTAAAACGTCAAACATATATAAACGTCGGGAATGTGATACAGAGGTCTTAGTTTCAGGAGAGCCTGTAGCATAGCTTTCCATTTCTCCGAGTCACATAACGTTCCACTACACTACAATGAAATTAATTAACTACAGGTATTATCAAACTATGAGTTAAAATATTCATAATTTTTAAGAGATCTTAGTTTGACTTTCAATATTAACAGAAAGTTACATATGAAGTAACAAACTAAAACATTTATAATATACATACTTCTTAATGACTTTTATTAATGTATATATTTGGCACATCTTATATATGTCTAATAGGTAATGCTTGTAAAAAATTACATCATTAGTTAATTTTTAATAAAAAGATGCTTCTTACACCATTTTTTATGGAATCAGTTACAGATCAATCGATCGACCATCGGCCGCCTAGTAGCGAAAGTATATAATTTTTTCTTGTATTAAGGTTTGATTTCAAAACAGTAAGGTTTTTAGAGTTAATGACAATCTAAACAATTTCAACTTGATATGTAATCGTTTCTAAGACTAAAAGCAGTCGATATAATGTTTTGAAACAGAGTAATAATTGGTCTTTACCACATTTTCGCGTTATCCTTTCTTGCATAATACGTTCTTTGTAGTTCTATGCCTACTTTTAAAAGCACCTCCAACTTATACTCAGTTTCGTAGAATGTAATAATTGAGGGGAAATATAAAAAACATTATAATCCCCTCTCTCTAAGATTTAAAGCTGTCAGTGCCTAGCCTGACAGTTGGAACGCAAAAAAAAAATTGGATTATTTAAAGAATTCACTAATTTAACATAATTTTGAAAGATACAAATAGACGATTGCTATGCGATATTTGAAATGAGATGATAGCTGCATTAGTCTGTGCCCTTTCTCCTTCAGAAGTAATTCCTTCTGGATTTAAATAAAATTATTTTATTTATTTACTGTAAGAGAACATATTTTAATGTCGCAAAAAAAGGGCGTCATTACTTTAAGCTGAACAATATTTGAAATTTTGCGTAACATAAATAATAAAATTTAATTTCGAATGTTTTCTTCTAAACACGCACTGCTGTCCATTTAAATTGCTTCATTATGAAGAAACTTTAAAGCTCAGCAGCTGGCAGTTAGCAGAATTATTTTTTTTTAAGTGCATAATAACTAGCCAGAAGAATGCTAAGAAATTCTTCACTATGCGTTATGTTTCTTATGATCCTATATCTTATGATATTGCTTTTCTTTTCTTATCCAGCGACCGAGTGGTAAAGTCCCTGAACACTGGCAATCTTATGATATTGCTTTTCTTTTCTTATCCAGCGACCGAGTGGTAAAGTCCCTGAACACTGGCAATCTTATGATATTGCTTTTCTTTTCTTATCCAGCGACCGAGTGGTAAAGTCCCTGAACACTGGCAATCTTATGATATTGCTTTTCTTTTCTTATCCAGCGACCGAGTGGTAAAGTCCCTGAACACTGGCAATCTTATGATATTGCTTTTCTTTTCTTATCCAGCGACCGAGTGGTAAAGTCCCTGAACACTGGCAATCTTATGATATTGCTTTTCTTTTCTTATCCAGCGACCGAGTGGTAAAGTCCCTGAACACTGGCAATCTTATGATATTGCTTTTCTTTTCTTATCCAGCGACCGAGTGGTAAAGTCCCTGAACACTGGCAATCTTATGATATTGCTTTTCTTTTCTTATCCAGCGACCGAGTGGTAAAGTCCCTGAACACTGGCAATCTTATGATATTGCTTTTCTTTTCTTATCCAGCGACCGAGTGGTAAAGTCCCTGAACACTGGCAATCTTATGATATTGCTTTTCTTTTCTTATCCAGCGACCGAGTGGTAAAGTCCCTGAACACTGGCAATCTTATGATATTGCTTTTCTTTTCTTATCCAGCGACCCAGTGGTAAAGTCCCTGAACACTGGCAATCCCTGAACTGAACTCGAATCCCAGGAACGGGCTAGCTGCATGGGCGTTTTCGTGTTTTCTCCATGTGTAACGTGTTTGTACGAGACAACTTCCCTTAGAAAGTCCTCCACAAAGGCATCCCTTCTTTCGTTTAGTGTCTTAGGGCGGAATACTTAAATAATAATAATAAATTATTTTCTTGATCTTTTTCGGCTTTCTTTGAGAAAGATTGCCAGGTTTCGTTGTATAGGTAGAGACGAAAAAGAAATTTGACACATAAATAATATATATGATGATAACTACAAAACAGACTATTATGTCCATTACAGACCTATTACTACGAGACTGTTACGTCCCCTATGATCGAATTCTTAACTAAAAAAATTGCCATTTGAGTAAACATGAGTATTGCAAAAATAGAATAACATTTTAAAAATAATCTGAGTACAGTCCATGTGATCTGAGAAAAATAAATCGGATCCATATTTCCTTCTCCTTATTTAATTGCCTACAGTTAAACGCTTATATGGGCAGAAAAATATAATAACGTATCTAAAATTAGTTTAGTAAAAATACCGCGAATATACAAAACATATTTTTTTTAATTCCCATTTTACTCGTTAATAAAAGAAGTAACACATTTCTCTTGAAAACATTTTTTTTGGAACTTGGAACTAGCAGGCACATTTTAGTATTTAGCTGATTAAGCTTTCAGGTTTTTTGGGTTAGCAAGTTGAATCCAGTGTTTTAGATTGGTTTTATAAAGTCTAAATCTAGAAAAAGGGCTTCGTTAACAATTTAATTGGCATTAAACACCTAGAATTCAGTATTTCTATGTTCTATCATAGTTACATAGTTACTCGATATAGAAGTGTTGCTAATTCATAAGGATATTAAACTCTTTTATTTATCATTCCTGCTGGCTAGCAATAAACTGCAAGTTTACAAAGGTTCGCTATTCCATGAGATCTCTAATCTATGTTTCCAATAAAATAGTATTTTGTTTAACTGAAAAATTCAAAACCGGTTTACAAGTGTATACAAAACAGGCGTAATTCAAAGTTTATATCTGGCTCCATATAGACAGTCAATGACTTCATGACTTCCAGTCATTAATGACCTAGATTGTGATCTAGACTTTCAGTGAAAGTAAATGCGGACTTAGAAAAGAGTAAACCTTTTTATTATAAATTAGCAAACTACCCTGCTCATGCATTACAAAATAAGTCATCGCTGCTTGCGAGAATAAGATAAACATAAAACGTTAACATAACAAATAACGAAAACAAATGAAAAAAAACAACAAAACGTAAACAAAATAAAACAAATGACAATAAAATTAAAATCTTAGTAAATATAGAACTCCAAATTTAAAACCAGTATAAACATTGGTTTGCAAAAATTAATGAAAAATCACAAAAATAGCAATAGCTGGTTCAAAAATAAAAGAATACGTGTAACATTTGAACATGATGTCATAAAAATTGCTTAGTAAAACGCAGTATGTAAATTAGTGGCGCTGCAATCGGAATCCGTCATCTGCGAGGAGCATAAAATTGCATATTTCAGAGCAAGACTGCAACTGATACCGAGATAAGAGATCTCAGATAGCCAGTTTGTAACAATGACCTCCAGGCACCATTTGCAGAATAATTACGGTGAAGAGCTACAAAACAAAGACTAGTGGCAGGACAAAGCCAGATAGAAGTAGGTAGGTGGCTAAATGTTTAGAGACGTTAGGTATTTTTTTTGGAAGCAAGAGAAGTAAGAAATGAGCAACACCTTCGCCAGGAATCGAACCACGGATCTCTGGAACACGCGCCCAGCGTGCTGACCACTACATTACGAAGGCACGCTTAGAAGGCGGGAGAAAATACCTTATATACTTCACTTTTTAAAGGGCGACTGGGGATTAGAGAACCCAGTGTGGGATCCTAGGTGTGGAGAATCATACTCCACCACCCTTTTAGTTCGAGCGCCACTGTAGAGGCATTAGGTCATTTTTAAAGCAGGAGTGATGAAAAATGAGCTACGTCCTCGCCGGGAATCGAACCACGGACCTTTGGGATATGCGCCCAGTGTGCAGACCACCACACCACAAAGACATGCTAAGAAGGCTGGAGAAATACCTTATAAATGTGGTTCATAGACTTTAACAACCATTTCTAACCACAGATTTGGCATCCTGGAGGTTCAGCCAATGACGTTAAACGCTACGCCGAGGGGTGATGACCAATATTTGTTGTTATGAGTCCAAAGTCCAAAAGTTATGAGTCCAAACCTCAGCTCTGACTCAACACAGATTCTCCCTTGCTGCAACCATTATAAGACTGTTGTCAATATCAACCATGCGTAGAAAGCTTCACGAAGGAGGTCTGTACGCGAGGCGACGAGCCATTTGCGTGCCGCTCAAGTCACATCTTAGAAGGAAACGTTTGAAGTGGGCACGTCAACATGTCCACTGAACAGCTGATCATTGGAGAGCTGTTTTCTTTATGCATGAGTCCAGGTTTAGTTTCCAGAGAGATAGTAGGCGTTATTCGATTCGGAGAGAACCTGGAATCCGTTATCATTGTTCAGACATACGTGAAAGAGATGCATACGGCGGAGGCAGTGTCTGAATTTGGGGTGGTATGCCTGTTGGTTGTGCATTAGCACTGAAGGCGTAATGAGTACGTTTCCTCAAGCACAGAATTAAAGAATCATAAGTCAAAAATTTTAACTACGAAATCTTTATTTTAATAGGATAATTTTGCTTAACTTAAGCATAACAAAAGTAATAATGTTCACGTACATTAAAATTCTGAAGTATTGAAAAGAATAACTTACAGAGAATCAACATCAGTACTAAATATCATCAGGCTTACCTATATTAGGCAATAAGAAAAAATAAACAGGAATATACTTTGCCATCGTACCTGAAAGAGAAGAAAGTACTACTGGATTAGACCTTTGGTCAGGTACAAGTAGCTAGGGTGAAAATCAAATATTCTGCATTGCACACGAGCTTTACTTTCTCTCGCCAATATATACCTTGGCGCACGTTCGTTTCGTATGCCTTTCGAGTTTCATTATGCAAAATACCTAAATTTATGCTAACATTGCCCCTGTTTTGCTAATGAAACTCATACCAATTGTAATTCATTCCTGCAAAACTGAAATTTAGCTTTAGGAATTGGTTTTGTCATAATATCAGCAATCATTTGCTCTGTTGAAAGATAAGCAAGTTTTACTATTCCTTTGTTATTCAAGTCGCGTATATAATGAACTTTTGTATCAATATGTTTAGTGCGTGAACTGAATTTTTCAGATTCTACAAGTCTTATAGTAGACTGATTATCTTCAAATACCTTTATCGGTAGAGTTTGGGGTAGATTGAAATCTTCTGTTAATTTTAATAGCCATAATAGTTCTTGCGTAGCTTGCGATAGTGCAACATATTCAGCTTCTGCTGAGGATAAAGAAACACAAGTTTGTTTTCTTGAAAACCATGAAATACAGTTCCTTCCTAATAAAATAACACTTCCTGATGTAGATTTTCTATCTTCAATATCTTGTCCCCAATCAGCATCTGAATAAACTGTAATATTAGGTTCTTCACTCGACGAAATTTGTAAGGATAGGTTCTTTGTCGTGTTTAAGTATCTAATGATTCTTTTAACAGCATTCCAGTCCTTTTGACGTGGATTATTACACCTTCTGCTGAGTATGTGAGTTGAAGCTGTGATATCTGGTCTTGTGATAGACGATATATACAAAAGACCTCCAATAGCTTGGCGAAATTTATCATTTGAAGTTAGGAGATTTTCTTTCTTGTTTAGGTTATAATAGTTTGTTTCCATTGGTGTGCTGGCGGGTTTCGCTTCTTCAAGTTGAAATTGCTGGACAAGTTGATTTATTTTATTTTTCTGTGATAAGAGATAACTTCCATCTTCCTTGCGATTTATTTCCATGCCTAAGAAATATTTAGCTTCACCAAGATGCGTTATTTGGTAACGTTTCTTTAAATCATTAATTGTTTGAAGAATTAGTCCTTCTGTAGAACTTATTAGGATGTCATCAACATACACTATTAAATTAATTCTTTTATCACGAACCACTTTTGTGAAAAGACACGGATCTGCTTTGCTTTGACTGAACCCCAGATTCTTCAGTGTATTTTCAATTTCTGCATTCCAGCACCTAGCTGCTTGTTTGAGACCATAAATCGACTTCTGTAATTTATAAACTTTATGTCTTTCTTCCGGAACCACGAATCCTTCTGGTTGTTCCATATATATTTCTTCATTTAAGTTGCCGTACAAAAAAGCTGTTTTAACATCTAGTTGATGTACCTTGGCATTATTATACGCTGCCCATGCTAAGAAAACTCTTATCGTAGTGTGTTTCACTACTGGTGAAAACCTTTCATCATAATCACTGCCGTATTTTTGAGTAAATCCTTTGGCTACTAAGCGTGCTTTGTATTTTATATTTTTACCAGTTTCATCATATTTTGTCTTAAACACCTATTTGCTGCCTACTGCATGTTTTCCTGGTGGTAATTCTGTAAGTTTATAGGTTTCATTTTCTTTTAGAGAATGTATTTCTTCTTGCATAGCCTTGATCCAAGCTTCTTGTTCACGTTTTGGTAAGTTTAGAATTTCTTCAAAGCTTTCTGGATCTTTAATTTTAAGTAAGATTGATTCTTCGTCTTCTGCTTTATAAGAGAATCTTTCCGGTGGGACCCCTTTGGTTGATCTGCTAGAAACCCTTCTTTCTACATTTTCTTCACATTTAATTAACTCTTCGGAACTTTTTGAATCTTCTGTAAAATCATCGCCAAGAGATGTTTCTTCATTTTCTTCATCATCTTTCGAGTTATTGAAGTGAATTAATTCTAAATCTTCAGCATTATTTTCTGCAAGTTTGTCAGGTAAAGACGCGTTTTCTGAAAATTTAACAGTTCTACTTACTATTATTTTTTTTTCCACCTACATAAATCCTGTATCCCTTACTTCGTAAATCGTATCCTACGAATATTCCTTCTTCGGCTCTGTTGTCGAATTTACGCCGTTTTTGTTTGTTCACATAGTAAAATGCTGTACAGCCAAATACTCGTAAGTGACTTAAGTTTGGTTTTCTACCATTCCACAATTCATATGGTGTTCTATCTGTGGCTTTCGTTGGTAACCTATTTTGAAGATATGCAGCAGTAGCTGCTGCTTCAGCCCAGAATCCTTTCGGTAATTTAGAGTTTATTAGCAAGGCTTTTGTCATTTCTATTAAAGAGCGATTTTTCCTTTCTGCGACGCTGTTCTGTGCCGGACAATAAGGAACCGAAGTTTGGTGAAAAATGCCGAGTTTCTTTAAATAATTTTCAGTACTTTCGTTACAGTATTCTGTACCGTTGTCGGATCTGAGAACCTTTATTTTCTTTCTAAATTTATTTATTGTCGATGCAACATACTGTTGAAGTTTCTCGAATACTTCATCTTTTGAAGTAATAAAATAAATTTGAGTATAACGCGAATAGTCATCAATGAAAGTTACGAAATATCTTTTCCCTCCTAAGCTGTTGACTTCAATTGGCCCACACACATCTGTGTGCACTAAATCCAGTGGATTTTTAGATCTAAAACTAGTTTTGGGATAAGGTGTTTCAGTTAGTTTCGCTTTTACACAAGTAGAACATTCCACACTATGAGTGCATTTGCCAAGTTTAATGCCGTCTGCCAAATCATTTTTCTCAAGTGTTTTTAAGGCATCTATATTTTTGTGGCCTAATCTTTGATGCCATTTTAGTATACAGTTCGTATTTGAACATGAAACATTATTAGCTAAGTATGCTTTCTCATCAATTGGGTTTACGGTCAATTTATATAAACCTTGCTGAGCGTTGCCGTCGGCTACGAGTATATTGTTACGCTTTATGTAACACTTATTACTATCAAATGTAACAATGCAACCTTTATTGGTAACAGACTGAACAGAAAGTAAATTACTATCTAAACCTGGTACATACAATACATTTTCCAATTTTATTTGTGTAACCTGACCCTTTAAGTTTTGAACTTTATAACCTTCACCAATACCATAAGAATTTAATTTAGCACCATTGGCTACAGTTACTATTTGTTTATTAGAGTCATTTAACTGAGAGAAAAAATTTTTATTACTCGTCATATGAGTGGAGGCTCCTGAGTCGATAACCCATTCTTGCGTTTGCGTATTTTCATGTTTATTTTCCACTTTTAGAACTTGATTAAACTGAATCTGCGAATTTTCAGTTTCAATACTTTTAAGATACTTATTTTCTTTAAGTTTTGTTATGTTTTCTACACTTTGTGTATTTGCTATTTGGCATGCATTACTTTTATAATTTTGAGAATAATTTCTTATTTTAATACTATTATTTACATCTGTTTTCGGGGAAGTTCTAGCGTTGCGTTTTAAATGAAAACAGTCATTTATCGTATGGTTATTTCTCTTACAACAAGTACAAAATTGTGTAACATACTTTGGTTTATTTTCGCTTTTACTTTTTAAAGCAACTGAATCGTACTTTTGAATTTTCTTAGTTTCCACACGTCTACAATACTCATCTATTAGTTTGTTTTTAACATATTCTAGCGACAATTCAGCTTCCGATTTACTTTCTATTGCAGTTATTAAGGAGTTGTATGAATTTGGTAAAGAACATAGTAGTATTGCGATTAAGTTATTTTCTTTAATTTCTTCACCTATACTACGCAGCTTTTCAGCCAACTCTAGTACTCCTTTGATATGTTCCTGCATTTTAGAACTTTCATTATATCTAATGGAATATAGTTTTCTAAGAAGAAATAACTTATTTGTTAAATTTACACGTTCATGGACACATTTTAACTTCTGCCAAACTTCTTTTGCAGATTTACTATGTAAAACATGGATAATTTGCGAATCCGAAATGTTTAGACATATTAAAGCTTTAGCTTTACGATCATTCTTTAACCAAATATCAGTATCAGTTTCCGGTTTTTCTTCGAATACAACATCATCTAAACCTTCTTTTATTAGAAGTTGTTTTATTTTAAATTTCCATACTGAATAATTTTCATCTGTTAATTTTTCTATCCAAATTGATTCTTTTAGAATAGACATTATTACTTGTTACAATTATTCATATAAACTTTGTAACTAGTATTTTCAACAAAGAGTTTTAACACTTTATGCCCTGGAATCTTACAACATTACAAAATTTCAATTTCTTAGTCTCATAATCAATTGTTGGTTGTGCATTAGCACTGAAGGCGTAATGAGTACGTTTCCTCAAGCACAGAATTAAAGAATAATAAGTCAAAAATTTTAACTACGAAATCTTTATTTTAATAGGATAATTTTGCTTAACTTAAGCATAACAAAAGTAATAATGTTCACGTACATTAAAATTCTGAAGTATTGAAAAGAATAACTTACAGAGAATCAACATCAGTACTAAATATCATCAGGCTTACCTATATTAGGCAATAAGAAAAAATAAACAGGAATATACTTTGCCATCGTACCTGAAAGAGAAGAAAGTACTACTGGATTAGACCTTTGGTCAGGTACAAGTAGCTAGGGTGAAAATCAAATATTCTGCATTGCACACGAGCTTTACTTTCTCTCGCCAATATATACCTTGGCGCACGTTCGTTTCGTATGCCTTTCGAGTTTCATTATGCAAAATACCTAAATTTATGCTAACAATGCCTTTGGACGCAGAGACATCCATGCCTTTCCATGTGGAACCTTGAATGCTCACTCCTAAAGAAATGACATGTTCGATGCTTATATACGCTCTTATGCTGGGGTAATAGGTGATTATTTCCTACTAAAGGACGACAACGCTAGACTACACAGGGTTCGCATTGTGGATGGTTAACTTCAGCAGCAAACAATTCAGCGCGTGGAGTGGCCAGCTGGATCAACGGATCTAAATCCTATCCAGCATGCTTGGGATGCTTTAGGAGGACACATAGCTGCTCTCAATCCTCCTCTTCAGACCCTCGACACGTTTGCAACTGCTTTGCAAGAGCAATGGCTTTTACATCTTACGGAACTGATAGGTTACATAACTGGCAGCATTGTACGTCGCTAGATGTATTGTATTGCTTTTAACTCTCCGAGCGTTGCGGCTTTAGCTCTGAAATTTCGAAGTTCCGCAAAATGTCATGAATAAGTGGCATTTTCTTGATTTTAACTAATAAATGTGTAGGGTTTATATTTATTTTAACTAACATTTATTTTAAGCTATCTTTCCTGTCAAGCCTTTACTTTCCCCTAGAATTGCCAATGCCAGAGTATGTAAATTTTAGTAGAACGCGCAGAGTATTCAAATTTTAGCAGAAGTAAGTTGAGTTTAAATAGAAGAGAAACGAGATTGTAAGTGTGCTTCTTGAATCGCGAGCGTGAAGGTTGCTAGGTAGAAATTTAAGTACCGCGTGTTTCGGCCTGTGTGCCTATTTCGGCAGTTCGTGGAATATTTCAACTTCTTAATCAGTAAGTTTGCTGAATCTCAGCTGTATCTTAGAACGCTGTTTAGTTAGTTACGATTATAGAGCCTCGTAGGTAGTGACCTCGTTATTTATTCATCCTGTCATTTATTTTTAGTTGTATTTTTCTATTTTGTTACACCGCCGGGTCGGCGTAGTTTGTGAGCGTTAAGTGATTTGTGATTTCTAAAGTGGAATAAAAAGGGATTTAAACCCTTCTTACGAGTTTGTGTAATTTCCAGTTCATAGCAGTCACTACTACTGTTGCGGACAAGTTGGGGCGACGCAACATCATAAATGACTCTCTCACTTTGTACCTTGATTTCTTTTCTTCCAGTATTCATCCAAACCAAAATCGGATACTTTAAAAGCTAGCAGAAATTTTCATGTGCAATCAACAAAGAAGCCAGCCTTCTGTACGGAATTTTCCAGCCGGCCATAGCGCCGAATGGGAGATTATACTCCATATTGAAGGTAAGTTTTCTATACCAAACAGACACATGTGTTTCGCTCATTTTATAAATATACTAATTTCTATATAACACCATATAATTGTCTGGTAATTTCTTTTCATGTTATTTTACACCTTGTTACGGGTTGTATACTGTGGGTCAGTTTCATTATATTCTACACGTAACTTTTTGAGTAATCATCATTTTTGTGATTTTTCCTTAATTAATGATAACCAGTGTATATTTCAAGTTGGAAATCTTAAATTATTTCAGAATTTATCAATGCCGTGTGAAGGCTGAAATTTTAGCGTTGTTAAGTCTACTGACTTCATTGAAGATTATAGGATAAAAACTGGAAATATACCGGTGCTCTAAAGAGGAAAATTGTTTATATTAGTTGGACTGCCGAATCTCTTACCGTCATATGATTTTTGTTGTATTCAGAGACATGTTTTCATACTTAGAAGAAGTGAAGAACTTTTTCTCGAATCAGAATAACTCCAGAAATAAGAAAACGTTTTATGGAAAGATTATTAGAATTTTGAAAAACATACTTTTCAAATAAATAAATAAAATCAGAAAGCACCTCTTTTCTGAACTTACCCGTTTCTTCAAAAACTGGCTATTAGTGGCAAACTGGCAAATAATATATTAATGATAAATAGTTATAGAAAAAAACTGATATTCCGTATCCATATTAAATATTGATTTTCATTGGTATCAGAACCTCAAAATCAAGTCAGCACTCAGTTAAAAATGCTTGCTGCTCCTGATGGTTTGCTTTCACTATATTTTTCACCAAGAGAGAGTTTTGCCCAGAATTAAGCGCAGAATGGACTGGTAACATTTTGGAATGCAATATCGCGAAATCTTCGGGGAACACCAATTCAGGACGGCCATAAAACTGTTAAGGATAGCTGATGCTTCTACAGAAAAAATGCACCCAACTTTTCAAATTTGTATCCCGAAGGTTGTGATGTGACAGGATAACAGTGCATCAATTTACATCGCAAAACCAGTTTGAAGAACATGAAGAGGATTTTGAACATCTTCCACGGCATGCACAATACTGCAATCTCAACACTTGGGCAATCTGTTTAACACAAAAATGCAGTTAGAAAAAATATTACTCCTTAATCATTTAATCATTATAAAGTGAACTAATCACTATTTTGCGAATGGGAGGGCTAAAAATACTTTTAATAATTGCATAAGATTAATGCAATAATAATTGCATATGTTGATTATTTCGAAGAGGAATCACTGCAGTGTTGATCTCCGAAATAGAATCGTGTCCTATTAAAAAAATATTAGACTTCTGGTGCAGATGTTTCAGTTTCGTTGTCCATACATTTAACATCTTTATTTTATTTTTTAATGACATGTTCCAACTGATGTAATTTGTAATACATCATTGATTAGTGATTCACAAATTGAACAATTATAATTAATGATGCATTTTTTAAACATTTCTTCTGTTATTATAATTAAAATAAGTTTTTATAGCGCCTTTTACTATGCCCATCTAGACAAAATAATTATTTATGCGCCTACTAATGAGAGTTATCTTGTAATTTCCACTTAAAAATTAATTCAGTCAATTCTGAGTGTTAATATTTCGTTTCAAAAATCAAAGAACTGAATGAAGCAATTATTGAACTCCAAAATATTTTGGCTTTACAGCAATAATCGCAATTCAGAATCAATTTTATCTCTAGTTTCCGAAGAGTCTGTATGTCATTCACAATTACACAAATTAACCGTGAATTACTTTTGAATATCTCTGCTTTTAAGTGTTCTAAGTCTAAATAACACTCTTTTTTTATTTTGCTGCCAGTTGAAACGAGGCTCAAAAGCAGTACGTATGCATATCCTAATCTTCTAAGTTCTTCTTAAGGACTCCAGCAGAAATACTGCTGACTGGATGTTGTAAGAATCTGCGAAGCTATTACAATGAATTACTACAATTTACTGTACTATTTATAGTAGTACAGTAAATTGTAGTCTACTAATATGAGTTACAGTAGAAGAATATATTTCCTTATAAATAATAAGGAAAATTTAAGAAATATTTTATTGAAATCCTCATATGTCCTTGTTGATATTTATAAATATATATTTGCTTCAAAGCCACCTCTTAGAAATTATTCCTTTAAGAACTCGATATTCTAGCAATCTTTATTTTTGTGTTCAGTTCCTTATTTTAGTAAATTACTTCAGCATTTCTTTAAATAAAGCTAAAAGACATTGTCGACATAATTATAGTATGTAAAACTTGCTCATATATTCCTCTCTATAAACTATTATAAAACACCTAATCTAAAATTTCTCGGATTAAAAATCAGGACATTTCTGTCAGAGATTTGGCAACGATTTCTAATACTGTCAACTTTTGGAACAGTGATTTCCACTACTTTAATGCACTTTTTCGGCTGATGTTACACAATCTTCCAACAACTAACCAAATATAAAGATCTAAATTAAACGCAATGCAAAAGGTGGACATCTATTAAGCTGGTGACATAAATAACATGCGAGATCTGCACGAAATGCAGAAAAGGTGTAACAAATCTCGCATGTTATTATGTCAAGTACTAATACCAGAATGTAGAAAGTAGTTATGACATGGCCAAAAATCAATATCAGATTTGGGGTTGTAAATTAAATTGCACTTTCCTTCTTTAGCTGCTTTTTCCAATTCCATGTGATGATGCTATTATATAAGGAACAGCCGTTAGTTGTTATTAAACGCTAGGCGTGTCTGTTATAGTTCAGCGAACATCCATTTACGTTGATTTGTTATGTCCCAGCTATTATTTAGATACCACTGAATGCTCTGGCAACACCGGAAATTGACAGGAGAGTCAGATGGAACGTGAAATAAAGGACATAAAAACAGTTAGCAGTTTATCTCATCACATATCAGGGAGGGAAATGAAAATTATTTTCAATTGGTGCGGCGACAGCATATTTTTTCCATTATTGTTCATTCTTAATTTATTAACCGTAGATTTCGTTTTTTATATCGATTTTCCCAAACGCCGCTGTTTACAATATACTGCATGTCTTAGTGAAAAAATGTCAGTCGGTCGTCATAGTAACGCACCGCTGACGAGAGAAGTCGAATCCGGTGCTACTTAACGCCGCCTACCGGTTGGATTGTAATTCCGTCCGATTCAAAACGTCTATTACGGTCGGTTACTTTTTTTTATTATTTATCTGGCGCAATAGTATGTTCGGTAAAATTGAGTTATTTACTTTTAATTATGTCCGCCAGAAAGAGAGACTGGGAACCACGATTCCATACTTGAAGAGTGCCGCCAATGTGCTGTTTGGGAGGTCTGTTATTTTCTCACCGGCAGTGGTGTGAAGGGGTGGACCTGGAAAAAACATACAATCATTTCTAACGGCGGGCAGGTGTCTCTTTGAGTATCTTTGAAAATAGCAAAGGAAAGAGCAGAATTATTATGACTCAGCGGTTCATGAGCCCATATGTTGCTTTTCGGAAAGGTTTCTTTTACAAATCTTTCTCCTTATTGCGATTTTTCATCATAAGCAAATACTGTAAAATGAATTAGGAAAGCAATTCTTTTGAAAGGTCTGAAAAAAAATGGATATTTCTTATTTAAAAATTATTTTTCTTGAATTCAAAATATAAGGTTAACTAAAGTCAATTTTAAAAAAATTAATTTTTTCATAAATTTAAATCTTTTCAAAACACAAGGTTATTCAAAAGTTAATAAACTTTCATTTAAAAAAAATTCATTTATTTCATTTTTAATGAATATTAATATATATCCAATTTTTTCAGCATATTAATTCAATTATTTCAGTATGTATATATATTAATATATATCCAATTATTCTGCCTCTTAATTGCAGTGAGTCTAGCAATGAATTCAAGAGACTAAAGCAGGCCTGTTCAGATTGCGGATTTGCTTGGAAATCATTAATAATTTTTTGTTTTGAAGTAGAAAAATTCTTCAGAGATATATTTTTGCTTAAATTGGTATAATATTAAGGATGCTAAACGTGCCACATAGTTTCTATATGTGTAATTTACATTTTAGACAGTAGAAAAAGAAGCTTAGCGATGAGACGTGAGTTTCGAAGGCAGGGCAAAGAGGTGATAAAAGTATGTACTAATTGAAGTCGTATTTATAAGCTCAGAAAGTCTTTGTTTTAGTCCTGAGCAGAGTTTGGGCTAAAAATTTATCATTGCAATTACTGCAAGGAAAGAGCGACGCAATACACTGTAGAGTGACGCAAAATTGCGCAAAAAGTATCCTTGACGTGGGGATATGTTTAATTATAAATTATGAATTTGAAGGTCTCTTGCCGATTGGTTCCAATTTGCTAATATATTTTTTCAGATTTTGATATCTTACACTGAACTCCTTTTTTCAAGTAGAAAAAGCTTGGCTAGAGAAAAAGCCGTTTGTGAAGTGTGTGTTAGCAAAGGAAGAGAAATTTTGTAGAATATTTAGAATATTTATAATTGAAATAAGAAAGAAAATGAAATGCTTCATGGAAATAGCGTTAGACTTCACTATGGACCTACATTTGTTTCATGAACTTTTTTATGTTTGAATATAGAAAAACATACAGAAATGTAATCTAGAAATACAATTGCAAATTATTATATGACTTTGAAATTGAATTAAAGTTCAGGTTCAAAGTCTGTAAGAGCTATGTTTGTAAAGTTCTTGAAATATTGTTGAAACATTTTCTCCAAATGTCCTGAATTTTGCATATCAAACACTGAGAACGCTGAGTTTTTGAAAAGGAATCTTAACGAGACATCAATTAATTTTGTCATCAGTTGAAAATCTCATATAACTAAGTGCTATAATAAATATCAAATCAAAATGTCTGTTCTACTCTTTGAAATATATAATTACAAAATTGTATTTTGCGTATTATAAAACAAATTGAGATTTTGTGCAGAACAGTGTAAAATACTTAATGTATAAAAACAAACAAAATGCAATACAAAACTAAACTTTGACAAAAATGGCAGGTACTTTATGTGTGAATCTGTCTGACTATTTGCTGATGGCTGTGAAATGCTTAAATACAATTACACATAAAAACCTCTATTCCTTATAAACAGGGCTTAATTTCTAAAATTAGAAGTGCCGGAGCCCTATGGAGGCTCGTCAGCAAAGAAGAACAAGAATAAATAAATAAATAAAATGGCTATTAAACTCATAATTTTAAAATTAAAGGGTTAATTATTATCAAATTAATTAATAGCTATTTAATTAATTTTTATAAATTGTTATTTAATCAATAATTATTTTATAAATAATTAATTATAATTTAATTGATAATTATTAGATAATTAATTATTATTTATTGATATAATTCAATAATTATAGATTAAAGTAATTAAATAATTAAAATTAAATTAAATGTAAAGAGATAAATTAAACTTAATAAGCGTTTTTAATATAATTTTAGAGCTAAAAAAATTTTCCAGATAAAATTTCTACTGAAATTGTTATTTAGTTACATAAAAGAAGTGCATTTAGGCATTTAGGAAGTGCTTCTTATTTAGGGATCCGGCTAGAAATATGATTTATTACAAAAACTAAGAAGCACCGGAGCCGGTCCAATTTTAGCTCTGATCGTACTTTTTTTTTTCTTGAAATTGTGGCTTAGTTTTATAAAAAGAAGTACCGTAGCTCAGAGATGAATAACTTTAAATACTGTTAAAGGGCTTCCACAATGTGAACAATCAGTGAGGTCTGTAGATAATTATAATACAGGTAACGGTATTACTGAGATACATGGATATGCTTGGTACAGTGATCTACACTGGTGTGCAAAAATTAAGGACGAGACGGTTTTTTTCAATATAACTTTGTACAAAAGCTTTCCAAATCAACACATTTAATACCGTAAGATCCCTAATACGTAAGGACATGAGTAATGTAAGCAACACTTACTAAAAGAGAAATCAGAGGGATAAAAAGAAGCTTTATTGAAAAAGTAGCATGGAGCGCAATGCGACTGAAGGCCGAAACATCCCTGTGATGGGTGTCCAGCAAGAAACATCCGGTCTTTAATAGGGGATATGATCTCCCCTGACTGCTAGGCAGGTTTCACAGAGTCTGCCCATGCTGAGAATGAGGGTGTCAATGAGTTGTTGAGGCATTGCTGCCCATTCGTCTTGCAGCGCCAATCGAAGCTCCGGAATCGTTACTGGTGGTAAGGTACGAGCTGCCAAGCGTCTGCCTAGAAAATCCCATACATGCTCGATGGGATTGAGATCCGGAGATCGTACCAGTCGGTCCATACGTTCAATATCCTCACTCTCTAAGAGCTGTTCGGCAGCTACTGTGCGATGAAATGGTGCATTGTCGTCTATGAAAAGGAACTGCGGACTCATAGCGCCTCTAAACAGACGCACATATGGAAGAAGAATCTCGTTACAGTAACGGGTCCCGTTGACTGAACCTGCGTCGAAGATGTGACTACCAAGCATGATGCCTCCCCAAACAAGAACACCGCCACCTCCATACCTGTCCCTTTCAATGATGTTCGAGGGATGATTGCGGCTTCCCCGCTCTCTCCAGATGAGTATGCGATGAGAATCGCTACTCAGACTGAATCTGCTCTCATCTGTAAAGAGTACTCGTCCCCATTCATTGTCTCTCCAATTCCGATGTTCCCGGCACCACAGAAAACGCCTTCTCTGATGGGCAGGCGTTAGAGGTACCGTACAGGTCGTCGTGCAAACAGACCACCACCGTGCAGTCTTCTGGCCACGGTAAAACGCGATATCGGTCGTCCAGTTGCCTGTGACGTGTGTCTAGCGATTTCTCCCGCTGTCTGCCGCCTGTTTCTCCTGGCCTGAAAGGCAATATACCGGTTATCTTCGGGTGTGGTTCCTCATGGACGACCACTACTAAACCCCCGGATAGCTGTTCCTGTAGTTTGAAATTGTCTCCAAAGTCGTGAAACGATGCTGTGAGCAATTTCGAACTCTGCAGCCACACTTGTCACACTACGGTCTTCCTCCAACTTCCCAATGATTCGACCTCGGGTAAAAGCATCCAGATGTCGTCTAACAGATTGATTATTCGCCATTTCTCGCTGAGGCATCAACTCGGTGTGATTTTAACTGCTATACGGCGTGCAATCTCTTTGCCAGAAATACTGATCTTACACCGACAACATGCTTAATACTACTCAGACACTCCCCCATTACGTCTGCGCATCTGCGCAGATATGCATTACCTGCATATCTGCGCATGTGCTACCGTACATCACCTTACTTAATCTCCTGATTGGTCTTTCTGTCCGCGCTGCCTCTTCGTTCAGCTGATATGCTAATTTTTCGACTTCGTCCTTAATTTTTGCACACCAGTGTATATAATGCATTGAGTGTGACTAACACTAACAGAGTTACTGACACAAAAAATAAAATAATACATTAAGCAAGGAAATATATACAATTATTGAAAGTTAAAATTAGAGTACATGGTATTAATTAAAAGATAATTAATACATTCCTAAATACGCAGACACACACGCATATTAAGTTGCAGAGAATATACCTTTGATTAAATGCATCTTGTGTCTAATCCTAAATATGATTGTAGGCAACTTATCGCTATGTCTAATACGAAACAAAAACGTAAAAGGGAGCATAAAAGACGACCCTTTTATTTTAAAACTAAGTGAGTTGAATAGAAGGTAAACCTGGTGTTTACAAATAAGCCAGCAGTTATAACGAAAACTCAAGGCAGAATTTTAAATTTAAAACTAAAATCTGAGGATTTATTAGCTAAGGGCTACACAGAGTAATTTTAACACAAAAGTTGGCTCTTAGTATTAAGAAGACGGTGGACTTTAAAAATGGGTTTTTTAAGATTTTGTGTTTTCAGCAAGAAAATTTATACATATACATATTAAAACATCAGGCTATAAAATATATGATCAAAATTTCAATTTATTTTAAATTAAAAATTTTTAAAGTAAATAATTAATTATTTTAATTAGAGATTTAAAATGCCCCTTGCGCGCAAATTTCCAATATTTTTTCCTAATTTTTCCTATTAGTTAGTTATAAAGACTTGAAAAAAGTTTTTGTGTATCTGTTATTGAATATGGTGAATCAGAAAATTTGTAAAAAGGATTTTTGTGAACTTAAACCCAGTTTTCGAAAAAATGTCACCTTTTGTTAAACATTATCACAAGTTTAAACTTAATAACCTCATATCCAAAAATGCATACTTAGATCTACTGTAACATATAACAAAATAGTTTCTTCCAAATATCACTCATTTGTAACTAAAAATGAGATGCATGGAGCATTTTCAAGACATATGAACTGCGAAAAATTTTGTTTTGAGAAAACCGAATTTAAAGTTTTTCTTTAAACGTACCTTTAATACATGGTCATGAGAAACAGCAAATTAACTTTAAATATGAAATATACACACTAGATAACATTTTCGTATATTTTAACTATTTTGTTTAACTATTTGTTACATTTACATTATCTTTTAATGCTTTACAATATTTTTACTATTTCGGTTCTTTCCAAGCAGGTAAACTCCTCCTTTTGCTTTGATTCAAGCGAAGTTGATCACGCTTTTTTGCAACGAGTAAGGAAAACGAGTTTGTTTCTTCCTGTTCTACGCGTATAGCATTACCAAAGGTAAATTCATTAATAGTTATTTGTAGCCTCTTTTTTTTAGAAATAAACACTTCTTTTGGGCAACTAGATTAATTATTACATCAATAAGTAACTGTTCAAATATATTTTTTTTTACATTTTCTCCAAAATTTAAAGGGCAAAGTTTACGTTGTTTCAACATTTGAAATTCTTTAAAAATTAGAATATTTGAACTCGGTTTTTTTTTTTTTGCATACAATGTAGCTTTGTGTATGGAATATTATGAGAGTAAAAAAACAAATTCCATATTTTGGTTGATTTTTAGCTATTCTAAAGTTTACCGTCCCCTTAAACCAGTGTGAAAGTACTAGCGACAAGAATAAAGCCATGCCAAAGACAGAACAGAAGCAAACTAGTTACGTTCTGCCTTCAGCAGGCAGAACATACTCGTCTAAACAATCTCAAACTCTCATTTAAATACACGAGAGCTGATTTGCATTCGAAATAAAGAAGTGACAGTGCAGATTCAAAACATAAAATAACTGGTTAATTAATATAAATAAACTGCACAAAGTTAAAAATATAATTAAAAACTCATAAAAAGGAAACATGGCAAGAGGAAAATAAAATAAATAAAAAAGAACACGAAACATTAACTTAAATAAAATGCCTTAAACGCAAGTACGGAACATACAGGCTGGCGACGAGGATGGCAGTTAAAGTTGCTCCAGACTGCTTGAGATATTATGTGCGATATTGTCTCAAACGCGTATGCATTTCACGTTTCAGAGCATAGCGAATGATTAACTTCAGCCTCTACAAGGATATGATTCTCTGCTTTCTTATTAAGGTGACTGGAATGAAAAGCATTTTATGTTATTGTAAATTTCCAGAGAAGAAAGTCTTTCATTCTTCTTCAATTTGCTGCTATTAAAAACCAGGCGACTTTTAAATAAGAACATGTAAAAGGAGTGAAAACCGAACACAAAACGTACATGATTTTTTGCTTATAAAAATGCAAAGGTATGCATGAAAATTAAATAAATTATTAAATTCATGACAAATATTTAAATAAAAATTAAATTATCGGACCTCGTCTTATTTGTGGCTCCAGCTCGGCTTACAGTTTCATTCAAAAACTAAGGAATAATTCAGCCGGCAAGCTCTGAATATACGGTATAACATACTATTTCAAGGAATGAGAGAAAGAAAAACCATTCTTTTCCAGCTCAATAATGGAAAAAAGTAAAACCAATTAAAGCGTCCCTGATGAGAATAGAAACAATATGAGAGTATAGAAAGAAATTTTAATGGAGAAGAGTATCTTCGAAAACAAAGGGAGAAGAGTCAAAAGCTTTCTGACCACGATGACCTGCCGATATAATTCTAGCTGTTAAGCAGAATGCGACTAGAAAAAAAATCCAAATCCGATCCGATAACAACGCGAGAACAAACATAACGTCTGTACAAGTGACAATGTTTGTTCTTCGTATCTTATTACATAGTTCAAGAATCAGATATTTTGCAATGAGAGGGCATTAAGACACTGAACGCGCACTACAATGGTAATCACCTTTAGTACTTCGGGAACAGAACATTTTACCCATCTCATAAATCACTGCCTGGAGAATAAGCCTTTGACACGTGGGCTAGGGACTTTTCTGTCCTTAAAAGTCTTAACCTCCGTCAAAATGTTTGTTCCCCAGAGACAGACAGACAAGCATTCGAAAGTTAGGATGTATTTTAAGGCATATATACTTTTAAAAAAAATTTTGCCGCTGAAACTGTGTTCCGCTTACATAAAAGAAGTACCGGAGCGGCTGGAATTACGATTTACCTCAGAAACTGAGAAGTACCGAAGCCAGACTCCGGTGGGCTCCGGCGCAATTTAAACTCTGAGTTTATTCATAATTTTAAGATCCTACAGCTGAAAAATAATTTTTCCCTATTTAAGTTTGCACCATTTAGTGGAAACGTGTCCAGCTAAATGCAAACAACATGAAATATACGTTAAAACAAAGTGTGCCCATTCACTGAAAATAACAACTTAAGTAAATTTCAAAAAATAAGAACCAAGAGGTATGCAGAAGCCTCAAATAACGCAAACAAAGCATTTATTTCAAAAATACCTCAACTTTCTGTTGGATCTAATATTTCGCGTAGACATCAAACATCTTTTCGCAGAAATAAATCAGTCTTGTCTACGTTAAAACACCTCATTTATTTCTTCACCTAAACCGCAACATAGAATCGACCTGCTGAGAAATAAAGGACATCTTTCTTTCTTAGACAAGAGTCTCCTTGGCCATCAGAGCAAGCTTGTCGGCTTTAATGAGAGTCGACGTTGACAGAATGAATCCTTCATCTTTGGAGGCTAAACGCTTCACGGACCCCGGCGAAAGCACCGGATGAATGGGACCTTCTTCTCGCACGGAAGCGGAACTGCGACGTAAACACTGAAGAAGGACGATTTAGTTGGAACTGTCAGCATAAAAGAATTTCGGATTGGGACGGCGGGATGCTTGGCTTTGAAATAGTAGGGAAAAGCAGTAGATGCATTTATTCGAAAGATCATACTGCAGATTCTCGTAATCGAAGACCTTGAAACACTTTTGGGATGCACTGGTTTAATCAGCACTCCTTAGTGAAAAGAGTTTATGGAATTTCTATTGCATTTTTTTATTCATATTAAATGTCCCACCTGCCTAGTTGCAAATATTTTACCTCCTTATGCCCAAAATGTATTTAAAATAAAGAAACAAGCCTAAATTATTGTCACTGTTATTTTTTGTCTTTCTAAATAATAGTAGAGCAGCCTTTGATTAAAATGGCTTATGATTTAAATTACTAATGATTTGTATGGAAATCCATATCCTATGGATTGGAAAGGCAGGCAACTTGCATTTGTTTTTCCGAAATAAAAGAATAACTTATTCAGGATTTTAAAATACACAAGTATGATCCGCAAGACCTTAATATAAGATAACAGCTATGTAAATCAAATATTTAAGAGCTCTTGGAGTCTGCACAAAACTAAATCATACATTAAACAAACCCTACAAGTCGCCCAGACGGTATAGTGGTTAGGGGAGCTTACTGTGGTACCGAAGGGCCGGGTTCGAATACCAGGGAAAAAATTTCAGTAACTGTCCGGTCCTTCCTAACAGGGAACTTCTTAACACATTTTATTCCTTTTTAACACAGTTTATCGTGGAGCCGCCTATTAAATACCCCCCACGATAAAATGGCCACCACTTCGGGCCAATGTTGAATGACCAATATTCAATAGGCAAGTACCCTCTACTGGATTAAAACAAAGTAACACATTAAATACGTGATCATTTCTTTGATCTAAACTTTAAAAAAATCACCATAGTTCAAAATTAATAGAAATATCCCGAAGACCGAAAAAGAAAATAGGAAAACTTCAAGAGAAGCTATCCGCTGTTATCCACAAATGAAAGAACAAACCTAAAGAAAAATGGGTAGAATTTTGTGAGGTCCAAACAAGTTAAATTCTAAACCTTTGATGGTGGTAACATTGAATAATAACTACTTGCTTAAAAATTTCATGATACATAATATGATTTTGACTTTTATGTTTGATTTTTTTTTTGAAGTTATAGAAATAAAATATCCTTTTTTTCAGTAATTAACTTTTAACAATTAACTTACTTAACTTAACATGTTTTTGTATAAACATTTTATTAATCTTCCTTTCAGAACACTTTTAAGCTTCTGAGATCACAATTTTCTTTCCTGATTATCAGGGAGTAATTACCTTGATCTAATCTATATTGGACATACTTAATGCTTTACAGATTTCTAATAACGTTTGATAAATGACAAATTTTTAGTGTGATACATATATATAAAGCTTTAGATTCTGCAGATTTAGCGCATCTTAATTATTCTTTTCATTGTTGTTCTGAAATATAAAATTATCATCGCGAAACATATAGGAATTTAATGTTAGAAAAAGCTAAAGCAGTGAAAACATAAAAACATGGAATTCTATTTCTTTTGACTTTCTATTTCTTTTAACTTAAAATGAACTATTAGTTAAAAATAAATAGATAAACCTTACATCTTTTCAAATTGTTGCCACCAAATATTGTCTCCCTGTTATTATATTTAAAGAAACTAAGTAATGGAGAACCCACATGAATGTATGTATGTTTCTCACATTGTGAAAAAAATGAGACATAGAATCATCAAAGTTTGAATAACTTAAAAAAAAAGTCTGAAACACTTTAAATTTTATATTACTCCCAAACGGGAGTTTTTTCATTTACAGACATATCCGCGTTTCGAGAGCATCTGGGTTAACGCCACATTAGGACAAAAATCTTTAGAAACAACAATCTCGTGCGCTGGAGATAAATTTTTTTTTCTCTACAGTGTTGTCACTTCCCGGTTTAAAATTGTTGAGTTTTTAATCGAAAATTAGTTAAAACTTTACAAAATATGAAATGACAAGAAAGAAAATTTCAAATTCGGGCTTCCAGGTGAATATGTTTGGATGGAGGCCTACGTTATTCAAACTTTGATGATTCTATGTCTCATTTTTTTCACAATGTGAGAAACATACATGCATTCATGTGGGTTCTCCATTACTTAGTTTCTTTAAATATAATACAGGGAGACAATATTTGGTGGCAAAAATTTGAAAAGATGTGAGGTTTATCTATTTATTTTTAACTAATAGTTCATTTTAAGTTAGCACTTTCCTATTACTCTCTTTTCACCCACGCTTTTCATGTCAGAATGTAAATGGGACAGCGAGCGTTATTCAAATTAAGGTAGAAAGAAGTGCCATTTAAGAGTTTCAGAAGTTAGTTTTTAAAGCGTGTCTGACTATTCCAGGCCACGTCGTGCTGTGATTATTAGCGACTTGCGTTAGCGGCGTTGAGTGTTCTCGCCATTTAGCTTTGTCTCGCCGGTTTACTACAAATCAGAGCTTTTCCTCCGCATTCTGTGAGCCGTTAGGCTAATCTACCACACCTTGAAATTAATATTTGTTACATATTTTTGTTAAGTAAGAAGTGCTAGTCTTATATGTAACCCAAGTTGGGTCATTTGTTAATTTTATATTTGAATAAAAGTCTCTTATATACGCTTCTTTTGATTTCTGTTTTGTTTTACAAGGCTAGAAGATAATTCTTCAATAGTCCTTTTAAAAATATATGTTTACAAAGAGACATAGATTTTATGAAGTGATATAGTTGTTTATAGTGATTTGACGCAAAATGCCGTTTCTAGACTAATGCCCTTCTAGGCTAACGCCAATTTGGGCTGAAAAGGTTTTTGTATAATATGCTTTTATTTAAAATGAATATGATAATCAATGCACTAAAAGGAGAAAAATAATTTACCGTGTAGCTTAATGGTAATAAAAGATTAAATAATTATATTTACAGAATTTTTCTACAATTTTATATCGCGAGTAATAAGAGTGGGGCAATGATAAAATTAAAAAAGGTAATGGCTTATACGGTTGATAGTGTAATTAAGTTAATAGATTTCGTTATTTAGAAGGCCAGAAATTTTCGATTAATTTATTTGTGTTGTCAAATGTATAAACTCTTATCTTTTTTAACCTATAGTAGGTGCTCGATACTTTTATTATTCGCAATATAAAATTGGAGATGAATTCTGTAGAAAGGGCAATTTAATCTATCATTTCCATTAAAATATATGATACATTTTTGGTCTCCATTTAATACACTAATAATCATATCAAATTTAAATAAAAGCTTATAGTATAAAAACGTTTTTTAGAATTTAATGCAATAAGCTACATCAAAAGGGCCTATTAGTCACGATGTGGTTCGTTCGGTATAAAAGGCGTGCCTTTTCTCAAATAGTTGCAACCAAATATTATCGCTTTATATTATTTTTAAGGAAAATAAATTATGAAAAATATATAATAATAATACATATATAATGTTGAATGATCTAAAATTTACTTAGTTCGAATACAAGTTTTTCTAATACTTGCGCAATAGCTGAAAAGTAAGATAATAATAATTTATTTACTAAAGAAATATTAATTATATTATCTCCTAAAATAAATTTAGTAGAAGTATCAAAAAAGAGGGAACCCATATGTAGGAAGTTTAATTCTGAAAATTGTGTTTTAAAGTAACTAGAAGGTAAATTATGAGAAAAAAAAAACGTTTTACGAGGACTAGAACTTAAATCATGAATAACAAAATTTAAAACTTTGTAAAAGAAATTAAAAATTAAAAACAAGTAATCATCACTATTGATCGGAAATTAGTTGACCTTTCAAGGGGATCAAACCAACTCCCGTTCAAAGAACAGTAATTAATAAATGCGAAGGTTTTTCGTCTTTTACTCAAGTAAGAATGATGATGCTAAAATGGCAAATTAAGTTTGGCCAAAATTGTAGTTGCGTGAAGTGATGGGATTTATAAACAAAGTAGAGTACCAAATAACTCATTCAAAATGAAGCATTTTTGCTAATACAAGATTCTTTATAAATTTTGAGTGAAAAACAATTTATGGAGTAAAATTTACAAGATACATGAGTAAATGTCCCCCGACACCTTTTTTTTTTTTTTTTTTTTTTTTTTTTTTTTTTTTTTTTTTAAGACTAACAAAATTTCTTGAAGGAAAAACCAAAAATAGAAATAAATTATTTCCATTGAACGGAGATTGATCGGCCTTTCAAGGAGAACAAATAAACTCCCTTTCAATTAATAATAATCTAAAGAAGCGATTTTGTTTCTTCATAGCAATAATTTGTTTCTATTTTTGGTTTCTCCTTAAAAAATAATTTTAGCTCTTTTGAAATTTTAGGTCTTTTTGTGACAAATAGATAAAATCAAGTTTTTTTGCCTAATTTCACCATAGCATGAACATATCAGCTCAAAAAGTTTAGCTGGGGTTACGATCACATGTAACATATATACATTAAATGTCAGTGTTGAACACGTTATTCTGCAGAGTTAATTTTCTAGAACAGCTGTAGCAAAGGAAGAAATCACTACCTATTAAAAATCATAATGATATCAAGCCAATACTAGAATTTTGAATTAATTTTTAAAGTGATATTTATACTTAGTTATCTCAGCCTGAAAATGAAGCGTTCATTCCGAACGCTTCATTATTTGAATTCATGTTCCTTACTAGTTTCAATAAATCAGCTTTATTATTTACCTTGGCTTTGGATATTTTTAAGAATATCAGATATTTGAATATTTTTAAGAATAGTTTATACAGGGCTTTTGTAGGATGCAGTGTACAGAAAATCGAAACACTGCCATCAAGAAAATTGTATGAAGTGCTTAAATTGCGCCGCGGTACTTCTTAGTTTTGGGGATAAATCCTAATTCTAACTGGGGTGCATCGGAATAAATAAGAATGCTGCGGCACTATGTAACTGAACAATTATTTAAGTAGAAATTTGATTTCGAAAATTTTATTTTTAGCAACAAAATTATATTAAAATCGCTTGTTAAATTTTAATTTATCTCTTTACATTTTATTTAATTTTAATTATTTAATTATTTTAATTTTCAATTATTTTATTAATTAATAATAAATTAATTACGAATTAAATAATAATTATCAGTTAAATAAAAATGTAGGAATATTAATTATTTAATTTGATACTCATTAACTATTTAATTTTCAAATTATTAATGATTTTAATTAATTAAATAATAATTATTAGTTAAATAAATATTAATATGTATTAATTATTTAATTTGATAATCATGAACTATTTAATTTTTAACATATTAATTATTTTAGTAGTCATTTTATTTATTTATTTACTTATTAATGATTTTAATAGTCATTTTATTTATTTATTTCCTTTTGTTTCTCTTTCCTGATGGTCTTCCATTGGGCTCCAGCACTTTTAGATATTAAGCCCTGATGAAGTGCATATGGAAACGATCATCTTTGAACAACACTGCTTAAGATTTCACTATCATTGGATAAAAGGCCAGAGATAACAACCAAGAACCTCATTGATTGTTAACAGTTTTACAATCTTCGAACAATTCATAAGAGAATTTGTTTTTTATTTTTATTTTTTTTAAATTTTTCTCAGAAGTTTTAAGTTTACTTTCTTTATTAGGGAATTGCCTCGAACTTTGAAGTATGCAAAAGGAGAGATAGTATTCTTTGCCTATAAATCAATTTAATGAAATTTTTAAAAAATTTGAGGTTCCTTTGAGCTCTATAAAAGTTTTTACAAATTTCATACAAACAGAAAAGATGCAAACATATGCTTTGCGTAACAGAAGATTCTTTATACAGGATATGGATCCGTTGCAATCCAAAGACTAAACTCCACAGTTCTTGATGGATGCAACTTTTTTTTTTGCTCTCTGCACGTGCAAACAAAGAAGCTACTTACTTCCGACAGTTCTGCGTTAAATATTTTTCTGTTTTTACTTGTTTCATTTGAAGATACGTGGATATGTTAATATGGAGTAAAGAGCAACATAAAAGCATATTCTGTACGTGATTAGGAATTTATCTACACTGTAAAGATAATTAATAACACAATTTATTTATATAATTTGAATATTTTTGTAACATTTAAGTGTTTTAATTATTAAATAAAGTACATGTCCTAGATGCGGGAAAAATTAAAATATCTACTCACATCTTACTAAAATGAGTTGCTCATAAACATTTATTTTATTTCATTTTCTATCTAACTTATTTACTTATTTTATGTGGGATCGGATAACGATGTTCTGTTCTCAATAATGTCGTCCAATCCCCTATAAATTTTATGGCTGTTTTTAAGAAATTTCACACAGCTAAATCCAAACAGGGCTCTTATTTTACACCATCACCTACTAATTTTAAGTAAATATATGAACTATGCTCACTTCTGGCAGAAATGTTCTCTTAGAATCCTTTCACTTTATAACTCACAGTTTTAACAAACAGTTTATCAAGGTCAATTTTTGGATCAATTGAAAATAAGTCTTTCTGTTGTACATTAAAACGTCTTGTGCCACGTTTCTCCTCCCCCCCAAAAAAGTTATTTTCAAGTAGAAGAAATTCTTTATGAGATGTAAGTATCCCTTTAACAGCTATATCATATGAATAAAAAACATCAGTATTAATTAAAATCTAATTGCCGCAATATCGGTAATGTTGCAGCATTTAGATCCGGACAATTTTTAAGAAATGTTCAAACTTGCAATGATAGACTTAAACCTAAGAAGTTTTGGCAGCATAAGGTAAGTCCAAACTCCTAACATACTTGGAGCTATTATCACTTGGTCTGAAAAGAACTACAAAGTCTTAAGGAGGTTTTGAAACAAACCTTTTTATTAAATCAGAATTGGAAACTAAATGCAGGTCTCGTGCTTTACAGTTCAGATAACCATTTAAGGCGATGTAACGTAAAATAACATAATTTAACGTAACATAACTTCAAAAATTTGAAAATTAAAACTTAGTTGCCCAAGGCTGCACAATTGATTTAACACGAAGTTGGCTTAAAACTTCTCACCGGCGAAGTAATTAAAATGTCGGTAAATATAACGCAAACCCGAAGATAACCATCTTATCTGAGCTAGTGAAACCTAGTTACGTGACCTCGAGAGACAGAAACACGCTCTGTCCTACGGTCTAACAATCTCACCTTAAATTCTCTTAACCTGATTTGCATTCTGGTAGGGAAACGGAAAGGAGAAGTAACAGTAAAGGTCTAACATAATGTAACCTTACACATCTTATGTTTATAGTATGAGCTACGAGACCTAAAGGGAATCCATATATATTTTAAAGCGTAAGACTACATTTAAACTTATTTGGGATAAAGCGATGAAATGTTTGTAATCTTTTTAATTATATGAAACTTCAGTCCCAGCTTCTGCTAAGTTTCTTCATCCAAGTTTGACCATGAGGACAATAATATTTTTGGCTGCAGGTTTATAATATTTCGATTTTTCCTAATGTATATTGCGTAAGATAAATATACGTAGGAACTACGTATATTACGTAGTACGTTTAGACAGGTACTTTAAGTCAGTTTCAAAGTAAACTGAATTAAAACTACACAGAATATTTAACCGACGTTACGTTATAATACACGTACGTTTTCCCACGTACTTTAAGTCAGTTTCAAAGTAAACTGATAGTACACAAAGTACACAGAATATTTATTCGATTCTTAGGAATTTGCTTCAAAGCAATGTAATGTTAATAAGGTACGTATTATACTAGTAATATGATGTAAGTAAATTGATATAATGTGCTTGATAGCAAAACTACTTGTTTTAACTTAAAATATCTAGAATCTTTAAAAACTTAGAGGGGTTAATGCTCTAGAAGACAAAATAGTAGAATGAATGTAATCATTAATTTGTATTAATTATAAAATAATAATTAAACCAATTATTTAATGTAATTTAATTTTAATTAATTGTTAATTATGTTCCTAACATTACAATAATTACTATTCTAAAGTAACTTAACGAATTAAGTGGTAGAAAATATAACGCTGATTTTTGTTGTTGGACTTCTAAATTAATATTTGTTCGGCGTGTTATTGTATCTTAATTAAGTGGCATTTAAAACCACTTAATTAAAAAATTTAATTTAGTATTAAAACCACTTAGTTGTTTGACTTCTAAATTAACATTTGTTCGGCGTGTTATTGTATCTTAATTAAGTGGTATTTAAAACTTAATTTAACCGATTGAAATGTTAAAACGCAATTGTAATAATAGGAATTTTTTTAAGTCATACACGTTTCAGAGGTATTCAAAGACCGCATGTTTGCTTTTAAAGCGTTCTGCATTAATTCATTTAATTTGATCTTTTTCGAAATACTTTTTCTCCTTATAAAAACAGAAATCTTATTATTATTATTGTTGTTATTACTATTGGCTATCAGATCATGAAATAACAGCATTTTTCATATTCATCGGATATTTCTGTAGAAATATCCATCTCGCTGCGGCAGGAAAACGTACACTCTACCATCTCAAGCGATAACATCGTTCAAATATATCCTTGTCAAACATCCTTTAGAAATATCTCCATTTAGAAACACATGTCTCTCTGTGTCTTTCCTCGTTTGTCATCGTGCATTTCCGTTATATTCTGGAAACTGCATGTGGAATGCGTGAACTATTCCTCAGCTCGCTTTAGCCTCCTTATCCTTTGCATCGGATCCATGTATTCAGTATCACATTTCATAGAGTTAAACAGTGCGTATATTACAAGCTTCATAACGCGAATTCCCATAGAAGGTATTTTTACTGTAGATTACTCTGATTTTCACTGTCCTTCAGTTACCACAGCCTTGTTAATTATCTAGTCAGAGGCTACTGAGTTTTGGAGACATTCTAATAGGAAACGCGCATATCACTTCAGTGTGGCATTTATGTTTGTTTTACTTAATAAGATCACTCCTTACTCCTTCAGATGCTCTTAATTATTAATAATCTAAAGTAATTAATCATTAAATCTCATTTGATTTTTAAGTAAAAAATATCAGAATTTATGTCTAATGAAAATGATCTTTTATCCTTTATTATATTTTTACTTCCTCGAGCGAAGTAAAGGAAGTATTGTAATCGAAAAAATTTTGGGTATCATATTTCAAAGAAAATATCTATTTTGACCGTTCTGGAATCCATCTGAAAGATGCTTTTGCAAGAAATCTGTACAATTAAGACACAATAATCTGTATATATGGACAGAATAAAGTCTCTTTTTCCCAAAACGGATTAAAAATTGGACTTAAAATAGATTCAGAACATAATTTTTTCGTGACGTTTGTACGTATGTATGTATGTACGTATTTCGCATAACAACGAGTAGCGTCAGAATGTTGAAATTTTGTATATGGGACTGCTGTAACAGTAGTTGTGCATCTCACGTTTTGGTTGCAATCGGCCACGCCAAAAGTAGCATATATAGGCTAAAAATTCGAATTAAAAAATTAGAATAAACATTCTTTTAAACCGCCCGGTGCTCACTTTTATAGTGAGTAATAGTATGAGTATATATATATATATAATGAATTTAAGATCATTCAACATTATATATATATATATATATGCATAAAGTAATTAAAAGTAAATTAAAAAGCCTATGAATTGCGCTAAAGCTGCAAAGTAACAAACTCATAATTCATAATAATTTATAATAAGAAAACTTTCCATATGCCATGTCTAAGGAACACAAATTCAGCTTAAAACCAAGAATGAAAAATATTTTTTAGTCAGAATTTAAAGATTTTTTAAATAGTAATTTCAACTTCTTGTTTAAAAATCTGCTAAGAAAAATCTCAATCGCAAAAAAATAACAAAACTAAAAGTAAATTCTAAATATTGAAAAGTAGTTATTGTCATTGATCGCAGTTTAACCAACTTATCAAGGGGATAAACCAATCTACCGTCAATTAACAAGAACTAAATTAAGAGAGAGTGTTTCATCTTACTTCCAAGTAAGCATCAAATTATTTGCTAGATTCAAACCATAAATCAAAATCAACAGTCAATCCTAATAAAGACATTAGTCTTTAACCGAAGAATCTTGTTAAAAAACAAAACAGCAAATAATCTTAAAATTAAACTTTCTATTAAAAACATAATTAATCTGAACGAGATGCTTACTTTAGAAGACATATCCCCTACATTCTCATTTCAATTTCAAAAACTGAAGTAAACATGTTAGAATATTCAAAGTTAATTCAAAATTATAAGAAGATCAAAAATGAAACAACCTCAAAATTAAAGTTTAAAAATTTGAAACATTTAGATTACAGATTTTAAAGATCAAACTTGTCTCTTAGTTTACTTGTTGTTAATTGATGGTAGATTGGTTTATCCCCTAGATAAGTCGATTAATCTGCGGTCAATGACAATAACTATTTTTCAATATTTAGAATTTACTTTTTTTTTTCGATTGAGATTTTTCTTAGCAGATTTTTAAACAAGAAATTGAAATTACTATTTAAAAAGTCTTTAAATTCTGACTAAATGTTTTTTTTTCATTCTTGGTTTTAAGTTGAATTTATGTTCTTTGGAGATGGTACATGGAAAGTTTATATACTCAATCTATTGCTTGTCTAGATGAGATCAGTTTTTTTAAAAAATTTTATATGTTGGTAAATTGTGAATTTTTTGCTTTCAAAAATGATTGAAATATATTGTTTTTATGTTCTTGTTAAGGTTTTTATGCCTTAACAAGAACATAGTATACGTTTTGAAACTAAACTATTTTTTATGCCTTAACAAGAACATAGTGAACGTTTTGAAAGCAAGTATTTAGTTAATATGCATACAATAGTTGTAAAATTATCAACAATTTAAAAGTTGTTTAAATGCGTCTAAGGCTAAAAGCGCAGCCATTTGTTTAGATTTCAAATTTAGTAGCATTGTGAATTCAGTTTCTGCACCTTCAGTGTCTTTTTGCCGTGTGGGACCCAAAATAAACTTTTAGTTTCATGCACCGAAGAACCTACCGCTGGTTGATTGCTTGCTTTTGTGTAGAAACTCTAATTTTAATTGTAAAGATTTCTTTTTAACTGTTTTAACTTTATTTTTGCTTTTCTATCTTTCTTTCTTTCTTTTTTTTTTTTTTTTTTTTTTTATTTTTCAATTTTCAACGAGGATGTTTTAAGTTTTTATGTATTTTTGCTTTGCAACGAAGTAAAAACTGAATTAATTGAATGAAAAATATATCACTAATGAAATTCTAGGAAATAAGTTTAAATAAAATGCAGCAAAAATGTGCATAATTTAATAGGCCGTACAAGGAAGTCATGTAGTGTTCCTATCACATTTTTTTTTTCATATCAAATGATGAGATGAATTTTTTTTTCAATTTTAAAATAAATTATTTTATTATTTTATTCTGCTGTAGGATAAATGTAACATAATTCCTAAAAAGTTTTTTATACGTTTTTTATATTTCCTTACTGCCTAATTTATTTCATTATCTGTCTCATCCTGGCTAAACTTTTAGATAGTTGGCAACATATTCATACATCGATTCACTAACTAAAATAATGGTAATTGGGTTAAAATTAGCATAACTCAAAATTTTATTTGTCTCTGCTATCTGCAAAGTTGCGCAAATATAAAATAGTATTCCAAGATTAGCAGCAACTAGCAGATCTCAAGGCCCAAAATTACAACATGAATATTAGAAATTTGCAGTGTGTTCACTAAACAGTTTTCATAGGGTGACTTTATCTAAATCTCGCTTATTTGAACCACTTAGCTTTCTTTATCACTAAAAATTTAAATAACTTAAAGGTGTGATTGCTTTTTTAAGCTATTCGGTCTTCTGTAGAGTAGCATAAGCGTTTCTGTATATTTGTACAACCGGGTAAACTTGCTGCTAGCATAACTTTCCATTTCAGTGCTATTGCATCTTCTTGAACCTGAACAACGCTTCCACAACGCTGAAATGAAACAAGGAGCAAAATAAAACAGTACTTTAAACAGAAATTCGTAGTTCATCGTCATTTTATATTTTTATTAATTATCAAATAATAATTAAACTAACTGTTAAATTTTAATTAGTTTTAAATTATATTCTTAATAATTATCATAGTTATTAATATTAAAATTAATCAATTATTAAAATGGTATTTAAAATAAATTTAACTAATGAAAACCTTTAAACATGTTTCTGTCACAAATTTTTAGATGGCAACGATTCAATCCCTCAGGAAAATGACGAAGGCATTTGACCTCCTAAATTATTTCAGTGCATAAGTTGATTTATTACTGTAATCAATTATTATTATTATAAAAATATTGTTATAATTTACTTTTATAATAGTTAACTTATTTTTTCAAGTTTTATTCTGCAATTAAGTAACAAATGTTTATAATATGTAATAACAACACTCAACTTCTTCAGCCTTATCAGTTTCAAAAGCGATATTAACTGCAGTATGAGAGTAATCTTACTCGAATGTAAAATGAGACAGGATTAAGAACCAGCAAATATATTTATTCTTGCTTAACTTCATCGGTAACAAAACCATTTCTGATTCAAAAAATAAATAATAAATTTCCTTAATATTATCATTTTAATTTTCAGTCTCTTCAATTATTAGCGAAATCGCAGTATCTGAAACGATTAAAATGGGCAGATCAGTTAAAAAAATTTAAATCTTTTTGTTGTCAGTACATAAAAAAAGATAAAGTGCTCCTTACATTAGACTGATATAATGTATAAGAAATTGCTAATTCACGAGAATTAAAATATTTCAGTTATTCTCAGTATTATAAAAGTAAGTTACTCAATACAATATTAGTTAATTATTTAAAACGTCATTCTAACTGAACTTCATAACAATACTTTTAAAAAAATGCTGAAAGGTTTCAGATTTTAAATTACGTCCAAAAGAGCGTTTTTTTAACGTTTTATGTGTTACCTTTATTTATTAAATATCACGTTCTTTGTACTTAAACCATAAAATTCAGTTCAATAGCAATGAAGCAAACAAATTTTAAAATGAGCATATCTTTAGAATTTCCGATACACAGTTCCGCGCGCTGGTGATAAAAAGGTCCCCCCCCCCATTGCTCGCTTTTAAATCGTTGAGTTTGTTACTCAAAAATTCGTTAAAGTTTTACAAAATATGAAATCGATCATAAAACAAATTCCAAATTTCAAATTTAATCTTCCTCATGCCCATATTCGTAGGAGGATTACGTCATTCAAAATTCGATGGCTCTATGTACCGTTGTTTTATCACAATGCGAGAAATATACATACATTTATGCAGATTTTTCATTTTTAATTTCTTCAAATATAATGCAGGACTCTAACATTTGGTGGCAAAAGTTTGAAGAGTGAAACGGATATTTATAGTGATTCAACGCAAAACGAAAACAATAGTCCTTCAGGGACAAAGCCGCTTTAAACTAACAAGTATTATTACTCATAAATAAAATAGGTTCTAACAATCCTTTCATTGATCAACGCAAAAATTTTCGTTAATTACCTTATTGTGTTACCATATGCATCCTGCATAATATTTTTCAATTTATATTTTTCTAAATTCAAAACTGAAATTCAGAAACAAATGCCAGAATTTGTAAGCTTTTATTTATTTATTGAGCTTTAATTTTCTTCAACAACTTCTTTTTTAGCTTCATGAACTGACAAAAACAAGTATCTTTACAAGAAGCGAAGCAAGATATTTGCAAATTTTCTACTTTTCTTAAATGTTTTTATATTTTAATTTTTTGTGCTGGAGTGCGCGTGGGTATTTGAGATAATAAGTTAAAGCTATTTATCTGCATGCCAGTAAAGCTAAAAATCAATATTTGTGGAACTATTGGTATACCTCTTATCGTTATACTTGTTTTGAATATTCAAAGTAAAAAACTTCCAAACCAAAATAATAACAAAAATTGCATCATATTTTCTTAGCTAAATATATTACACTTATTATGTTTAGGCGAAGAATTTTTAGTTACAGCGGATAAAGTGAACATCTTATATTGAAAATATACTCCAAAATTACTATCCCTTCTTATCCCGTGAAAAACTTATCCCGCGTCTTGCAATTTCCAGTTGTTTACAGAAGCAATACGCGATGGAGTGAAAATACAAAGTGTTTATGAGTTTTCCCTGCTATCTAGCAGATAAGTTTCTTTAGAGTTTTTTTCTACATGTATAAATCAAACTGTGAGTATTTTTGTTTTACTTATATTTCATTTTTGACGCAAATAGGTTCGGCAACCATTTTAGCAAACCATTTAGATGTTAACGAAATGGCAAACACATAAATGTGGTATAACTTTCAGAAATAAAACTACAGTTACAAAACGGAAAATAGATTATTTTTGTTTACTGTATGCAATTTCTAAGCAATTTCCTAGAATTTTATTACTTAAATTTAATGTTTTAAAAATTGCATAAATCTTTTTTTTCCGGGATTCAAATGATAGACATTTTACAACGAGAAAAACTGCAAAGTCTAATCTTTATGATTTTCCATTCAAGTCAAATAACATGGATTTATTTATTTTATTTTTTTATTTTATGCTTGTGTTTTATTTCCATTCTAGTGCATGATTTTTGATGTGTGCATGTTTTTAGAACCCTATCTATTTTTTTTGTTTTCTTTCCTTTTACGCTTTCCAGATCTGTACCCTACACTAAAAACATTACTTTTTTCTCTAAGGTTAATAGTCATTTGTGTTTAACATCGAGTTATAACAATTATTTCATGCATTTTTGAATCAGTGCATAAAAAATCAAATCTTCGTTGTGTCGCTAAGTATCATTTTATTAATATCGTTTTACAAGAAATTTTACTTAATCATTATTTTGCTAATGTCGTTCACATAAAGCTGCTAAATGTCATTTTACTAAAAAACTGATACACTTCAGCTATCTAATATGTGAACACTAAAGCATGTCAGAGATGCCAAGTGTAGGAAAAGTACAATAAATTTTATCGTTAAAATTAAAGAACAACTGAAACTGAAGTGCATGTAATTATACAAATTTTTATAGACACATTTTTTGCAAAATTAAGAAATATTTTGTGCAAAACAGGGAGATATTACTATTGTTTTCAGCACATATTATTGCGTTTTAGGCTTGTAATCACAAAAAGCTGATTACCTATTCCAAGAAATTTTAGAAAATAATTTGAAAGAAATGTAGTAAGGGTAAAAAAAAACCTTATTAAAGAATAATTTGAAATGTGTTATTTTTTAACAATGAATGCCACTTTCATTTTTTTCTTAACAATACCTTGCTGAAAATGAAAGTGATATAACCATCAATGCAGCTTAATTGAAAATAATATTACCTACCATTTTACTTTCCTGTAATATGTTGTTACTTAGACATGTGTTCAGAGCATTAATATCAAAGATGATCTTGAATTTTTAACAGCAGTTCTAGAAATACTTTAACCATCCATTCTTTCTAATGTATGTTCTTACGTGATAACGTATAATAATTCTCATATATTTATGTTCATTATGCAATTAACTAATGAATGCTGTTTTGGCATAAAATAGGTGAAAAGATTAATTTTATAGTCATAGATTAATCAGTAACTTCTATAGATGCTGCTTTAAGTCTCGTTTAAACTTCTAAATTTGTGAAAAATATTAGTTAATTGTCAACTGTCTCATAGCTTTGCATTTCATTTACAGTTACTTTTATTTCTCAATGCCCACCATTCACTTTCCTGTAATAAAGATCAAAGGAAGAAAATATGCTACTGTACTTTCTATTGTTTTTTGCTTTGCTTGTATTTTTACGTACGTTAATACAACCAGTGCTAATATAAGAAAATTTCATTTAATTGACTATTTGCTACTTTTTGTTCTCTCGAAATCTCGCCATTGCCAACCGATGCACGACTTTCCCCCACCTACTTCTGGCAAGAAAGCCACCCACAAATATACTAGTCCTCTCCTCATTCGTCGGCAACATCCGCGGATCAACTCAACTCGGTCTCATCATCATCACCATCATCATCATGGCGTTCAATTTCGTTTCCACCTATCAGAAGAAACTTTAGATTTAAGTGAAAGGGGGGGGGTCAGAGAAACTCCAGCGGCAACGAAATTACAGGGAGAGAGACAACTGCAAAGCACGCAAGCGGTTGCTGTGAGGGCGGTATACGTCTCTACAGTGACAGTGCTCCGTGCAGCTCTCCCTTTTTCTTCAATTATTGTAATTCTTCCAGCCCTTCATTCTGTTTCTTTTTCGTGGTCTTTTCTACCGCTTTCATATCTGTACGCTCTCTCTTTCTTTCCATTCAGTTACGGAGTTGGGTGGCGTTGCAATGGTGGATATTAATTTCAGAAATTGATACATACTGTTGAAATAGGTTGTTGAGTCCGCGTCGATGTATCTGGGTATGCCGAAGTTATATTTTGCCTATTGTGTGTAAATATCAGGTTATGGAATTATTAGCCTTAGCGGGGAGTTCTTTCAAAAGAAGTTATTAAAACTGTCTCCAAGAGATTATGAAAATCAGGTTGAAAAGGTGTTCTGCATCTCTTGAAAATCATAAAGATGATTTAATTCTAAGCATTCCCTTCATGCAACTTAAAACTAATTCTTCTTCTTTTTATTTATTTATTATTGTTATGCATAAATTATAAGGTATTTCTCCAGCCTTCTTAGCATGCCTTCGTGGTGTAGTGGTCAGCACGCTCGACGCGTATTTCGAGAGGTCCATGGTTCGATTCCCGGTGAGGGCATTGTTCATGTTTCAAGTCTCTTCCTTCCAAAAAAATCCTAATGTCTCTATTTACGTAGTCGAATGTTAGCACTGGATATCATAATTTTCAAAGACAAAAAATGACACTGCACAGCTTTTATAAATTCTTATTCAATTATTCAACGGTATTTAAATAAAAAGAGAGAAACAAAAGCTTCAATGATATGAAAAATTTATTAGATTATTTGATCATATTAGATTATTTTATCATGTTTTTAGTGGTCTTAAATACGTGCTCCCAAACTGTAACCCAATAGTGGCCAATTAGTTAAACTTGATGCACATTGCTGACTGCGTTCCTGTCACACTGACAGTATATTCTCGTACTCGAAAAACCATTAGTGCCCTTGTTAACTCCGACCCTATTACACTGGCTGTGTATTTTTCTTGTACTTGCATACTAGTAGTGCACTACTGAACTCTAATCAATAGCGATACCAAATTCCAAATAAATAAATACTACGATTATATACTTCCACACTGACAGCGCATTTTCGTAGTTACATACCAGTAGTGCCCTTGCTAACTTTCTCCCTATCACACTAGCAGTGCATTTTTCTTGCACTACTAGTTGCATACTAGTAGTACACTACTGAACTTTGATCAGTAGTGATACCAGATTCTGAATAAGTAAATACTACGAGTATACACTGTCACACTGACAGTGTATTCTCGTAGTTACATACCATTAGTGCCCTTGCTAATTCCGTCCCTATCACACTGGCAGTATATTTTTCTTGTAGTTGCATACCAGCAGTGCACTATTGAACTTTGACCAGTAGTGATACCAGATTCTAAATAAATAAATAAGGCTCTGGACCTCCAGTAGTTAATTAATTTAATTTCTTGAACCCTGCTGAGACTGTGATGTGACTTATCGCTCAACTATGCAGATAACAACTGAGTCAAAAGGAAGTTTAAACCATCCTTTTTCGGGAGCTTTAAACTTAACCCTTGGATTAAAACATAACCCTTGGAATTAAAGTTTAATCTCTGCTGCTTGGTGAATTTTAGATACTATAAATGTAAAATTAAAATTCAAAGAATTAGATGCTGGAGATTTACAATGCAAAAGCTTAACAAGCGTTGACTGCGATTCTAACTAAATGCGCGAGCGACGGGGTTAGTGAAAGAACTAACGCCGGATAACGTAATCCCCAGTGTTAACGAAAGTTAGATATGATAATATAGTTTACAATTATACGATAATGAATTAATTAGCATAAAATACTCTACAAGACCATTGCGCACTGCTGGTTGAATCCTGGATGTACTGGTAATGTAAATAATAAAACTGGCAAATTGTAGTAGAGTACACAAAACTTTTATATACTACTAATTCCTCCCTGTTTCAGTTCTTAGAGCGTGGATGGATATTTTAATGGATTTCAACACTTTTTAAAAAGAGGAGGGAAAGAAAAAAATACTTCATCTATCTTTTTTCCCCTCGAACACATCCCTCGTAAGATCTGCACTGATTAGTCATTATAAACTTCTTATATTACCTCAAATTTTGAGTATTAAATCCTTTATGTGACTCAAGATACTTTATTGATTCAAAAGCAAAAGTGAAAGATAGAATAAAATGAGCGTCTGAAAACTCTAATAATTAAAAGAAAATCTGAAATATATCAGATTTTAAAATCACGTCCAAAGGGGCTTTTTTTTTTAATGTTTTGTGTGTTACCTTTATTTATTAAATATTACGTTCTTTGCACTTAAACCATAAAATTTAGTTCAATAGCAATGTCTCAAAATAATTTTAAAATGAGCCTATCTTTAGACTTTTCGATACACAGTTCGACGCGCTGGAGATAAAAAAGTATTTTTCTCTCGTAGAGTGTTGCCATTGCTCGCTTTTAAATCTTTGAGATTGTTACTCAAAAATTCGTTAAAGTTTTACAAAATATGAAATCGATAATAAAACAAATTCCAAATTTCAAATTTTTGATTTCAGATGCCATATTCGCAGTAGGATTACGTTATTCAAAATTGGATGGCTCTACATAACGTTGTTTTATCAGAATGCGAGAAATAGACATACATTTATGCAGTTTTTAAATTGTTTAATTTCTTCAAATATAATACAGGACTCTAACATTTGGTGGCAACAGTTTGAAAAGTGAAGCGTACATTTATACTAATTCAACGCAAAATCGCAAAACGAAAACAATAGTCTTTCAGGGGCAAAGCCCCTTTGAACTAATAATAACAACATTATTTTCATTTACGTTCACAAAGGACAACCAATGAGATTCATTATTTCATATTTATGTTAGATCAATGTCAAAAACCTTTTACGGGCATTTGAACTTTAATGCTGCTCAGGCATAAAAATGAAAACTTCTCAGATTTTATCTAATCATGTTATGGTTTTAACTAAGCTGTTTTATTGTTTACAGGTACCTGGAGGCCTCAAAAAGAAAAACTGAAAAGTAAAAAGATCAATTCAAAACCCTTTACGTTCCAAACAATCTGTAGCATGTTTACGCGTCAAAGAAATGACTTAAAATAAACTGTTGCTATCTTCCGAGGAAACGAGATAACGTTTTTGTTCAAAGCAATATCAAAGCAGATGAATAAAACTTTCCAAAGCCCACGAATAAAAAGTATAATCTAAGAATGAATATAATTGTAAACAAATTGGGCTTTATTGGTTTATTTATATTTTTTATTAATGCATGAAGATTTTCATCTGAAAATAATTGCACCGTGTAATTACAAACTTTCTACTTATAAAGATTGTAGGGGTTTATATTTATTTTTACTAACAATATAAAGTTTAATTTTAAACTTTTCTATAAGCCCTCATTCCCCTAATTGTCAATGCCAGAATGTTTAAATTTGGTAGCGCGCGTGAAGGAATGCAAATTCTACCTTGTGAAGAAAAAAAAAAAAAAAAAAGTTTAGAAAACCGAGGTTCAGTAGGAAAGTTGGAGAGAGTTAGGCTCTTGCCTCTGTTGCGTAAGCTCCTTCTCCCGGAGTTATTGCTGGCATAACTGCATTTACATGCTGCCACTAGTTTCGATGTGTGTTTAAGAAACAGGAATATCTGATACCTGTAGCTTAGTTCTACTACTTGTGCATATCTTCGAATTTTTAGTTTAGTTCTGTGTTTTCAGTTACCGTCCAAGGGAGGTCTAGTGTATTAGCGGCGAGTTGACGCATTGTAAATTTTAAAGAGTTAATAAAGGGTACTTTCAACCCTTCTCCTGTGCAGTTACTACATGTATAGCTGCCACTTAGAAATTAGACATGTAGACCCTACAAGATAAAAATATTTTTTAGAATATAACGAAATCATCCTAATTCACTTCTGCTTTGCAAAACTGACGAATTAATGGAAACTTGGAACTTCTAATAAAAATTGCAATTAGAAATTTGAAGGAAGAATAATAAAAATTATTTATAAGAAATACCCTGTAATTAATATGAAATACAATCCACAGACGGAATATACGAAAATCACATAAAAAATGTAAAACCGATTGCATTTGAGAGGGAAAAGGTACTAAAAAACATCTTTATACATGAAAATGCTATGATATGTCGGGTAAAAAGACTGTTTCAGATTTCCTGTAGCCTTTTACCTAAAAATTAAAATTTTGTGTTTTCGATCAGTATCCTCGATGAGGGCGCTAAGTATTTCGCCAGGGTAACATTACAAACACTCAGGTAACATTATAAAGATTCAGAAAACGCTCAGCTTAGTGAGCTTGCAAATGTTAACTGTATCTCCTTAATATTTTCTTCATAGAAAATTTCTACAATTTTTATTCTTAAAAGAAAACCAAGTTTATATTAATAAGCTGATATATTTCACGAGTAATACACATTTTTAATCATTTTTGCAATTTACTTAAATAGCGGTAGAAAGTATAAGCTAGTGGATAGTCTTTCATGGGTAAATTTTTAATGTAATTTGATTTCATTTATACTAAGCTTGAAATGAATTTATTTCAAGATTTTTGGAGCAAAATCATCAGTAAAACATCTTCTGTAAGAGATCTATGCGAGTCCAATTTAATAGTACTCAACGAAACTTTTATAGAATTTGCTATCACTCGATGGTCTGTGAACTAAATTTTGCCGGTGTTTGGGGCACATTCCTTGCATTTGTATGCTGAGTAAGGCTAAGCAGCTGATATTGAGTCCGGCTTCTGTTTTCATTTTCTTCATTTTTTTTAATTTAAATATGGTGAAATATATTTGCCGATAAAAATTCCCCAATGACTGAATTTGAGGTTGTCAGCACAGATAGAAATAAAGCTGTGAATTACAAAGATACAAAAAGCTATTAATGTACAGATCAGTGATTCTCAGAGTACGGATTGCGTCCTACTAGAGCATCGGAAAGCAGTTTCTATTGGCTCGCGAAAACTTTTAAAAGGTTACTTTTGGTTTGTTATCTTATATAGCTATGCATAGTTGCTTATAATTACTCATTAACTTTGACCATTAATTTATTTCAAATAATAATCATACTTGCTTGTTTATTATCATTCATTTTTGCACAACATTCTTACAAAATTCTTAATCTCTGTCTTTTTTCTTAGTAGCAAATACATGCACATGGATTGTAATAAACTGCTATCGCAAGCATGTGGTGTGTTATTCTAATACGGTTGACAAACACTGGTCCAGGTCATTTATACTAACCGAAATATTAACGCAATGGCATAATTTCTTGAAACAGATTCATTTCAAGAGTAAGAACAGAAATTGCAATGCCCATTTTAGTAAAATTATTGATCAAAGGCAAAAACGTCCTTTAACATGTGATGGATGGGCAAAAAAGTATCCGTTCGTAAAGGGAAGTTATCCATGCCTGCAGAAATCTCTTGAATTTTATTAGTTTTATTTATCGCCTAATGAACTCAAAAACTCATACGTACATACTTAATTACTGAAAAACTAGCATAAATGAAAAATTATTAGCCGTAGAACATTAAAATTCAGAATATGGATATTTAAAACATCTAGTTGTGCATTTCTTTTTTTTTATTTCAATCGGCAGTACCAAACGTGTACATATATAAGCCCACTACCCTACCCGGATTAAAAGTCCTTACCCGACCTTTGTTTTCGTAATCATTGGTCGTAGTTATACACTTCCAATTATAGAAATCTTTTAAATAACGAAATTGTTCATGTTCCGGCAATGTCAAATTGTATGAAAACTTAGTTTTCGACAAGTAACGAAATTTAACATTTAACGCGATCTCTCATTTTCTATACTTGTATTTGGGAAAGTTTTATACTCGCTATGAAGAACATAGAATTGTAAGAAATTTGACTTCCGTATGAGAAATTTTATCGGGATATTTAATTTCAAAATTTGCAGTTTTTGATGTCAAGTTGCCTTGAGGAATCATTTTTTCAAGTTAAAATATTTCGAAAATAAATGTTTAAAGGAAGTGCAGCACAAATATGTATATTTTAATAGGCCGTAGAAGGAAATCCACACCCAATTTTTCCCTTTTATGGAGTCAGGTAATCAGTTGTACCGTTATATATAATTACAACGTACGATATGTACGGAATTGATTGAAATTGGTTAAAATTCTACTTCTGGAACTTCTTTCACATCTCGAAGCACAGAGAATCTGCTCTGAGTGTCATATCCCCCACAAGAGAACATTCCTAACTCTCCCTCATCATCATCAACGTCCCTCTCCCCGAAATTCTTCCCAATCTGTTTTTGTGATCATCTTCGGTACGAGGCGACTGAATTTCAAAATGGAATGTTCTCATTCCTCATTCCCCATGGAATGGATTCCACGAGAAAAAGTGTGGGGTTACTCTATTCATCCCTCTCGCGCTTATGTTACTGAAAATGTGAAGTAATTGGGATACTTAGTAGAAACGTTTTGTAGGTTTCGTTCAGTAAAAAGAATCCAACTTCATTTCTTTTTTAGAATTTTTGGAGTAAAATGTTAATATATTATGTTGTTTTAATTATTAAAAGTGCAATCACATAGTTAGACATAACAATCTGAAGTTCTATGAGAACATTTAATACAAAATTCATTGCAACTATAATTATAGAAATACCACGAAGCATATGACGGAACACTGTCGAAAAATGAAAACGAAGTAATGTTAAAAAGAACATTTGAAACCTTTCAGATTTTACAATTACGCCCAAATGGGCGTTTTTAACGTTCTATGTGTTGCCTTTATTTATTAAATATCATGTTCTTCGCCCTTAAACCACAAAATTCAATTCAATAGCAATATCACAAAATTATTTAAAAAGAGCATATCTTTAGAATTTCCGCTATGCAGTCTCGTGCTGGAGATAAAAATGTTTATTTTTCCCCGTACAGTGTTTGGAATCGTTGAGTTTCTTAATGAAAAATTCGTTAAAGTTTTACAAAATATGAAATAGATAATAAAGCAAATTCCACATTCCAAGTTTGGGCTTCCAGAAACCCATACTAGAGTGGAAGATTACGTAAATCAAAATTTGATGTCTCTAGATACCGTTGTTTTCTCACAGTGCAGATTCATGCAGATTCCTCGTTATTTAATTTTTTTTAATATAATGCAGGGCTCTAATATTTGGTGGCAACAACTTGAAAAGTGAAACGCCATTTATAGTGAACGAGCGAAAAATGCAAAAACGAAATTAATAACCCTTTTGGGTTAAAAAGTGATGAAGACATGTTATTATTTACTTTGCAAAATTATTATACTCTTTATCATTTTCTTCCAAGTTTGTCATAAATATTTATTCAATGATCTGAAGCCAGCCAAGGAAGCAAGTGTTGTGTGATTTATTTAATTATAACAAAATATATGCAAACGTATAAATACATAGTTATATTATCCCCAGAAAAAATTCTTTCGATGAAAATTTGGGAGCGGAATGCTGAAACATATCTAACAAATATTTTTGACATAAACGAATTTTATTATATTAATGATAGTAATATTTGTTTATCAATAAATATTAGTATATTGTTCATCATTTTCTTTTGAATTCATATGCGGGATTGATTCTTCACAATGATCTTTGTCGGAACTATCTATGATTATTTCAATTTATACCTTTTCTTGAAGAAAGAGAGGTTATGTAATATTTTTACATAACAGAAACACATAAAAACAGACGCTTAATGCTGAAGGTCAAGCACATGAAAAGTGTGAGAAAATATGCAGTTGTAAAAAGCTTTCTTTTTGTGCAAATATTTATATAGTAAAAATAGTTGTCTTAGAATCGGCAAAATACCTGCATTCACACCCATAAAATTTGATCAAATTTTGAAAAGATGAATTATATTGTATTTCTCATGCACTTATAATTATCTAACTTTCTGATGCCACGTATAGCTCTCAGATACTTTAGCATACAAGAAAGTTTCACCTTCTCACCTGCGCGTTCTAGTGGTGTAACTGGTAGCGCATCAAACAGCTATCAGGATATTCTAAGTTCGAATCCTGGTGAGGGTATAGTTGATTGATTGTATTTCCTGCTTAAAAAAAAAAATTGGACATTGGACTCCGACTAAATTATGGCGTAGGATGATTTTTCGCCACTTGCATTTCAATAGCTGGGTTTCCTTTCCTTCTTCCTAATGGCCCTTTAAGTGAAAAGCAACATAAAAATGTTTGCTTTCGCACGTGTTTGACAACACATCTAAGTAGCAGTCGAAAAATCTGGAGATCTAACACAGACAAGCACATAGCTGATTTTTCTTGTATTTGCTACTCCGAAAAAATCCTTAAAGCTCTACAAGCGCCTGGAAGTTAAATATCTTTTAGCTTTCTGTTTGTCTTGTTACTAAACCTTAGTTTAATACTAAGAATTTATACATTTTTTAAAAAAAGACAATTTTTTTGCTTGCTAAATAAAATCTTAAGCAAGTAGGATTCTTAGGACGGTGTAAATTAGCTTCATATCTAAAATAAACTTCTTAATCATGTTGAGCTGAAAGAAGAATAGAGTCTTGAAAAGCAGTCATTAATTTAAATTCTGCGAAATTACTGTTAATTTTTTTGTATTGCATAAAGTATAAAACTAGTTATTAATTAGTCTTTCAGGTTTTTCGTTTATGTTACTGAACTTCATTTCATTTGACATAGTTTTAAAAAATAAAATTAACGTTTAAAACTTAAAATATATTTAGTAATCGTGAGTTGAATGATTAAAGGAACTTCCATTTGACCATGTGCCGAAGAGCTCAATAGTGATTTCCAAAAAAGATAAGTAAGAAGATAAGATTTACATATATAAATGTAATCTGTTATACAGTGTGTTTATCAAGTCCCGGACCCATTTTGATGTTTAATAATTCATAAAATAGTAAAGATAGATTAAAATTAATAACATAAATGGTTAGATAGACTCAAAATGTTTCGTGACCCTTGTCATTGAACTTCCACGTGTGCGTCCTTCGTCGCACCGAGAATATTAAGTCGATATTCAATTTCACGCCAGGTACCGGTAAGCATGTCGGCATCCACAGAGGCTATTGCGATTGTAATTCTGGCTTTTAGGTCATCAATATTCGACACCCTCCTCCTGTAAACGTTGTCCTTTACAAATCCCCAAAGGAAAAAGTCCAGCGGCGTTATGTCAGGTGATATGGGTGGCCAAGGAATTAGACCTCCTCGCCCAATCCATCTTCCTGTAAAATGGTCATTCAAAGAACTACGAATGATGGTAGCTCAATGAGGTGGTGCACCATCTGATTGCAAAAAGACATGTGGCTGAAGCTCTTCTAGTTGTGGAAATATGAAGTTTTCCAACATGTCTAAGTATACGACTGATGAGACCGTCTTTTCTGTAAAAATGAAAGGCCCGATGACTCGGTTGTGCATTAGTCTACACCACACATTAAACTTTGTGGAATCCCTTTGTGCCTCACGGTATTCATGGGGGTTTTCAGATCCCCACATGCGCACATTATGGCGATTAACAATGCCAAAAAGATGAAAGGATGCTTCGTCGGAGAACATTATGCGCTTCAGAAATTCAACATCATCTTCTATCCTCCTCAGCATATCTGTTGCAAAGACCATCCTCCTAAGCCTATCGTCCGGTTCCAAAACTTGAACAATTTGAACTTTGTATGCATGCAGTCTTAATGTTTTCTTAATAACCTTGTACACCGTCGAAATTGGCATATCCAATTCTCTTGCCGCTGATCTCACAGATCTAGGATTGTGTATAAATGTCTCTCTGACACGCTCAACATCAAAATTACTTGTGCACGGACGTCCGGAACGTTTCTTATCTGCGATACTTCCAGTTTCTAGAAAATTCTTTTTCCACCGCAAGATGCTGCTTTTGGATGTAGAATCTTTATGGTAAAGTCTTCTGCAATTTCTCTGTGTTTGCATTATGGATTTCGTTTCTATGAACCACCATAAAATCTGTGCTTTCTCTTGTGGTGTATGCATTCTCCTTAATATCTGGTCGAATAAAACATCACATACAAAAGTACTAGAACAAACACATCAAAAGTAAACATAACATTGTAATAGTTTCCAAAAACAAAGAGAAAAACGCAATTAATAAGAAGACGATATTTAGAAAAGTACAGATGTTTAGACTAGAAAATGAAATTATTTGAAATTAACCACACGCGCAGACGATAAGATATTCAAACCTGAAAAAGAAAATATAAAAATATATAAGTTATTCCATCAAAAAATGATGACATAAGTTTGTTTATATCTTCATTATTTTATGAGTTATTAAACATCAAAATGGGTCCGGGACTTTATAAACACCCTGCATAATATATATATATATATATATATATATATATATAGGTCTTACGTCTAATTACCAGATAGCTTTACATTTTCTTTTTCAATATATATATATATATATATATACAGTGTCTCAAAAAAATGATGGGACACTTGTGCTTTACAAAAGGAAACTGCAATAAAATAAATTAAAAAAACATGTAAAATATTTTGTGGATGTGTTTCATACTTAAATTTAGTAACAATTATTACATAACATACATTTTCTCAAAATATTAAAATATTAATTTAATAAAAATACAATTGTTTAGAACGGAGCAGAAAATGGCTCACTTAAGTGATGGGACACTTACTTTTCCATCAAATATTTATCCAAAAATTTTACTTTTTAAAAGGTTTTAATATTTTGTTGAATTTCCTTTTACTTTTAAAACATGATTTAATCTTCTTAGGATGGATTCGACTAATTTTTTTGTGATTTCTGGAGTGATTTTACCCCATTCTTCTTGAAGCACCGATTTTAATTGTTGTTTTGAAGAAATTGTGTGTTTGCGAATTCTTGATTTCAATTCTTACCAAATATTCTCTATGGGATTTAATTGTGGAGATTGTGGGGGTGTTTTTATTATTTCAGGACAGTTATACAGCAGCCAGAGTCTAACGTTCAAAGCACTGTGCTTGGGGTCATTGTCCTGGTAGAATTTAAAATCGTTACGAAGGTTCAATTTTCGTGCTGAAGATTTCAAATTTTGATTTAAAATGTCAATATACTTGTACGGATTCATTATACTGTCAATAAAAACAAGATTACCAACTCCAGCGGACGACATACACCCCCATACCATAACTCCTCCTCCACCATGTTTTACTGTTGGCACCAAGTTCTGTTTGCGAAATTCTTCCCTGGGTTTTCTCCACACCAAGATTTTACCGTCAGAACCAAATATATTAAATTTACTCTCATCAGCAAATATAACTTCATTCCAGCAATCAGAATTCTTGTTTATGTTGGATTTTGCGAAAGCCAGTCCGAGTTTTCTATTCTTTTCACTGACGAAGAATTTTTTCCCGCCTGCTCTACCGTGATATCCAGTAGATCGAATTACTCTTCCAATAGTCTCAGAATTAACAATTACTCCATATAATGCTTGTAAATCAGCAGCAACTTTAGGAGCACTCATTCTTGGATTTTTTTTTTTTTAAATATTTCGAACGATAATTCGCTTTATTCCATTGGATAGCTTTGATGGTCGGCCAGGTTTTCTTTTATCCTGAATCATATGATTCTTTTTATATCGTTTAATGATATTGAAAACTGTTGAATGACTGTAGGTAACTGTTTTAGTAGTTTCTCTAATAAATTTTCCACGTTCAATATGCAAATTAATAACTAATTTTCGAATTCCAGGCAAAGTTTCTTTTCGTTTAGCATTCATGGCTGCACAGAGCTAAAAAACACAAAAATTCCAAAACAAACTGGAGAGAAATACTGCAGACGATTTTATAAATTATTGGCAATTGCTTTTGAGTAAAAATAAATACCCCAAAAGATATTTTTATTGCTTACTTCAGACGATTTTTGTTGCATAGTACGTAGTGTCCCATCACTTAAGTGAGCCATTTTCTGCTCCGTTCTGAACAATTGTATTTTTATAAAATTAATATTTTAATATTTTGAGAAAATGTATGTTATGTAATAATTGTTACTAAATTTAAGTATGAAACACACCCACAAAAAATTTTACATGTTTTTTTAATTTATTTTATTGCAGCTTCCTTTTGTAAAGCACAAGTGTCCCATCACGTTTTTGAGACACTGTATATATAATTGATTATATGTATATATTTCAATTTTATACATATGTATATATAATCAAAATGAAATTTATTTAAATGCCCATGTTTTTTTTTCTGTTACTTACAAATGAAAGTTAGAACAAATTGCAGAAATGTTTTATTTCAAAATGAAGATCAGTGTAAGAGAAAACTATCAGTAACATTACGTCAGTTAAACTAATGCTATAAAATGTAATAAGTATGCATAAATAACAATCACTATTTTGAAAAACAAATATTGTACAACTGAGCAATTTTTTATCTACGAAATTCTTGTATGAGATTTCATCAGATGAAAGAGTATAATTTTGTTCAATTTATTTTAGGCTATTTTTTAGTGTCAATTACACTCTATCAATGAGGAAATTTTTAATCATTATTAAAACACAAGCAATAAATTGTAAAAAAAAGTACTGAAATAAAGAATATTAACTGAACGTTATTGAAGTGTGGAAGTCTATTAATTATTAGGAAATCGATCTGAAGGTTCACTTTGAGAAATTGGATGTAATAACAGTGCAGCAACGAGCATTTTGAAGCAAAAATGAAAAAAATCTGATGCGGACACCACAAGACTTCCTTGTACGGAATATTAAATGGTACGCATTTTTTCTTGCATTTCATTTAAACTTATTTCATCGAATTTCATTGGTGATTAATTCTCATTCAATTAATTCAGTTCTCACTTCAAATCAAGGCAATAATACATAATACCTTAAAGTATCTTCATTAAAAATTGAAAGAAATGGAAAAACATAAAAACAGCAAATACAGTTAAAACAATTTTTACAATTAAATTAGAGTTTCTACGCAAAAATAAGCAATTCCGCCAGCAGGCAAGAAGGCAGAATTTTCGATGCACAAAACTAAAAGTTTCCTTTTGGTATTCAGCAAAAAGCCTCTGAAAGTGCTCTTAATTCACGATTCTTCTAAGTTTAAAATGTAAACAAGTATGACTGCTACGGTAAAAAAAATATAATATTAGCCGAACTTAAACAATTTTTAAATTGTTGATAATTCTATAACTATTTCATGTAGATTAACTAAAAGCATAAAAACCTTAACCGGAAGATAAGAACACCATAATTCAATCATTTTTAAAGCAAAAGATGCATAATTTATTAACATATAAGAATAAAAAATACTGAGCTCACTGAGCCAAGTCGTTCTGAGGCTATTCGTTTTTGAATTATGCGAGATACATACATATGTCACGAAAAGATCTCTTGATTCTATTTTAAATCGGTTGTATAATTTATTTGGGGAAAAAGAGTCTTTTATTATGTCCTTAAGTACAGATGTTACGCAAAAATATCGTTAAATTGCATTCGATAGTTGTCAAAATGGATATTTTCGTTGAAATATGATACCCGGAAATTTTCTTGATCACAATCTTTCTTTTACTTCGTACAAGGAAGTAAAAATAAATACCTCCAGTTTATCGTTAAAAATGCTCCAAAGATGGCAAACTCAAAACGCTTTTTTCTCCCATCTACTTTAGACTGTAACACATTTCTTAAAAATATGTAGAATATCCCTCAATTAATTTTTTTATCATTCTTATCTTAAAAATACTGTGAAAAGTTTGTTTTATAATATGTGAAAATTTGAAAACTTTATATCCGATACATTTTTAGGCGTTGAAATTCTAAAATAATAAACTTCAAATAGTCTAAAATGCCGACGAAGTTATGTGCGAAAAATCCTTTTAACATTAAATAAAAAAAAATGTGTGAACACAATTTGAATTAAATTGAAAATGTATTAGGAATTAGGCTAAAAACCGATGAAAAAATTTCCACCTACAGTGAAGAATCTTGAATGAACTTTTATAAGTTAAATATAAAAGCTCATTGCCTTCGTGGAAGATACATATTGTAGTGCACAATGTAAAATTAGGGGTAAATGAACAGCAGCATAGGTCTTTTTTTTCAACGACGAGCTCTAGTCGTTTAAAGACGTTAGCCGCTAATAAGGCCAGAAGCAGTGGTCTCTATATTATATTATGGAATTAGCTAATAGGTAAGGCATCGTTGTCTCTTATGAACGGACAAATTACATCTATGCCTTCTACGGGATTCGAACCCGGGACCTTGATATGGCAATCAGAGTCACTAACTACTTTCCCGTCTGGGTGACAGAGCATAGCTTGTATACCAAAATGCTGCAAAATACTGCCAAATTATAGTCAAAATACTGATTTTTGAGCGTGACTGACTGAGATCCGTCTCCTGGAAACAGTAAAAATCGTTCTGAAACATCTACGCCAATATGTTTTTTTTCATACTACCTCTTCTCCAGTTAAAACTTATTTACATTACATTCCCAGCAAAAAAGCATTTAACTATTATTGTTATTATTTTTACATTTTATTATGATTGTTATTATTTGCCTAACACTTTAAAAAATGTAATATTCATCTTATACATGAACAGCTTTATGTACGAGTCAGCCGGGCCGGCGTTAGGCGTTTTGCCGCCCCTTGCAATCTTTGCAAATCCTCAATTCTGCTACCCTATGATTCCATATCTTCTAAAACTTTTACCTCTCCCAAATGCTGCTGGTCAGTGCGCACTTCTAAAAATTTTGGCATTTCTAAATTTTGTTGCTCGATGCTTCACATAATTTTAAAATTTTAGCTGCCCGTCAATTCTGCCGGCCGGTGCGGTCGCACCGATTGTATCGTCTTTAGAGTTGGCTTGCAGTACATAATATTACAGACCCCGGCATTATACGTAGTTTAAATAGATTAAGGAGGAAAGCCTCTGCAGTTTCTGCGAAGCATTTGAGTATTTAACCTTCAAATATTTTTTTTTTCTAGTGACAGCTATTTTGGAAACGCTTTAGACACGAATTCTTCGTTTGTGAAAGGGAGATGTGGTGAGTTATTTTTATGTCTTACAACAAATACGCAATCATCTCCCTAACGACGGTATTTTAATGATCTCCCGTATGACTCACTTGCTCACCATAGGTGAGATTCGTGCCATCCATCTCAGCCCTTTTCTAACACTGCGCAACTCGTACTTTCTTTCCTGACAACCGGCGAAATCCCGAAGACAAACTACGCTTTTGATAAGCTTCTCAAAAGGGGGCTTTGTCACCCAAAGGGTGTCTCGGTATATCTCTGGTTACATCAGCTTTGTGCCATTCTTTGAAAGCAGGCACTTTCGTTCCGCTTCTTTATTTAGCACCTTTAAACAAGAACATAAATATAGCCATTGATGTGACCAGGGACGCCACTTCAGCTAGGAGCATAAGTATGGAACGCTTCATGTAACTAAGCATGTGGTAGTTGCCTACAAAAAGCTTCTTTTATTTATCATCTCTTTCTCCTCTTATATTTTCACAAAGTAAAGAAAAAGTACAGTTCGGGAATAACTTAATTATGAATGATAAAATGAACAATAGAATCCACGTACTTCAATTTTTGAATTTTAGGAATATGTTAAGAATAACTATTACATTTTTTTTTTTTTTGAAAAAATTAATTCAGAATGTTAGCAATTTTTCTCAGAGTGTACACTTATTTATAATAAAAGCACTTATCTAAAACCTAGACTTACAGAATTCTAATTAGTAGACTGAGTTACTCTTATTTTTGTGTTAAGTAAAATTAAGCTTTTAATTAATTTAGATATGTTTAATGTTTTCGTTAGCTGTAATGATATGAAAAGATAATATGATACAGTATATATATTTCCAAGAACTGTTAAATTAATCCGGATGAATGCATGCAACATAAAGACTGACTGTAAACAAAAGCTATTTATAATCACTCCTGATTTTAAAATAGACTAAACAACTACGATAATGTTATTTTAAACCCCTGTTACGTTGTAAGCTTTTCTTTTAATTAATCAACTTATCTTTTTGTAACATTTTACTGTTTTCCTATAACTTCTACTGGTGTCATTTCACACCAGAAGGCAAATTAGTTTAAAGAATAAAGGAGCTTCTAATTTAAAACGTGATCAGGGATCATTTGGCAGCACAGATTGACTGTCACTCTACCTCAGTTCCTAGCTTGTAGGCAAATCTTTCGTCTTTTGTGATTTCGTCGCGAAAGCTTGGTTAGAGGGCTCCCAGGTTTAGGTTGGGTTTCAATAATTTTATATTTTACATTTAATCAACCTGGATGTTAGTCTACCTGCAAGCTATCGAAGTTTCTTTCCTGTTAAACTTTCAGCTTGTGTAACCATCAAGAAGTATTATTAAATGGATTTTAACTTTAAATTATAGCGCTGAATTTTAATTCTAATTTTAAAGTATTTTGGATTTTAACTTGATTGTGAGCATTCTAGCTAAGAGGTCAGACGAGATGAAAAGTCGTCTGGCAAGCTGTTTAAGTTACTTTGGTAATTTAAATTAATAATATAACCACGTACTACGAATAATTTCACTTTACAATGCGCGCAGTCTTTTCTTTCATAAAGATTGTAAGGTTTATCCTAAGTTTGCAACAGTTATTTTGAGTTAAAGCTACTTTCGTATCCTTCTTAACAATTCCTACCAGAATTTACAATTACAATTTCCTACCAGAATGTGTTTTTAGAATCGCGGCTAATGAAAATGAGTAAGAGTGGTATTTAAGCCGAAGTTCCACTGACTTCATTAGAGAGCCAGAGATTCTGATTAGCGCGCGTTTGCCTTTTGGCTACACTCTCTCTAAGCTATTCGTATGCTTGGCCGTATTTCAGTGTCTTGATAGCTTCGCCAGTATTTCGCAATATATATCATGTAATTCAATCCCTTTTACTTGAGCTAATTTAACGCTGAAAGGAAGGACTACCGTTGATGCCGCTGCCGGTACTTCCACATAGTGCTCACTGGAGTCACATTTTCCATCACGACTCGAGGAATGATGCCAGAATGTTGTTAGTTTTCTAGTTAGTGTGTGGGGCTAATACCTGCTTACTAAGGGTAAATATTAGGTGGCCCCGTCACTTCTACATAACATAGCATAACATAACATAGCTTCGCCAGTTTAGTTGATATTTAGGGGCCAACAACTTAGAAATCTTGATAGCTTCGACTATATCTTTTAGTAACGCATTAATTAATTTTTATTTCTTATTACTTTAAATTCAATCCCAAGTGGAGGTTTTGCTGTACGCTCTGGGAAAGGAGCCGACTATTCAATTCTTATTTTGAGAAATAAAGGGCAAGTAACCCTTCTTGAGTTTTACACGTCTGTTTCTGAATTAAAGCGAATATTCGCTTACCTGTTCACTAAGCACCTACACCCTTAGATGTTAGAATAAGGTTGGAACCCCACAAGATTTTTGTTGTTTTTTCCAATCTATCTCCCTCCACCCCCCACCCCCCAAAGGGAGATGATAGGATGGTTAAGCTAAATCAGACTATTTGATCACAGTACAACATAGCAGGCAGGATGCCTCTGTGAAGGACTTTTCTAAGAGAAACTGGCATATATTCACATTACACATAGGCAAAAGATGGAGGTGATGGGAGAAAAAAAAAAGTTCGGGCTCTGTAAAATTATCAATAGCTGAAATATTCAAATATTAGACTAATTTTTAGACGAAAAGCAACCAAATAAAGTTTACCTTAGACCCATTTAACTCTTTCATTTGAATTTGTTCTTAATGCTTTTATAATGTATATTATTTTCTATGCCTCATTTATCCACCTGTTTTTGAAATTCTTGGTTTGTTGCAATTTATTATGCTATATGTCTGACTATTAGTATCAAGGCCTTTGTGAGACTATTAATACAAGCACTTTTGTGAATTTCTCTAATAAAACTCGACAGCTCTAAAATCTTTCCTTGAGTAAACAGTAAAGGTTAAAATTCTTAAAACTGGTGTATAAGAATCAAGTAACAATTTGAATGAAATAAACAATAACAATTACATATTATGCGTACCGTGACTGTTAATTCATTCTTAAATAATAATTATTAACCAACCGAAAAACTCCGCGATTTCAAAGCGAGCAGTGACAAACAACACTGTAGATAGATTGGTGAAGAACAATATTATTGAAAATTAGAACTAAATAATGATTCTGTTTATAAATACCGTTAAACTCGTATAAAGTTTCTTTCCACATTTTTAACTACTAACTAAACTTGTTGAGGACAAACTGTCAAATATTATAACAGTCATCACAGAGTTTCTGATATTAAGATAAAGGATTATTTTAGCATCCTATTTATCGCCAAAAAAGATTATGCCAAAGGATTATGCAATTTGGAGAACAGAAAATTAAGCAACAACAACTGGCAATATGAAAGTAAAACCAGTAATGCTGTGTAGATTTTTTCAAACGGTAACTTTTTTTTTCAACTGTGGAAAGTAAGATGTATATAAAAATGTCGTAAGGTGCGAAAACAAAGTAACTATTAGGTCAAATGGTACCAAAAAAAGACTGAAGCTTTTCAGATTTTTTATTACCCCCAAATGGGCGTTTTTTTCATTTGGAGACTCATGCACATTTCGAGAGCATTTGGCCTAACTCCACTTTGGACTGAAAATATTTAAAAAAAGCGTATCTTTAGAATTTCCGATGGACAGCCTTGCGCGCTGCAGATAAAGATGTTTTATTCCTTACAGTGTTGTTTGTCACTGCTCGCTTTGAAATCTCGGAGTTTTTTAATCATAATTGTTTAAAGTTTTAAAAAATAAGAAATAGACAACAAAGCAAATTTAAAATTCTAAATTCGGGCTTTCAGGTGCTCATATTTGGGTGGAGGGCTACGTTACTCAAAATTAATGTCTCTAGGTACCGTTATTTTTTCACAATGCAAGGAAACATATTTAACTAGGAATCGGTTTATTTACAACTTAAAGGTAAACAGTGGTTGGAATTTGGATCATTATCTAAAGCAGAACTATTTTACGTAACAAGTCAAGTTTTACATAACAAGAACGTAAGTCATCTAGAAAAAACTAGTGACTACACAAAAATGGAAACTGTGGTTTTCTTTCAACAATGATGGGAGTAAAGAAGATTACATTAAAGTTCTTTCAGTAAAGAACTCACACATTTATTCAGTTCCTTTTTAAACTCGAATTGTCTAATCCCTTTCTGTGCTTCCATGCTTAATCGGACGCAATGAATCTAACTTCAGCTTTATCATATATCGTAAGCTCTTCTCAAATCGTCTTTTCCCCTCATTTCAAATCCAATTCGGCGAAAGCAAAAGTTGACTTACTTTTATTCTTTTTGCTAGACACAAAAAAATTGTCCTTCCAACTTAGCCTTTGATTAATAATTCAGGTAACTAAAGGCGGTTGAAAATGACAAAGCTCTCTTTTCCAGTATTATTAATTAAGGTGTTAGAAAAATTTTATCTTATTAGAAGGAAAAACATTCCTTCTTTCTCAGCTATCCTAAAAATTCCATAATTATCCATTTTTCTTTAATTATTTGTAGAATTGCACGTATTTGTGCATAGATTGAACTTTCGTTTTGCTGTTTCTGATACTAATAAAATTCTTAATTTTGTCCCTAAAAAGTAGCTTTTTTTATTCCAAAGGGGCAATTTGCCCAGGACTATTAATTTCGTTTTGGCATTTTACGTCGATTCACTATAAAAGTTGATTCACTTTTCAAATTGTTGACACCAAATATTAGAGCCCTGTACTATATTTAAAGAAATTAAATAATAAAAAATCTGCATAAATGTATGTATGTTTCTTGCATTGTGATAAAACAACAGTACATAGAGCCATCAAATTTTGAATAACATAACGCTTTCACCCTTATATGAGCAACTAAAAGCCCAAATTTGGAATTTGTTTAATTATCTATTTAATATTTTGTAAACCTTTAACGAATTTTTGATTAATAAATTCAACGATTTCAAAGCGAGCAATGGCAACAGTGTACAAAAAAAAAAAAAAAAAAAAAAAAAAAAAAAAACATTTGTATCTCTATCGTGAGACAGTGTAGTGGGAATTCTAAAGACATGCTCATTTTAAAATTATTTTGCGATATTGCTGTTGAACTGAATTTTATGGTTTAAATGCGAAGAACATGATTTTTAATAAATAAAGGTATTACACAAAACGTTAGAAAAATGCCCTTTTGGGCATAATGTAAAATCTGAAACCTTTCAGTTTTTTTTGGGGGGGGGAATCAGCTGTTAAACAAGGCCATCTTTGAAATTTCACACTAAACAACATACCATGTACGGTCCAAATATCACAACAAAGACCACGAGAGTTTACATCTCTTTTCCCACCGAGTGTAATACACTTGGAAAAAAATTAATTCATAAATCCTCTGCTGCAAACCATTGTTGATTGAAAAGTGATGTTTTTATTTTTCTGCCTAAAAATATTCAAAATACATCTTCATTCAAAGATGTAGATTTCCTAGAGGTTTTTAACGTACATTAAAAACAAGATTAAAAAAGCATAAATTTTAGAAGGTTTAAAATAAAATTCTCGAATTTTATTTTTCTTGTAAATTGTAGAATTTTATTTGAGGCTTATGTCAATATAAGGCTGCTTTTTTCCTCAGTTTTAAATTTATATAATCGTGTTGCATTTTTTAGTTATATCCATAAAAAGTTTCTGTTTTAGCGAATGATCCAAATTCCAACTCTTGCTTTCCTCTAGCCTCTAATGAACTTGATCCTTGTTATTTTCCTTTAATAGACGGAAGTCCATCAATGCACGAATTTTAATCTATCACTTCTGTAAATTGCATGTTTTCGAGATGATTTTTCTTCAAATTCGAGACTAATCACATGTTTTATTTTCACATCTAGAGCTTCACGAGGTTGCACAATTACCATCAAAGTCATAATGTTACATATTTAGTTGAATTAGACTAGTACATGATTTACATTTCATCCTTTTTGTATCCAGTGTGCTAACACAAGGTTTCCTCTGACGCATACTGGCACCCCTGCTTGACGTATCTAATGAATGTTTTGGCAGCACGACAACGAGGAATTCTTTATCAACGGTCAGACAGCAATGTAGTCCTATTTTTAATTTAAAGAATTTGTAAGGAGTGCTTTGTGATTTGTCTTATAATCTCAATTTCTAAATGCAAAAGACAAAGGACTGCTGTAATCAATAATAGTGTAAAATAGATCTCTTGTTTGTTGATCAGATAACTTTTATATTTAGCAAACCAAATATTTGAGAGTTTACAATTATTAATCTCATGCTTTGAAAGAAGGTTATTAATCAGAAGAAAGTCCTACCCTTTTAAAGTATAACCGAGTGCTGCAACAATCTATTTATCAAGCCTTTTTTCTGCCGTGAAAATGACCTTTGCTTATATTAATTTTTATCAATATGTTAATCCAAAGCCAAAAGGTTCGGAATTCTGTCAAACATGTTTCTGTAAGGAAAGTTTTATTTTTAGTGCATCAACCTCTCTAAAATAAACAGAAGAGATTTTAAAGGATATTAGCTTCCTGGTGAGGTGGTGATCTTAGAAAGATTTTGTTTAATAAAGGTATTAATTTATGATTTCAGAACTGCTGGTTGCTTTGAGAAGCAGCCATCTTGGGGAGGTGGTCTTTATAAGATAGTCGTGCTTTAATTAGCACAAAAAATATCCAATACACGTTTTTCAGTATAAATGCTAGGTGATATTTAATGTGCATTTCAAAACTCGAATCTTCCTATTTGTATTATAATCATTAATTTGAATTCTTGGTTTTTATGTCATTAAGCAATTCTGTAAAGAATTATGAATAATCACAGGAGACCGTACTGTTCTGTTAATTATCGAAAAGTTATTGCTAACTTTCTGTGAAAACTTTTTATCGTCTCAAACGCACAAAGTTCACATTTCTGCAATAATTTTGTCGTTCGATGTTTTATAGGTAATTTATCTTCTACCACGATATATTATGCGCTGATGATCTCAAACTGAGAAATTTAGATGCCATTTTATATTTACGACGATGTTTTGTACCGCCATGTTTTACATTACGCCCAAACGTTTTCGGTGTATTTTCTTTTTTTCCCTTTGTTTTCCTTTCCTTTTTGTTTTCTTTTCTTCTAGCCAAAAGGGCGTATTGTATGTATACACACATACATGCATATATGTGTATACATACAATATAATTTCACTTATATATAGTATTGATTTATGTTATAAGAATACTCATATGTAATACTGTGCTATTCAAAATATCTTGCAACAAAAGAAAATAATATGTACTGAACAACAGGCCTTGTATGTCAATGTAACTGATTTCCGCAGAAATGACGTTCAATTCCGTACGGCACGAACTAGGACGGATGTCATCTTCGCGGTGTATAGCCCAGAAAGGCTATTAATTTCGTTTTGGCATTTTGCGTCGAAAGCTTTAAATGTCCGTTTCACTTTCCAAATTATTTCCACCAAATATTATCGCCCTGTGCTATATTTAAAGAAATTAAATAATGAAAAATCTGCATGAATATATGTATATTTCTCGCATTATGATAAAACAACGGTACCTAGAGCCATCAAATTTTGAAACGTCTCCACCCAAATATGGGCATCTGAAAGCCCAAATTTGGAATTTGTTTTATTATCTATTTCATATTTTGTAACACTATAACGAATTTTTGATTAAGAAACTCAAAAATTTCAAAGCGAGAAATAAAAACACCGTAAGGGGGAAAAACAATATTTTTATTTGCAGCGCGCGAGACTGTATCGGAAATTTTAAAGATACGCTCATTTTCAAATTATTTTGAGTATTGCTGGTTAAAAGTACTTTATTGTGCGAAAAACATGATATTTAAAAAATAAAGATAGCACTCAAAACATTTAAAAAACGCCCCTTTGGGCGCAATGTAAAATCTGAAAGCTTTCAGATTTTATTTTTTGTTGTTTTAATATATATCTTGTACCATGATATTTTCTCCTTGCGCTATTTTCTTCATAACAGTTTTTTCCGCCATGTTTTTAGCGGATTTTCCCATTTTACCCGTCCTTCAGTATCTAAGGAAAAATGGAATCTACAGATTTTATTTATGACAATGTTATTTTACCTAGGATTTGAAACAATACACTCCTTCTAACTGTAATTACTAAGGATAATTTTTTATAAATAATTTGTTATAATTCGTAATAATAATCTGTAGCAGTTGCAATATATTCTATATAATACTCTTCCCTATAACATAAATATTTTCATATCAATAAAATGACTATAATGTTTTTAAGGTGCTAAAATCACATCTTTGGGCAAGAAATTCAGTGTACTTGTAATTAAAACAGACCATGCTCGGCTATTTCTCCTTATATATTAAAAGAACGTAGAATAGTCGATTAGGAGATTGCGAATGACTTAAGACCGCAGCCAGCACAAACATAACTGGCAGTCTGCCAAACCTGTTAATTCCGCGCAGATATTCCGCCTGGAAGACAAATAGGTATTTTTTAAATGTTAAGCACACGATGCAAATTCTGAGCTACGAAACGCATTTTCAGCTTCATTGGGTAAAATTCATTGTAAACGTAGAAAGGAATATGTAAATGACATGTACGGACAATTAGGAATTCCTCGTCACAAATATGCAAATTCGGTATTAGTTGAAGAGATTCAGTCATGAAGCCTTAAGCAGAAAAGTTTAACTACTAATAAAAAAACATTTTGCCAAACAATTCTGATTATTTTTTAAAAGATTAGGTCAATTATGATTTAAAAGAAAGCGGCTGGAATATTAATAACATTGGCATGCTGTTGGCTGGTTTGAATGGCAAGCATTTTACTGAAACGTAAGTGGTTTTTCTTCTTTTTTTTTTCTTTGTTGACCACTCTGTAATTTCTCGTCTTTAGAAACAGTCCGCAAAAGGGCTTGTCAATTGTACAAGACCTGTTCCCTGACGTTCAGGGATTACAGTACCCACTGAAGATAAGTATATGTCTTTATTAGTTAAGTGCAATCAGAGAACAACAGCTTCTATTCTAAGGGGAATAATTACTGTCATAATCAGAAGGTGAATATCTGCGAACAACTTCATGGTGAACATCATACAGGATTCTCTTGAGTATAGGAATGCGCATTTTGCTTATTGAATACACCATCCTTACTGAATGTGGTCTCATCTGTGAACAATAAGTAAGCAGGGAGATTTACATCTCGGACGCTTTGTTGCGATACCACTTGTTTAAACGCACACATGCAGGATGACCATCGAGGAGCAGTAACTGAATCCTTTGGAACCCTTGAAAGGCGTGTAAGAACTCGGTGTTCAAAACATGCTATACACTACAATAAGCCATTCTTAAAGCAAAGGCAACGTCACGTATGCTGATACTGGGATTAGTCTCCACGGCATTCAACACACATTCTTCCATAATGACCGAACTTGTCAATTGTGGCTTATCCTCATTAGTCCTGTTATTTTTTAATGACTCGTACTCGCAAAAATTTCGATGCACAAGTGCAAACACACTGTGATCCGGCTGATGACTGTCTGGGAAACATTCTTCATAAATACGTTTATTGACTTGTCCATTGCCCTCGGCCTTTCCTTACACTAAGTCCATGTTTGCAACCTCACCGTTCGCACACCTTTGCATGCTCTTCGTATACTGGCTGCCCCTCGAATTAGGAAATCCTCACTTTACCTTTCACCACTCTCATGAAGAGCACCTCCTAGCGGTGTACAATGACGTTTCGGGTTATGAGTTGCTATTCAATTCTCAATCCTTATAATGTCCTCTGGCTTCCCTGAAAGTTTGTCGCTGCATTTTTGAGACAGCCTGTATATGAAAAGATAGTATGCTCGGGTGCTATGTGTCCATTTAAGCATCAAAGATAGAGGAATATGCCTCATTATGGGAACATGTCCCTCATGGGATTTTTAGTATTGAAACGTAGCTTAAGAATTTCGCTGGTAACCGCTAATAAACATGTGAGTTACTGAAGAAATGAAGGAATAAGTCCAGTAATATCATTGAACATCACTCTTTGGTTGTTGAATGGTAATGGTGGGGCGGGATTTCATATTACGTATGCAAGAATACTTTCTGTAACTCTTCTCAAGGAACAGAAATCGCCCTATAGGATGAATGATAATTATTGCCCTTTGTTTGATTTCCTAGCTTGCAAAAATATTTGAACCGTACAAAATACGATGTACATATATAAATTATTAAAATATGCATAATATATTTTTTGTTATGAATATATAACCGACTTACTTAATTTTTACATGAAAGTTTGGTTCTGTCAAAGCATAATTTTCCCATTATGTCCAATATGCTGTTGCGTGCTCAACATTTGGAAAGCGTGTAACTATTAGTAATAAACAATTTGAGGAGTGACCCAGAAGCATAAGAAGTGCTACTGAGACATTCTACAGCTTTCTCTTTTGTTAAGTTGCACGAAAACATTATCCGTTTTCTGATGCTCAGTTTCTTGAATATATAAGAGAAAAGAGTGTTTAAAAATCATTTAATCATCCAGTTTCGTAAACAAATGGACCTGAATTGGTCACGACTATTTTCAATCTCAGTCACGCTATCCGTGGATAGATGATATAAATTATTTTCTTGCTTTAAATCTATCTTGTAATTACTTAGTGCACATTTGAAAAGGGAAATAGTATTTATGAAACAATACCTTTTTGACTAAGGTAAGATCTGACAATTAAGACATGATGGTTAATTTAAAGCCATAAGTTATTTTTTCATTTCTTAGAGAGTTTGACTTCTTTTGATTTGATAGCATAAACTATACAAATAAAAAATTAGTTCCAGACTAGACTATAAAACTAGTTACAGACTCCCAAGAGACTTGGAGCGAATTGTTGTTGTGTCTGAAATATATTACAGAGTTTTGAAAAGATTAAAATGACCTTTCTTTTAAAATCAGAACATGAATATTAACGCACATTTTGAGCTCACAAAACCACTACTTGTTGAGAGGGTCAAATTTAAACAGTCAAATTTAAATTAAAATTTAGGCTAGTAATCAAAGACTACACAAGTAAATTTAAATCGAAGCTGCCTCAAAATTTTAACCGAGGTAAAAATTGAAATAACAGCAGCTATAACGCAAAATCGATTAATTAAAATCTTATCAGAGCTGACAAAATCTAGTAACGTGACCTCAAGAGGCGGAAACACTCTCTGTCTTACAATCCAAAACTTTCGACTTGAATATTTTCTAAATAATTTGCATTTTAGTGAGGAAACGAAAAAAGAAACGAAGTAAAGGCTAAAATTATAAATAACTAGTTAATGCAAAATAATAGTAACCGTACATACTAATGATATGATGATAGTGTAAATATGTTAACAAATAAAAATTGTTTGAAAAAAAATTGAAAAATTTGAAATATTATTTGAATATTTAATGTAATAATGTGCTGCAGTTATAAAGGTTTCCTTAACGTTGAAAGCAGTGAAGTTACTTTAATCTGTAATCATCGCGCCGGAACTAAGATAGTGGTGAAAGATAAGCCTTCCTACTTAGTCAATCAGTTAATAAAGTCTACTTGACTTTATTAACTAGTTACTTAGTTAATAAAGTCTACTTTATTAACTGACTCCCAGTCGCTCTACGTGGCAGAAAATGTAAGCGATTATAGCAGTCTTTCTTGAGTACTCTTGGGTACCTATGAGCGCATGATTAATTTTTTTTCATATTTCTCTCCGTAAATTCTAAGAGTCCTCACATCTCTATGTATATACCCTTTAATATTTTGACATTATCTTCTTTACTAGTGCAGCATTTTTCTCTCTCTATGTGCTATGGGTAATGGGTAACCGGTTAAGTCTACATAAGTCTACGCTGCAACAAAAGAACTCCTTTACTCTATTTTTTCGAAGTAATTGGGTTAGTATCAGGACAAAGGGGTTTGCTCTGAAACTATTCGTCACAGGTTTTATCTAAAGCCATTCTCAAGCCTTTCTTCTGATCTTTTCGCAGCAGGTGATTTTCTGTTGCCAAGTAAAACAATTGGACGATTTTTCTTTCATACAAAAGACAACTAAACTGTACCTAATTTTTCTATGATTTGTGTATGAAATGAGCTTTTTTACAAATTCAGTCTTTACACTGAACAAAAACTAAAAGTAAAAAGCACTTTTTGGCAACTTCATGTTGATTAAATGCAATCGAGAGCTCATTTGTTGCAAAGAAATGAGGCAATAACATAACTGTTGATGTATTTGCGGAAGAGAAGTGTTTTCAGAACATTTGTACCACTGACTGAATACCAGGTTCACAAATGCGTATCTCCGCTCTAAATTTAGTGCTTTCTGTACTGACAAGGACAGCGCAAGGAAGAGGAGTATATAAAAAAGTGACATACTTCTTGAAACAAAAGCATATTACAATGCTAAGCAGTTATAAATGCTTGACGATTACTGCAGTTACATTTACTAATACAAAGGTCACTCTGAAATTTTTCAGATGCACTTATGTTCTCAAAGTTATACTTACGAAATTTAAGGAGTGTTTAAAGTGGTCTTCTCCAGCCTCAATGAACTTCTGTAAGCGACTTTTCTAAAAACTAAATGCCTCAAGCCAATCATTTCTTGGAATCGATGAAAAAAATGTTTCTATAGCATATTCATTCTTATCTTCGGAATGAAAACTTCATCCATATAAGTTCTTTTTGATTAAAAAATAGTCAAAAGTCATATGTAACTAAATCAGGTGAATAGGATGGATGTTGAATCACTTTGATATATTTTTGTTCAAGAAACTCAGGTATCAGTCTTGCTGAATGAGAAAATGAATTGTCATAGTAGAGCATATGAAGTCCTCTAACATTCGCTTCTTGCAGAATTTCAAGGAGATACTTAGTTGTGCACCAGTTAGCTATGACTTTCTTCTGTCCTTCCAGCTTGATGGCTTTCACCAGTCCTGTACTTATGAAGAAAACGGCATACATTACTCTTTTCATTGGCTCGTTGTCTTTTCACCATTTTATGCCTGGGATCATCTTGAAAAACCCATACTTTACTTAACGTGTTAGAACGTCAAAAAATCGCATGTAAAGTTTATCACCAGTTTTGATTTTAGAAATAATGAGATGGCCACCCCCTTTAAGTAATTTAAGGGTTTCGGTACTGATTCTGACACGCTCCTCTTTTTGGTGCTCAATTAAATTATGTGAGACCCAAAGGAAAACTCGTTTTTTCATATGCATTTCTTCATGAATAATTTTATACATGAGGCAGATCCAATGTTAAGTTCCTTTTGCATCATTTGGTAGGTGCAGCGATGATAATCATCGAATAATAATTGTCGTATGGCAGACACATTATCCGAGATTACTCCGAGATTACTGCTGACAACGACCTTCCTGTATGTTCTTCATCCTGAAGAGAGCTGTGACCTCTGTGAAATTCTGTAAACCCTTTGAATACAGTAGCACGAAATGGGCCTTCCTTTCCAAATGCTAACTGTAGACATTTAACGCATTTTTCTTGAACCCACTTTAAAATCATAGAAAATCTTAACGCTATAATGTTCTCGACTCAACTCCATTTTTCCTCTGCCTAAAACTTATTCTAAGCTAAAGCACTTGCAATTGGCCAATAAAAAATCATCTGCTAGGCTAAAATGGTTCATATTTTCAAATCGAACCGTTAATTTTTTTCTACCACTTATTGTTTGCGTGTATCTCAAAAATTTCAGAGTAATGTAGACATGTCGTAGTAACAATTGCCTGATAAATATATGCTTGACAAGTAGCTTTCCTCATGAATATCATTAAATAATAGCTTCAAACTACCTTTACAAAGTACTTCATCAAAACATTCCCTCCTTTTAAGTATGTAGCCCTACTGTTATATACCGCAACCTAATAAATCCAAATCCTTACTTAGAAATATCCTAACTCCTAACTTCATGAAAAGTCTACAAAAATCAGTTTTTCGGTTTTTTTTTTTTTTTTTTTTTTTTTTTTTTTTTTTTTTTTTCGTTGTTGTTGTTGTTTCATTATGCGAGCCCCGTGTGCCCTTCGAGCTGCGTGTGAGAAATAATTTGTAAGTTTTTCATTTAACGAAAAGCAAGTTCACTTGTATTATGCTTGCAGTTTTCTTTTACAGGTTTAGTTTTTAGTTTTTAAAGACTTTATAAATGAAAAAGAAAACTGTTTGACTTGATTGCTTTATCAGTCAGATGCGTGTGGCAAATTCATAATTCGTGTCATAATCTACTACACTCAGTGTTTAGTTATGTCTGTCACGCTCTGTGCTTCCTTGTATTATGTTCTCTATTTATTACTTAATTTATTGTTTGCACAACATTTTCGTGATTAAGTTGAAGGTATACATATAAACCTATATTTTTTGTAGTACTTTGTTACATAATATAAATATTGTTACACAATACTTAACCGAAAAACACTAGATCCCCTAATGCAAAAATAATTACTCATAAAATGTTCCAATAACATTTCTTATCTAAAAGCAAAGGAATAAAATATTGCTAAACGTTTGTTAAATGGGATTAATATTCCTAAATAACTTTATTTTCCTGTCCCAGACAGTTGCGTGACAGTATTATTAACCTCAGACATATAACGATTTATAAACTGTTTGTCCAATGTCTAACATCGGGGGACTAATTTAGAAACAAAGTTAAATAACCAAATAAATGCTTATGCTTTATATAATATAATTTTGTATCAGACTCATGCTCATTTTTGTCATAGTTATATGTCAGTTTGTAGGCTGGATATTTGTATATAAATAGTAGTAAACATTGAAGTAAAATTTAATGAAGTTTACATTTCGTTCTGTCTTTTATGTTTATTGAGTATATTAGTCATAACTTGGGATTAGCTAATATGGCAAACACATTAATGGATTGTAACTTATTTCAACTACTCTCAGAATATAATGATGCTAATAACTTTCTAGGACATTTATTAATATGTATAGACGTAATTGCAGTAAACATAGGATGATCATGGCTGAAAGGAAAATGTTAATCAAAGTGTTCAGTCTAATTTTTTATCTAGGCTACAAATTTAACTATAACTTTTTGTAAAGTCATAAGCATTTTCTTCTTCCTTCCAGCATGCCTTCGTGTTGTAAGAGTAGCACACTCGGCGTATATTCGATAGATTCAGGTTCGAGTCCCGGCGAGAGAACTACACATTGTTCCCATCTTCTGCTTCAAAATAATCTAGTGATTCTACAAAATAAGCGCTTCGACATTTCTGCTGCTTCATATGTTGGTATATTTTATAGTATTGAAAAGCTATGTAATTGTATGACGTTAATTTCTTTAAACGCATCCTTATATACACATACAAATTAACAAGAAACTATATGAAATTTACTGTAAGCGTGTTGGGGCTAATGGTAGTCATATAAGCTAGCAACTAGCTACCTATACTCAGCCCTTCAGGGATAGCGATATTAAGCAATCGTTACTTGCGTAATGCATTGAATGCACAAAGACTCGGTGGTAGCTTGATAAAATTTATTTTCCCAAAAGAAATACTTTTAACAATAGTAAAGCTCTTATTAGTATGATATAAGCATTATCAGTAGCTACCACTTCATGCTACAAAGAACATTAAAGATAAAAGGATATAAAATCTCTCAATGCGCAAGCTTGCATTGTGAACTTTCAGCACACTCAGTACTCTGAGCTAAACTCTGGAACTCAACTCTGAACTAAACTAATATTATGTCCGGTCTTAAACTGTTTTCCCCTCCCTGAGAGAAATTTCCAGAGCCTTCGATTTCTCAAAATATTTGGACGGCTTATACAGTTGCAGTTATAGTTTGTCTCGGATATTATACAGTTATGTATATGAAAAAGACCAATTACAGTTATACAGGGATAGGACAAAAATGTCACGAAATGATCTCCAAATTTGATGACAAAAATTAGTCGCTAAAGCCATCACCAGCTTGGTGCTTAGCCATTTACCTCAAAATTAAATGAATTTGCCCCCGTAACATTGTTTTTCTGGTGAAGCTTCACTCTCTTGAGGTCTTTCATGTTCCATTATATATGTGATATTGCAATTTTACATATAATTTCACTAAAATTATCTACATATATACAAAGTTAGTAACACAATTCTTTCTTTGCAAATACGCCCAATTTATGTCAGTCGTAAATTTGTAATGCGAGCTGTGTTCGTTTACGCCCACTACGTGCGTAGCTGAGTTCGTTGATGACCATAAAAAAAGTTAAAATTCTATACAGTTGTTAGTTTTGTGTAAGCAATCTAAGTTCTACAAAACGATCATAGATTTGCAATGAAAACCAGATTATAGGACTTGTGATGTCTGATTTCTTCTTCCCTGAGAAATAAATTAACCATTTAGTTCTCTATTTCTGATATTACACTTATAGCGAAGATAATCCAAAACATTGAGCGTTACCTTACATTAAAATTAATATGTTTCCTACGTTGCTTTGAGAAGTATTGCCAGTGCAACAGCATTGCACTGCCTTGTTCTGGTGATTCAAAATCATAGGTATCAATGGTCAGTGAAGGGTCAGCAGGGAATATAGGTTTGACTATCGCTAATGTGCTTCATGTTAAATTCAACGATGCTATTTGGTTTAATTTCATTTTAATAATTGATTTAAATTTATTAAACTTCTCCTTATCAATTGCCTTAAGTTTTAACGGCAAGTAATCATTAGTCATCGGTAATCAAGGCGTATGTCACCAAACTATAGCTCATTGTTTACCAACTGCTTCAAAACGCACGGATATCATTGTAGATTTAATTTTACTTTTTAAAAGTTTATTTAAATATACTGTGTGTCAACTTGGCGACATATCGGCATACTAGAATGGTGAAAACAACCTATAGATCACCGAACAACTACTGAGGATGGATCATCGGTAATCAATGGATGGATCATCGGTAATCAACAAGGTACAAGTGTGAGACAATTTAAGTTTATATCATAGACACATATACGTTGATCCAGAATGTCCTTCAACCTGTACATCATCAGTGGCCAACAAACTTGTGGAACATAAGTATCCTTTGAATTAATTTCAACTTCAAAATCTATCAAAATTTACTGTACTATCTCCCACAGGTGCCCCATTAGTTCATTGTAGGTGATCTTCAGTATGCAGTTATTAGTGACCAGTAACCTGAACGGACAGTGTTGTGCTTTAGATTAATTTTATTTTTCATTTATTACATTTCTGAACATTAACGACATATGGGTTGACTAGAACTTACCTTCAAAATGTAGATAACCAGTGACCTGAGAGACACTGGTATTATAGAAAATTAATACAAAGCAGGGAGGTAGGGTGTTGAATTTATTTAAAACTCTTGGCTGTACACAAATAATTCGCAAGATAAAGTGTTCATTCGTTCATATAAAAAAAAGGTGAAGTTTTGGAGTAAAGCAAAACAGCCTTTTTGCGTCTTCTGACCGCAGTTGGTTGTTCCAAGCAAGTTGCTCTCAACGTCGGTAGCGAAATTCCAGCTATCCGTTACTGGCTCCCTCCGCAGAGAAATAAAAATGCTTCTTGACAGAACGAAATGGAAAACATTTGCTCTTGTCAGAGCCAAAAGTACAAGACAGAAAATTTCTCACTTTTTCATGAAACTAACTACTCCTGCTCTGGAGCTGCGTTCACTGTTTCTGTGTAAGATTTCCTGGGCATGTCGAGAAGACTTGCTGAACTCTCATTTGCCCCAAATTTTCGAAGCGTGTCTCGACTGGCGAGTGCACTCGCCAGTCGAGACACGCTGTAATGATGACAGACCTGGGGTATAATGATGACACACCTGGGAAAATTTCCATGAGAATTCCCAGGCTCCGATTTGAGACGTGATCCAGGTTTTTCTGCATCTGGGATGGCTGACAACAGACAGCCGATGCATAACAATCCATCTATAAACAGATGCATGGGAATTTCGAAATAAGGATTCCCATGATCGATATTTTCTCAGGAACGAAACAATGTTACTCCTTCGGACCACCATGAAATGAAACAAAGAGTCGCGAACGGTTCGCTATTACAGGCCACGTTAAGCTTTCCCAAGAATTGTCAAATGGTCGCTAGAAAGTAACTTTTCGAGAACTACGGGGTGATCGTTAAGAAAATAACTGAAGACCCTACAGTATTTTTTGGTTTAATTTGAAATTTTGTAAAACCTGTTCTTGAAAGTATCGCAGTTTATTTATAGCAACGGAATTCAACATGCTGATTTCACCAACAGACTAGAAAATTTGTTGGTATGGTTTCACAAACATTTGAGTAAATTTCTTGGAAAGGAGTAATTACCTGTGAATTAATTATGAAGTAGAACATTTGTTGTAATTAGACGACATGGGCCAAAATATGCATAGAATATTAGAAGTAAACATTTGGAGAATCTTGTAGTGCGAACATAATTACATGGAATGCGAATGAATCATCCCGTAAGATTAATGAACTTCGAGATTTTGTAAACGAGTATGACCCTGATCTTATGTTCCTACAAGAATACAATCTTGGCCCTAGATTTGGTAAAAAGGCTAGGAGGACTTTTTACGGACAAGCAAATTTCTGTAACTGATTTTTAAAGATTAAATTACCCGAATTCTTTTAATGTAGAAGTGATGATTAACAGTCTTCTGTTCCAAATAATAATGATGTTGCTTACTTTGCATCTAGGAAATTTAATATCTTGCATTTTACAACGTTTCTGAATTAAAGAATACTATTTCTCTTCCAAAAAAAAAGTATCCTTCAATCCACAACTTGTTTACATGCGACGTTTTGAGAGAAAATAAATTTAAAAATAACACATGATATTTCTCCTTTCACATAATAAGCAGTTGCTAGAAATTTTATTCCAAATCATTTTTTTTTCTTTTTTTTTTTTAAATTTATGAGGCATTTTTTTCTCTCTTCTTTCAGCATTCCTTCGTGGTGTAACGGTAGCACACTCGACGAGTATTTGAGAGATCCGGGTTCGAGCCTTGGCTAGGGCATTGCTCATTTTTCCCATCTCCTGCTTCAAAATAACCTAATAACTTTTTTACTTTTACACTGATAAGGGGGACTACTGGCTGGGAACAAGCCCTTGCAATATGATGTCCGCTCTGCAGAAGCGCCATAACGGCATTCATCGAGTCCAAATTTGAAAAAAAAAAAAAAAAAGTTACAGAGTCACATCCTATATAAGGGATACAAAGGACTCTTGGATACATATGACATTCTTGATTGCATAGATTTAAAAAAAAAAATTACTTAGAAGTACAGAGCTGCGTGTATACAAAACTGGTTAAAACAAAAATAAGTCACATATATAACATACAAAGTAAGTCATGTATTCAGGTATAAAAACCTTGTTGCCAATTATCAATGCAGCAAGGATGAAATCGTACACATAAAGAGTGCACTATAAACATTTCACGCTGTTGAACTGGAACCGCAGCTTGCAGTCTTCGGGAGCTGAGACAATGTAAGCTATAAGTATATTGTACATTTTTTTAAATTTAAATTTTTGTTTTTATTTCACATATAATACAGAACAGATATTTGAAAAGTTTATGACATTGTGAAATCAGTAAGTTAATCCTCTTTTAGAAATACATTTATTTAATATTTTTGAAATGGTTTTTAAAATGGGTTATAAGATATTTCTCCCGCTTTCCTAGCGTGCCTTCGTGGTGTAGTGGTCAGCACGCTGCGCCGGTATTTCAGAGGTCCATGGCTCGATTCCCAGCGAAGACGTTTGCTCATTTTTCATCTTGCCTGCTTCCAAAAATATCCTAGTGTCTCTACAGTAACGCCTATTAAAGGGTGTTGGATGATTCTCCTCACCCAGATTTGGCGATTGGGTTTCCTAAAAACCCCAGGGAAAGGGGGAGTATATAAGGTATTTTCCCCACCTTCTTGGCATGCCTTCGTGGTGTGGTGGTCTGCACACTGGGCCGGTATTCCAGAGGTCCGTGGTTCAATTCCCGCCGAAGTCGTTGTTAATTTTTCATCTTCCCTGCTTCCAAAAATACCTAATGTTACTACAGTGGGGCCCGAACTAAAAGAGTGTTGGATGAGGATTCTCCACACCCAGGATTTGGCGACTGGGTCCCCTAAAAACCCCAGTCGCCCTTTAAAAAGGGGAGTATATAAGGTATTTCTCCCGCTTTCCTAGTGTGGCTTCGTGGTGTAGTAGTCAGCACGCTGGGCGGGTATTCCAGAGGTCCGTGGTTCGAATCCCGGTGAAGGCTTTTGCTCGTTTTTCATTTTGCATGCTTCCAAAAATATCTTAATGTCTCTACAGGGGATCTTTTAAAATAAATATTTAATTTTCAATTTTTGTACAAAGCAATGCGTTTTGGTTTCTCCTTTATTATAAATGGTTTATTGAGGCTTTAGGAATTTTTATTAAGATTTCTTCAGGCCTTTTACACTGAAAAACAAGAATGTTTTCATTGGAAAAGTAAAAAAATGCAGTCTTCCATCCTAAATTTATTTACTTGACCTATGATGAACTTGTGAAACCTTTATTGCAATAAACAGTATTCTACCCTTCAGTAAAAACGTTGTTATGAATTTATTTTTTTGCGTTTCGTCCATTTCGTATACTTGTTTAATCAAAACAATCAAAACCATTCAACAGATATGAGATGATATCGGTATTATTCAAAAATTTATTGTGTAACAGTTATTTCAGTTATTTATTTAAAGAATCATTATTATTGCAAATACTTACTTAATCAGTATCCGATTAAATAATTTAAGTAATGACTATTTAAAACTGTTTAAATGTTAAATATTGCATTTGAACTAAAATAAAACTCCATGTGTTTTAAATATGTATTTTAATTTAAAACGACTCAAAATTTTTAAATTTTCAAATTTTTTTTCAAAATTTTAATGATGAGTTTTTGCTGAAGAGCAGATAATCGTTTTTAGTAATGTATATACATAATATAAAATATAGTTCGTAATATAGTATATACCTAAGATATAAAGCTGCGGCCAAACTTCGAATTGCTAACTGTAGGATACAATATCTCTGAATTTCATTTCTTTTCTGCGGTATCCATCACTATAAAATATTACTTGTGCTATTTTACAAGCCCTGACAGTGCACAGAGAACTTTATAAGGAAGATAATGCCTTAAAATACATAGCTGCTCGACAGCGCATGCGTAGATCTTACACAAAGACAGTCTTCAAGCCATATAAAAACCTTTCCACTTTCCAAAAGCTGTAAAGAAACCACCGCATACCAGCTTACGAGCTAGATGTGGCGAAAAAAATATCCTGCAAACTCTGATTTAAAGCTCGTTATTCTAGAAAACTGCTTAGCAAGTGCCCTGCCCACGTTTTGTCTAGCAAAATTTATAACCTTCAAGAAAATTTTGCCAGCAAGTAAAATCTTTTATGAAAGAAGGAAGATGGTGCAGGGAAGGAAAAAGAGCAAAAAGAACGCTGATTCGTGGTGCAGGATTTTAAAAGGGGAATGAGTGTTCTGAAAAGAATACACAGCAACTGGAGCGTTGTAATATGATTCATGGGCATCACACTTTTTTTAAATATTTAATTTTTATATATTTTTGTTAAACCTCACGTTGAGGATCCTTTGTTAAACACTACGTTTGCTGCTTCTAAAGGACTTGTTTGGAGTATTTTGGAAGCAAATTTATCAAGAGCTTGTGATTAAACTTTAACTTATTTTTGCTTTTCAGTCAGTCTTTGAAGTCTGTATAATCTGAATAAGAGGAATATAAGGAAAGGTAAATAAGACATTAAAACTGGCTGTCTTTTAATTTTTAATTACGTTCCACACATTACAAGGCTAAGTTAATTTTACATTTTAATTACATTTTGATCTTAATGTAATAAAGTGGCAAATTTGTTACCGCTATAAAATTTATGTAAAGATATATAATAGTTGTGTTATATTCAGCACGCTTTTCTGTAATATTATTTGCATGGAATGAAATCCGAAAATTGCAAAAATTATATTTCTGACAGTTAGCTAGGAATATAGGTTCCCAGACAAAACCCCACTGGACGAAAGCGCACGCGACGAAAGCCCACAAAAGAAAGCCCACTATGATAATTGCCCACACGACAAATACCCACAGCGATGAAAGAGCACATTGATGAAAGCCCACACTGATAAAAGCCCACGTTGATAAAAGCTCACATAGATACAAGCCCATACTGATAAAAGCCCACACTGATAAAAGCGCACATAATCAAAAGAGATTTATGCTTTTTTAATTCTTTTTATATATTTATAATTTTAATTATAATAAATGGAGTATTCAGATCTGTATTTTAATGTCTCAAATATGTCTGTTTGTATATTTTATCACTACTTTATTTTTTTAATTTATTAGGTTGAAAGCAAACTTTCTACTCTCTGATTAAGTGATTAGCTATAACGTTTCGATGATAAATCTGAAATTGCATTTTATTATTTATTTACTTATTTAACTTTGGTATGTGTATGTGAAAAGGAAAAATATCATTATGGAGTTTTTCACATGCTATTTTTAAGGTAATATGGCTGAGATTAAGTATAATTATGTTTCATTATTAAAACTATTAACTTTTTAATTAAAAACACTTGAATTTTATTTTATTTCTTTTTAGTTTTTCCTTTAGTTCCTTTTTAGTTTAGGAATATTAAAACAGTTAAGCAGAATGAAAACTTGGTTAAGAGATATTTTATTCTTTCCTTTAGACTGAGCTTATTATCAAAGTTTAAACATATTTCTCATTGAAAGCTGCTTTGAATGTAACAATTATTCGGTTCACGGTATTAAAGGATTTTAGTTGTAGATATGGTGGTCTTAGATATGCGATATTCGCTGGCAATTTTCGTTTATGTTCACAAAAAATGCAGGTCTCTTTCAAAAGGCGACCGCTTAGAAATGTCCTCAATAGATATAATTTACTATAATTATTTTCTAATGGATAATGGAATTAATTTAATCTAATGTCGATTAGAAAACTGCTATTTACAATAGGGAGACTTAAAGCACTGTAACTGTAATTAAAAGCACTGTAATTTTTCTTTCACAATCAGCTGTTATATCAGATTTGCTGTTTTCTGTGTATTTTCCATGTTATATAACTGATATCCATACGTCTTGAACAAATATACAGCAAATGCAAGACAAATTATTAAAAAATTACAATTTGAAACATTAATACTAATTTTCTATTACTATACATAATGCTATTAATGAATGATGAATTTATATAATATGTATAATTAGAATCTAAAAACGATGAACTTTGGACCTGATGATTATAAATATATATTTATGTAGTTACAAAATTTTATTAGATGTTATTATATGCATTGTTCTCTGCCATCTTCACAATATCTAATAAAATGCTACATATTTATTACTATAGTTTGAGGTGATTGTACTTAAATTTGTAGATATGTTGACTTCTAAGAGTTGTTCCATGCCCCCCCCAAAAAAATAAATAAATAAAATGAAAATTAAAAACACTATTCCAAATTGTTGTAGTTGAAAGATTAAAAGGTTACATTTGGAATTCATTTTCTGACAGGGTGTCAGCTGACAGTTTTAATTCTGGTTTAATTCAGCTGACAGCTTTTAGATTCAGAAATCTAAAAGAAAATATCTCTAGAAAATCGCCAAATTATAATTGTTACATTCAAAACAGAATTCAATGAGAAATATGTTTAAACTTTGTTAATAAGCTCAGTCTAAAGTAAAGAATAAAATATCCCTTAGCAAAGTTTTCATTGTGCTTTTATATTCTTTAATAGTAATTTTAATTATCTTTTAATATTCTTAAATTAAAAAGAACTAAAGGAAAAACTAAAAGGAAATAAAATAAAATTCAAGTGTTTTTAATTAAAAAGTTAATAGTTTTAATAATGAAACATAATTATACTTAATCTCAGCCATATTACCTTAAAAATAGCATGTGAGAAACTCCACAATGATATTTTTCATTTTCACATACACATACCAAAGTTAAATAAGTAAATAAATAATAAAATGCAATTTCAGATTTATCATCGAAACGTTATAGCTAATCACTTAATCAGAGAGCAGAAAGTTTGCTTTCAACCTAATAAATTAAACAAAGTAGTGATAAAATAACAAACAGACATAGTTGAGACATTAGAATTCAGATCTGAATACTCCATTTATTATAATTAAAATTATAAATATATAAAAATAATTAAAAAAGCACGAGTCCCTTTTGATTATGTGAGCTTTTATCAGTGTGGGCTTTTATCAATGTACTCTTTCATCTGTGTGGGTATTAGTCGCGTGGGCAATTATCCCAGTGGGGTCCATTTTGTGGGCTTTTTGTCTCGAGCGCTTTCGTCCAGTGGGCTTTTGTCTGGTCACCATAGTTACAATATGATATTAAAAATGATTCTGAATATACACGTGTGCTAACAGCAAGATATTTCGTGCATTAATTTTTTTACGTTTAGCTGATATAAGATAAATATGCATTTAGTTATTTTTAAAGTCGTATCTGAAACTTTTATAATCAAAATTAAATACACAAATGTTTTAACTAGTTTTATGCTTATGTAGCCTAGCAGTATTTTTGTAATTCTAGCAAATGTGGGCTGCTTATATTTTAATAAGGAGATGACTTGCATGACAACTTAGAAGCTTATCATTTTGACTTTAAATTTAATAACACAGCTGTAAAATAATTCAAAGCATTCAGTAGTATGAAATATTTAAATCGTAATTTTTATATTTATGCAGCTGCCATCAAATTCTGTCTTCCATCGATATTGTAGGCATGTGATATTTTGCTTTATTTTAAGATAACATTCATGGAAACAGGTGCCAGCAAACAAAAGCAGACTGATTCCATCGTTTCCTCTTAGTGTTTTTAGTCCAAAGGGGCTTTGTTCCTAAAGGACTATTTTTTTCGTTTTGCGATTTTGCGTTGAATCACTATAAATGTCCGTTTCACTTTTAAAACTGTTTCCACCAAATGTTAAGAGTCCTACGTTATATTTGAAATATTATATAATGAAAAATCTGCATAAATGTATGTCTATTTCTCGCATTGTGATAAAAAACAACGGTACATAACATTTAAAATTATTTTCATTTGTCTAATGAAGATCAGCATATGTATCACCAACAAGATAAGGAAATACACATATATATTTGCAGTAAACTTCTGATCTCTGGCATATGATGTAACGATTTTGAGTTTCTAAATTTTCACACTGAAATGTATTATAAATTTTCCTGCTGTTTCTTTAATTAGTGAAATTTATCACTTCATGCATGTTTTGATCATTTTACTTCACATATATTTTCAGATTTTTTGTGTAATTTAACCAAAAGCATTTCACTTGTTACAGCATTTTGAAATAGAATTACAGTATCTTTATTTCTTTAATGGCCTGACACTTTATTTAGTAGGCATTAGCCTTGCGCTACTACAAGGACAGGAAGTGGTGACCATTTCATGATAGAAGCACCAATCATTGTGCGTCCGTTCGTGACTAAAAGGTAGCTACCGTTGCTTCCTATTGAAGGGACGGACAGTTACAAGCATGCCTTCTCCGGGATTTGAGCCCGGGCCCATCATTACGGCAGTCAGGATCACTAACCACTATATCGGCTGGGTGGCAAATGCACCCAGTAGATATAGTGGATGCAGATAGATTCTTCATTATTTAATTTCTTTAAATATAATGCAGAGCCATATTTGCTGGTAACAATTTAAAAATTCGCCGTTTCTAGTGATTTGCCCTTTATAGCAGGGTTTCTTAAACTGTGGGTCGCGGGATCTGCAGCAGGGAGGTTGTCAAGATTTTAGTAGTTTAGATATTTCTTTAATTTATTATAATAATTTTACTATTAGCAAATTTTTTTACACAATGTATCTGAAAATAGACAAAGATAAGACAATGCAGACAAAGAAAAAATCGAAAATATTTTGACGCATTCTTTTTATAATACACTCTTAGACAAAAAAAAAAAAAAAAGAAAATATATATATATATATATAGATATAGATATAGATATAAACGACGCACCGAGAAGATATAAAAAGATATAAATTGGACACAAATTGATATGCATACAGGTTTCGACGGAAAATGCAAAATTTTACATTTTAAATGCGAATGAACGAACGGTTGCCGCTACAGCGCATCTCATCTGATCAATTGGCAGGATATTTAAGAGGAGAAATTACGATTCCAGGTCATAAATTCTTCACGAATTTCATTCCGTGTACTCTGGAAGACATTAACTATGCTTCGCATACAGGTGCGCGGACGAGAGGTCGTGTAGTTGAGTTCAAAGAAGCCGGTTGCTCTTATCGGTGAATAGCTCGACATTTGAGCTGGACGCCTATTCTATGATCACTGGATCTGTCTACAACTTGAGTGAACAATACTGACTCAAAAAAAACCGTATGGACAACCCATCACAACTTATCGGAGAAAGCCATTCTGTGGTCCTCAGTTGGTGGGCGGGTGGGTCCATTTGACTTTACTGAAAGGGGACAAGGCTTCAAGGAGCTTTACCAATCGCAGTACAGACGAGTGACGAAATTTATAGCGCGCGCTGGCTGAAGTTCTAGGAATATTCTCATATTATTTCACTAACTCACACGCTGCATTTGTAGTTTGAAAAAAAAAAATGGCACAAAACAGTATTATGACCAACACGCAGCAGAATATGCTGCTATGTTATCCGTTTTTTAAGGATCCCGTTTTTTAAGAGGAAAGTTAATGCAGGAATTTAGGACTAAGAAATGTAGAGTGATATGGGATACCATGAAAGCAACGGTAAAAAGATAAGAGTAAATGAATTAAGCTTACTTCAAATCTTTTTAGAAATAAACAATTCTATTCATTTAAATTTATAATATGATTAACTTGCATTACAATCTAAATGCAAACTAAGTTCTTTTTTTTTTTTAATATGCTTACATTAAGCTGTTTTCACGCATTTTATTTTACAGTTAATAGTAGAAAAATATTTCTTTAAGTAAGAAATTAGAAAGAAAGTATTTCTTCCTTTTTTTTTATTTTCTTTTCTATGAAAATTATTTCTTTCAGGAAAAGGACTAAAATTCATTCGCTATTACAGTACGGCCGATTGCTGCTGCATTCAGCTATCACACACGCATCAAAATGTTTTATTTTAAATAATTTATTCTATAATTAACACGAAAGAAAATATTTTTTCAATATAAAATATATACCAAAATTATACTAATCTATCCTGTATGTGTGATTAATTCGTATTGTAATTTTTGTCACACAATTACTAATACCTTTTTTTAATATTACATTGTTGTTATTTTAATTTCTTATATATATATAAACTGCTTATTTAAAATATTCTTCCTTCTCAAAAGATTTTATTCTGTGAAAATAATTAGAAGATAGTAATATTATTTTCACAATGCAAGTACCAAAGTAAAAATAATCAATGTACGACGTATATAGGAAATTGAGGAACAGGGTTTAAGATGAATCGTTCTTTGACAAAACGTTTCTTTGACTTTTCGCGATAATTTAAACTCGGATTTTCGTGCTTTTTTTTTTTTTTTTTTTTTTTTTGCTCAAAATAAATAATCCATTAATTAATTTAGCGCGAAAAAATATTTTCTTTACCTTTACACAAAACGATATTCGAGTTAATAATATTGTAACTGAATGCACTTAGATAATTTCATATAAGAAAATCTTTTATATTAATTCAGATTATTTAATAAATTTATCAGTGTTTTTTAAATATACTGAAGGTGATTTTTTTCCAGATTCGCACTGTTTCTTTAAATATTTTTCTGCAGTTGAAGTCCTTGTCAAACCAGCGTTTCGACACATTAAATAGAAAACTAATAATAATCAATATCTCTTTTACAATATAAAAATGAGAACTCTGCTATGAACAGTATCTTTTTTTTAAGTTTGCAAAGAAACAATGATTTTTTTTTCTTTTTCTTTTTTCTTTTTTTTTTTTTTTTTTTTTTCCGTACAATGTTGCCATTGCTCGCTTTGAAATCATTCAGTTTCTTTATCAAACACTCATAAATGCTTTACAAAATATGAAATAGATAATAAAACAAATTCCCAGTTCCAAATTTTGGCCTCCAAGATGCCTATATTAGGATGGAGGATTACGTTATTCAAAATTTCGTGGCTCTAGGTACCGTTGTTTTATCACAGTGCGAAAAACATTCATACATTTATGCAGATTTCTCATTATTTAATATCTTTAAATATAATACAGTGCGATGATATTTAGAGGCAACGATTTGAAAAGTGAAACGCTACAAAATGGCAAAACGAAGTTAATAGCCCTTCTGGGCTAAAACTTATTTTTAAAAGTATCGCACTAGTAGTAGTACTGCTACTGAAAAAATATTATAAAGCTGTTTTATAATATTTTTTTAAATTTTTATTTTATAGTAGTGTGAATTTCGCGTAATAATGAACGACATTCCTTTTTGTGTACAGTATTGTTCGTAAGGTATTCAACTGTTAGATTTTAAAATAAACGTAATTCTTGCTGTACATAAATGGAGTAGAAGCTTATCGGATGTCTATATGTGCTTAATAAACTTATTATCTTCTACATTTTTAAAGCATATAATTACAATTTATATCTATAATTTCAGGAATAGTATAAATAACCTTTCTTTCAGTAGAAACTGCGTTCTTGTTTTCTGAATGTGGCTCCAAATACTCTATCAGTTCATCGCAAATTAAAATAACTATAAATTTTGGCAATCTGAAATACGCAATGAAAACATCTTCTGGCAGAGCGAAAGCATCAACATATTTTCTATAAATTCGCCATCGATTCAGAGATCTACGACCGTATTCTTCGTTTAAATATGAAAAAAATCAGCGGCGAAAACATATACAAAGCCACTGTTTACTTAGTACGTCAACTGCACAACCCTGATTGACGACGCGGGATCACTTTTTTGCGCGCTTTCTACAACTTCCGCACTCAGAGAATATAGGATGTCGGGCAGACCTGTTTTTCACTAGCAGCGACATCTGGCGGCCCACAACTTGCTGTCGACTCTCGTAGCGTAGAATAACCGTCCTGGAGCGATGCTACTATTAGACGATGTTATCAGGAATGGGTGAACCATGGCCGCACACAGCGTCAAGAAAGAAGCAGTAGGCCTAGAGAAACGACAGAACGTGAAAACCAAGCAATCATCAGAGCGGCATTCACAGCCCCAGATGCATCATTATCATCTATTGTACGTGCAACAAGCGCTTCAGTGACCGCAAGGATCAGTCATAGACGTCTCACAGAAAGGGGTCTGAGGTCAGGGCGCCCCTTGCGCCGACTACCATTGACCTCTGTACAACGTCAAGCCCATTTGCAGTGGTGTCGGGCTCATTCGCACTTGGAATGTCACTGACTGGAGTAAAATAGTCTTCAGTGATGAGTCCCGCTTTGAACTGAGCCCCGATAACCAGCGAAGGAACGTCTGGAGACGCCCCGGACAGCGGTATGATACCAACCTGGCTGTCTTCCGGCAGACAGGCCGACAACCAGGAGTGATGGTCTGGGGTGCCATTTCATTTCATAGTAGGACCCTTTTGGTTGTCATCCGTCGCGACCTTACAGCAAAGTGGTACGTCGACGAAGTTCTAAGGCTTGTTGCGTTGACCTTCATGTAACGCCACTCTGGGCTTACATTTCAGCAAGCTAATGCGCGCCCCCACACTGCACATGTTTCTCCTGCTTGCCTTAGTGCTTGCCGAACATTACTTTGGCCAGCTGGGTCGCTGGATCTCTGTCCTGTTAAGCACATTTGGAGCATTATGGGCAGGGCCCTCCAACCAGCTCGGGATGTTGACGATCTAAAGCGCCAGTTGGACAGAATTCTGTAATCATTTGCTTTTTCTGTATATGTACATCACTTCTACCGATTTTCGTCCCATTCGGATAACTCCTTCTTGGTGCGTCTTTTTTATTTATTTATTTATTTATTTATTTATTTATTTGTCTAAGAGTGTATAAACGTTCATTTTCCTTCCTTTTCACGTGACGCTGTCATTTCGTCTGTTACTGATAAAATTTTCACATTGTTCTATGTCTTGTTGTTCTGTGTCTTAGAACTAGAAATTAAAATTAATGAACCTAAAACTGCAATTGTATATTACAATACAAGTGCAAAAATTGACAGTTTCACTCACGCGTGTGTCGTATTTGCGCAATACTTATAGGGTCCCACAAATTTTTTGTAAATATTATGGAATCCTGGGAGTCGAGAAAACATCTCAGTGGTAAAAAGGGTTAGCGACTGAAAAACGTTTAAGAATCCTGCTTTATATTGAATCAACGCAAAATGCCAAAACGAAAGCTGCCCTTCTGGGGCTTTAATACCCCTTCTGGGCAAATTGCCCCTTTGGGCTAAAAAAAAAAAAAAAAATTATACCCAACGCGCGAGACTGTCTATCGGAAATTCTAAGGATACGCTGTTTAAATATTTTGTGGCATTGCTATTGCATTGAATTTTATGTGGTTTAAGTGCGAAGAATATGATATTTAATAAATAAAGGTAACACACAACACGCTAAAAAAACGCCTATTTAGGCGTAATATAAAACCTGAAAGCTTTCGGAACTTTTTTTATTTAATTCATTATAATTTTAACTTTTATTTATATTTAATTGCTTAACTTACATATGTGCCGCGATTATTTTAAAAAACTTTCTGCTCTTCTTACTGGATATTTTGCATTTCAGATATTTTGACAATTTCAAATTATTCGCACAGAGTATTCCAGGAGCAAAATGAGGTAATGTCTCATAGTGTAATCGAGAAGTTGGAAGAAATAAAATGCTCATCGCTTTGCATTCATGGCACATGATTTCAAAATTCCATGGCATCATCTCTATTTGGTATAATGAAGGAATACTCATGGTTTACTTTCGGTGTCTATAAACCTTTTTGTCTATAAATCGCCATATTTGCAATCGAACCGACTTCATTTTAAGGGAACATGTGAAATACGATTTAATGAGAAGATTTATGTGATAAAGCTTACCAACAGCCGCGTGGTAAAGTCATTGAACACTGGTATTTCGGTTCGTGGTTCAAATCCTGCGAATGGGCTAGCTGTATGGGCGTTTTCGTAGTTTTGTCCATATGTAACGTGTATACGAGGAAAACGACCAGAAATGGTTCACCAGCGACCAAGCGGTAAAGTATCTGAACGCTGTTAGGTTTACCTACGTTCGACTCCATGTGGACCCATGCAGGAAACAGATTGTAAAATGGATTCAAAAGGATTTTTTTCGTGACTACTGTATGTATGTACGTATGTATGTATCTCGATTAATTCAGAAACGATTAGCCCTAGTACGCTGAAATTTGCATACGGGACTGTTATGACATCTAATTGTGTACCCCCTTTTTATTGTAATCGGCAGAACGAAACTTATGTATATGTCCACCCCCTTAACCGACTTAAAAGTCTTTACCCGGCCTTCATTTTGCATTCATTGGTCTGAGTCATATACTTCCAATTACAAAACTGTTTCAAATTACAAAAATATTCATGTTTGGGCAACGTAAAATTTAAAAAAAAAATTGACAAATAGCGAAAGCTAACTTTTAATTCGGTATCTCGTTTTCTATACTCATAATTGAGAAAGTTTTATTCTCGTTATGAAAAAATAAAATTATGAGAAATTTGATTCCCGTACGACAAAAACTGACCGGATATTTGATTCAAAATTTATAATTTTTGATGGCATTTTCAATGTCCCTTGAAGAATCGTTTAATTAATTTAGAATAATAATTGATAATTAAAATAATTGAATAATAATTTATAATTGAAATGAAGTGAAGCAAAAAAATGTATATTATTTAATAAGCCATACCAGTTATGCAGTGTCCATATAGGATTTTTTTTCTTTCTTCATCTGCATGAATCCTGCAATCATGATTAATGTTTGATCTGTTTTAAACCATCGATGTTAGGTGACAAAACAACTGGGATTTATAACAACTGGGATCTTGAAAATTTTTTTAATTTCCTGCATCCTTGACAATTTTCACAAATATTATTGTAGTTTTAAAATGGTTTGGTAATAAAAAACTGCTTTCACTGTTGTCTTATTTATTGATATAATGGGTAATATCTACTACTGTTTGGCATTTGTTTGGTTATTCGTTTCTCAGTTTCTCAATAGTTTGCTGCTTAAAAACATTACTGCATCCAAAAACATTTTCCAATTCTAATGTTTTACTGAGATAATTCCAGAATTTTGAAATGTACATAAAATACTATTTAATAATATCTTTCCTGTTATTTTTCTCACAAATATGCCTGTACATATTTTCAGTTCCATAACCCTTATTGATCCACAGCCCGAAACAACTCTTGTACATTATATATCTCTTTCTCTTACTTTCGTTTTACATATATGCACGTACTTGTATAGGATAACTGCTTTGTATGCGTCTGAAGAAGTTTTTCTTTTCTTTGACTTTAAAAGTTATTAAAAATATTAAATAAACAAACTAAATAGGTAAAAATATCTGAAACCTTTCAGCTTTTATATTACTCCCGAAAGGGAGTTTTTAACGTCTTGTATGTTACCTTTATTTATTAAATATCATGTTCTTCGCAATTAAACCACAAAAAATTCTATTCAACAACGATATCACAAAATATTTAAAAACAGCATATCTTTAGAATTTTCGATAAACTTTCTCGCGGGCTGGAGATAAAAGTGTGCTTTTTTTTTTTTTTTTTTTTTTTAGTACGGTGTTGTCATTTCTCGCTTTGAAATTGCTGAGTTTGTTAATCAAAAATTCGTTAAAGTTTTACCAAATTTTAAATAGATAATGAAACAAATTCGAGCCTCCAAGTTCCCATATTGGGTTGGAGGACTACGTTATTCAGAATTTCATGGCTTTAAGTATCGCTGTTTTTTTTCACAATGCGATAAACATGCATACATTTATGTAGATTCTTCTTTATTTGATATGTGCCTACCAGCGGCCGAGCGGTAAAGTCGCTGAACACTGGTAGTTCGGTCCGAGGTTCGAATCACGCGAACAGGCTGGCTGCATGGGTGTTTTCGTGGTTTTCCCCATGTGTAACGTGTATACGAGCCAGTTTCCCTTCGAAAGTCCTCCACGAAGGCATCCCTCCTCTTAGGCAGCTTGCCCTAGTGTGCTTTGCCATAATTAAATACACCACCACACACCATTATTTGATATCTTTAATATAATGGTGACAACGATCTGAAAAGTGATATGCCGTTTATAGTGATTCAACGCAAAACACCGTTTCGAGACTAATATCCCATTCGAGACTAACTTCCCTTTTGAGCTAATAATAATAAAATTCGCTTACCTTGTTAAATGTTTTATTTAAATATCGGCTAATTTCTTTTGAATATGATATTTTTAAGAAATTCATTCATTTTATCTATCATCTATTACCCTGTTATACCTTTCTGTAACTTCATTATTTATGTTTTGCGTGGTTTATTTAGACTTTTATAGTTGACTGTACATTTAGCAAAATCTGATTTGTAATAAAGTTAATTTGTAAGTTGAAGTATTTTTTCCTATTTGGTTACTACCCAAGGTCGTGTAGAAAAGAAATGAAATATGCTTTGTTGTAAATTTTTGAATAACAAAATTGGCATGAGCGTACTGCAACACAGTATTAAAGGCAATATTAGGCAACAGACAAAGAAAAGTAGCAGTTTTAAGCGTTTATGCACGCATATGAAATTCAAAATGTATACAACATTGATTCGAAAAAATAATTAAATCTTTGTAGATAAAGTGTTTCAAGATTAAATTTAGTGTTCAGTTACGCATTAAAATGCATTCTTAGAATAAATTCGAGGATAATGAATTATCAAGATTGAAAGATTTCGCAGTGAAAATAATCATAATAATAATTCAGCAGAAATCGAATACACATTTACGTTAAAACTTTACATTACCTTAAAACTTCCCCAACTTTAAAAACAAATTACGTTTTACAATAAACTTTTAATTGAATTTATACATTAACCTAGAACCTGTAACTGTCTTTCTTGGCTCTAAGTGGAATCATTAATTTGCTTTATTTCATTGCATGTTTTGTAGACTCCAATAAGGTATCCCGAATCGAAATCACGATAAAGTGTTTCACATAAACACACATTTTTCCTTTTAAAAGTCGGCCTTACAAAACATTGCGATGTGAGCTCAGAATTAACTGGGCCGGAAGATCCTTTTCCCAACGCTAGCTAAGCTTTCCTTGTAAGTCAAGAGTGGAACAATAAGTAGCTACACACTTTAATGACGTCCGCTCGTAATGAACAACAGACTTCTGCCTGCCGCGTCCATTATGTGTGAGATAATGTTCCAAGGGATAGAGGCGGTAAGACCACCATTCAAGGCACGGTTAATTATGGTGTAATTAAATGATATGCCCGAGCAAGATGAGAACGAGTTCAGAGAGCAGCGTCTGCTGATTCAGCCCGATTCGGGGGAGGCTATGCAAAATGCCGTGTCTCAGAATTAGATCGTGGCCAGCTACGGATTTAACTTCTACTGAGCGCGTTCATGGTAGCAATTATAATTCAGACATAGCAGATAGATATTTCAAGACTTTTAGTACCTGTATGTTTCATAAAAGAGTACTTTGAGGATTAAAATATACTAGACTGTTGTAAAGTTAGCTGATTTACTGAGGTTTCGGATATCATCCTATTGTAAATCCAATTAAGGTCTCTTTTCTATGCATATGTTCCAGGTAATGTATGAAACGTTCTGTAGAATATCTAGGAATTTTCTTGGCATTTTTAGGCAAAGTAGGAAATATGAGCATTCTTATATAATTTCCCTAGGCATATCCTTAGGTCCTATAGAATGACAAATGCTGTTTAGACAAAGCATAAAAAAAAGTTTTTGATATGGCTGTTATTTAAAAGGTGTGTATTCCTCAAAAACAAAAACGTTATTTTGAAAAAATAGTGAAAGAGTGTCGTTAGAAATCTTTTACTCAAAATACATGAAGAAAATTGGAAGTTGTACAAAGTAAAATTTATGCCTTTCTTATTAAATAAAACAATGTATGTATGAATATTCGAAATGAATCGGAGATGTATTTCATACTTTGCCGGTTTATCATTTGCATTCCGTGTAGAAAGCGCGGCAGTGTAAGAAACGATTCTTACACTGCTGGGCAGTTTTCGGCATTTTATAAAACGTTTATATTGTTACGAAATGTAAAGGCGCGGTGAGATGGCTTCCCCGCAAAGCAGTTTTAGGGTTGCCATAAAATGGCAATGGAAGGCATATTTGCCACATTTGGCGAGAAATCGCCTCTTTGGCGATATTTGGCGACAAAATTGGTACCAGTTTAGCCCAGAATGTTCTCGAACACAAGCCGAAAGCTATGTAAACCCTGCTGGTTCGCAGTCAGTGTGTGTGCCTGGTCGAGAGGGCGAGTGAGAGTGCCTCGTAAAGTGGGAGGTAGTTAGTATCGAGTATGTGTGCCTCGTCTAGCGAGCTGATAGTCAGTCATTGAGCGAGTGTCTCGAAGTCTAGCGCCGAGTTGGTCGTCGAGTGCATCGAGAGAGTCTTTTAGTGCATCGTCGAGTTTTGTCTTAGACTGTGCTGAGTCGAGAGCTATACTCTTGTGTATCGTCAGGTGCATCGCGTGGAGAGTCTCGAGAGTACGTGGAGTTCCGAGAACCACCAAGCAGAGTTGGGAGCTGTACTCGGGTGCTTTGCAGTGAAGCTGTCTCCACCGTTATTGCCTGACAATGTGAAGGCTGTGTCGCTGAAGGTGTCAGCGTGTTTATAACAGTTCGACGACTGTAAAAGTGATTTTGGAGGTATCTGATTAACATTGGTAAATAAAGTTTATTTCGATACTTCATCAAGTAGTATTGTCATTATTCGCTCCAAATCCTCACGAACCCCGTACGAACGTGAAGGAAGAAAATAACGTAACAACTGGTGTCAGAAAAGAAAAACGCAACAATATTCTACAGAATGCCGGCTTTTATACTTTACCGATAACATATTTATATATAACATTATCTGAATTAAAAGCTTGTTACGTATGAAAATATTAAATGTTGTTCTTCGTAGTTGTAATTCGGATCGATACATACCACAGTTAATACGTAGATGCTGCTTAAAATCCCATGTAATAAGGCTTTCCTGAATAAATTACCGAGAGTTTAGACCTCTCCCGGCAATTCCTGTATGAGAGAAAAAAAATACGCTCACAACTTATAATACATCATCTTAAAAAAATTATGAAAATTTAAATAAAATTCTTTCGTTTGAAAAAGATGGTGCTTAGAAGATCACCATCTTTTTGTAAGCCTCGGACTATATTATAGCAAAGACACAGAATATTTTGCTTTTCTTTCGAAACTGCTCTTTTGTGTTTGAAGAAAAGCACAATTTTTCATTAATCATGTGCTGATAATAACACAGCTGAAAAAAATGTTTTTTGTAATATTTCAGGCTTTATTTTTGTACCTTATAACAAATTCAATTAATTACCTCCCCTTTTCAAAACTAGAAAATCAAGTGCTGTATACATCCCACGAATACCAACACACATTGCATTTAAGTCAAATTTCCAATAGCGTTTTTCTTACATAAAACATATGATCACAAATTAAATTAAACTTACTTCAAATTTTAAGTTTATGAGGGGAAAAATCATGTTAAATTTTAGAAAACATTTTATGAAACTTAACGCGATTTTTGAGGAAAATTCATATAAGAATACTAAACATTAAATTATTTTTTTAAAGAGTTTATAAAACCAAGTGTTTATACATAAGCAGATAATAGACAGAATAAATTTTTGTGAATTTCTGCAGAATTTAATTTTTGTGATTATCTGCAGAATAAATTTGTGCGTAGACATTACACTAACGGGATCTGTAAAAAAATTTATAACTTGGAAAAACTGGAAAAAATTACATTTTTTATTATGGACATTATTAAAATATTTATTTAAATAAACACAAATTATTCCGCAGCGCCCGGATAAAAATAAAAAGCAAACAATCATAATATAATATAATATCTCTTTCATTTTCTCTCAGCGTACCCTTTGCTTAATTTTAAGAAGTTAATAATCGGTTTAGCATTATTTTAACTATTTGGACTCAGTTACTATGATTGCCAAATAATTTTTCATGACCCCCTTTTTTGTTTATTTAGTGAAATTAAAACGAACTGATAGAACTGTTTGTTAGAAACATATTTTATTAATTTATATAAATTTATTAAATTTTGTATGAATTAATAACATGGTACATTTATCAATCGTATGAAGCGCTACTTATTTGATTCGTTGCATCTGAGAAAAAATATAGATATTTTGTTTCACACAAAGCTTTAATAGAGAAACATCAATTAAATTGCTTTAGAAATTGAGAAAATTATTACTTAATTGTTTACACAAGCAATGTCTTCATTTACTTGAATAATTCTTAACGTTCTGACATTTCGCAAACCCTAATGATAGACATTCTGCTCACTTGAATTTTCCAGAATTATTGTTTTTACTTCAATTATTAAGAAAATATTCAAGGTCTCTCCCAAGCATCTCCGCAAAGAAAATTATGTTTTGTAAGAAATATACATATAATTTATATGTAAAAAGAAGATTAATATCCAGGTTCTGGAGGCAGTTTTGCAATTTTAAAATTAAATCTTATGGAGTAATGATCTTTCGTTGTAAGGAAGAATTAAATTCTACATAATAAAAGTATGAGTTGATCAGAAAGTGTTTTTCTCAAATTAGGATTCTTAAAGCAATAAACACATGTTCTTATGCTTATTAAAAAATAAAATAAATTATTTAATTTTGGGGTTCTTGTGAAATTCGGATTATATTACATACTATAGGTATTAATGCGCAAAATCGCGTATTGAAGTGAAACCATGATTTTTATTGTATCATCTCTTGAAACTATAAAGGATACTCATCAGCAAATTAACAGTAATTTTTTTTTTTTTTTTTTTTTCAGTGTCGCATTATAAGGTATTTCTCCCACCTTCTTCGCATGCCTTTGTGGTGTAGTGGTCTTCACACTGGGCGCGTGTTTCAGAAGTCCGTGGTTCGATTCCCGGCAAAGGCGTTGCATATTTTTCATCTTTCCTGCTTTTAAATTACCTAATGTCTCTACAAGTGGCGCCCGAACTAAAAGAGTGGTCGATTATGACTCTCCACACCCAGGATTTGGCGACTGGGACCTCTAGAGACCCCAGTCGCCCTTTAAAAGGGGGAGTATATAAGGTATTTCTCCAACCTTCTTCGCATGCCTTCTTGCTGTGGTGGTCTGCACGCTAGGCGCATATTCTGGAGGTCAGTAGTTCGATTCCCACCGAAGGCGTTGCATATTTTTCATCTTTCCTGCTTCCAAATTACCTAATATCTCAACAGCATTATCTCTTGAAAATAGGTTAAGACTCCGAAAATCTTTAGTATCCTATTCAAAAACGCGAGAGAACTGCACTTTTTATTATCTTCAGTTTGTCTTGATGCTCATTACTCAAGAATAAAAGGACATTATTATCCCCCCGCAAAAAATTCTGATTAAGAATACTTTTAAAAAAATCTATAAAAATCTTGTAGCCTGATTTTGTTTCAATAGTTTGAATTCTAGTAATCCAGATTTTAAATCATTGCCCGTGTCTCTGGTTTCTTAAATATTTTGATTATTTAAGCTTTTCTTTCATATCACAAACATCAAGTAAATTTCCTTAATGAATACTTCAATGTTCAGACTGTGGATGTTTAGACAAATGACGCTAACTGAATTCATCTTCAAAATTAATTAAATCACCTTTAAAATGATGAAATAATGATTACAATATATAAGCAAGGATAAGAGTTCCTTTTCCCTACAGTTGTATGCATCATTTATATCTGTGTAACATCACATGCCCTATTTACTAATAATCATATCGTAAGTTTTCAGAACGAATGTGAAATTACTATTTCATTTACCTGGATAAAATAGAACTTTGCGCAATATCCATAAGTTGCACAGACTGTAACCCCAAAGTAAAATTTTATTCAATATGAAAGATAGGTATTAATTCTTAAATATTAATTACAAGAACATTTCTAATCTAATATTCAATCAATTATTGCTATATTTAACTCAGTAAAGAGTTATGTCAAAGAGTTATGTCAATGTGTATGTGTGAGCGTGTATGTACTCAGCTTACTATTTTTAAAAATTAAGAAAACACGCCTGAAATTTCTTCATTATCTAATCGATAAAATGATGTCGAGTTAACGTGTACTTAAATTTACTTTGATTATATGAATCTATATAAATGAATACCTATATAAACCCGATATTTCAAAAATAAGATTGTTTTTTCTTGCTCTAAACGATAAATAAAAAAATCTGATGTATACATCACATGATTTTCTTGTACGGGATATTAAATTATACGCATTTTTTCCTGCATGTCATTTAAAATAATTTTCACGAATTTCACTCGAGATATATTTCTCATTCAATTAATTCAGTTCTCACTTCGCGACAAGGAAAAAATACATAAAAACTCAAAATATGTATATTAAAAATTGAAAGATACAGAAAAACATAAAACCGCAAATACAGTTAAAAAAATACAATTAAAATTACAGTTTCTACGCAAAAATAAACAACTCAGCCAGTGGGCAAGACGGCAGATTTTTCGATGCACAAAACTGAAAGTTCACTTTTGGTCTCACTCGGCAAAAAGACACTAAAGGCGTAGAAACTGATTTAATTTGTTTAATTTGTTGTGGACCCTATGTTGAGTCAATATATGGGATAATTTAATAACTTAACTCCAGAATAGATTAAGCATGATTTAATTCGTAATAATAAAGGAAGACGTTACTTTGTTGTTGCGAAGCTAAGTTTCTCTAGATTGGCAACAAATTCACTATTCTGCTGTTTCAAATGTAAACAAGCAATGGCCGCCATCAAAAACATTATTAGCGGCACTTAAACAACTTTAAAATTGTTGATAATTCTAAAACTATTGCATACAGATTTACTAAAGGCATAAAAACCTTAACCGGAAGATAAGAACAACATAATTCAATCATTTTTAAAGCAAACAATGTACAATTTACAAACATATAAGAGTAAAGAAACTGAGATCACTGAGCCGGGTAACAGAGTGCATATATATATAAATATATTTATATACGTTTGGTGCGGCCGATTGCAACCAAAATACGAAGTGCACATCTACATGTTATAGCAGTCCTATATACAAAATTTCAACGTTCTGAGGCTAATCGTTTTTCAGTTATGCGAGATACGTACGTACGTACATACGTTCGTACAGACGCCACGAAAAATTCTCTTCAGAATTAATTTTAAAGCAGTTTTATAATTTGGAGGAAACGAGTCTTTTATTCTGTTCTTACGCACAGATATCACGCAAAAACATCGTTAAATTGAATTCGATAGCGGTCAAAATGGATATTTTCGTTGAAATATGCTGCCTGAAATTTTTATCCTTTGTTAGAAATGACGACGAGATGTTTATCACGAAACAAACTACTACAGTTGTGTGCTAATTTCAGGCATGTCCAAATCAATTAAATGTGGCAAGACATAAGACTCTGTGACTTTTAATAAACGATGTTTCATCTTTTCTTATTTTGTTGTTTTGATATGCCGTTTACTTAATATGAAACTGTCCAGTCTTTAATTTAAATAATTCAAAGTTAATTTTTGTTTTTCAGATGTAGGATGACAGACTGAAGTACGTTAAATTTTACAGCCTTAATACTTTTATTTTGAAATAAATTCCATAATTTCAAACTTAAATCAAATTTCCGTATTACCATGAGTATGTGGAAGATGCCTATAAATATATCTTTAAAAAGGTTTTGCATTTTTCAGCTTCTGTTTCAAATCCTAGAAGATATACTGTTTTGAAAATATAAAATTCAACTCACTGAACTCAATGCATTTTGCAGCGCATCCCCTACCACGGATTTGCCTATAGAACTCTTCCGAGCCAAAACAACTCAGCCATTAACATTCCTGAGCCCACGAATCTAGCTCCCCCATTATAACGGACGCGGGCGTTACGTGAATTACGCGCCCCAAAAAGCGTCTCCATGTTTGCTAATTAGTGTTTAATCTGCGGATGAACAAGGGAAGACCGCTTTTCTCGCATACCACGCCAAAAATCTACTGCGCGCCCATTAAATATAGTGTTAAGTGGTACGATGTTTTAATGAAGCAATAACCGTAATGAAAAATGTTTGCCTTTTCGTAAAGGGCGGTTGAACCTTATTGGGTTATAAGAAATAAGTAATCACTGTGCACAAAGAGCTCCATTTCAACTTCGGTTAGATTTCTCACAGAGAAAATACGCCAAGAGCTTGTTAATTTCTATCATCTCATTTATAATTTTTGTCTAAAATGCACCTGCAAACAGATAATTCTGAAAACTCATCAAATTTGTACAAAAGCGAAATTTTCACATTTGGATGTAAATTTATGCTTTTATTGGTTTAATTGCTTGACTAATTATATTAAAACATTAGGCCGAAGATTAAAAGAGTAAATGGTAAATATGAGGATTTTTTATATAATTTTAACTGAAATATTTTCGTGTCCTTGATAAATATAGGAAATAGATAACACATAAAGATATTAATTGAGAATTCAACAACAAAAATCAGCGTTACATCTGCAAATTTTCACGGGACTAGTTTCGATGGCTTTACCGAACCATCATCCTCAGCTTCCAAAACGTAAATGAACATTATTCTGTTGTCATTCCTTTCTTTCCATCAATTAGCTATAAAATTGCACGTATTTTGCAGAAATTTAACTAACGGGCCGTCTATTCTCCTATCAATAAAATTCCGAGTTCCATACTCAAGGACACCATTCCAGATATGAATTCCTGAGGTATTTACAGAATTCCGTGCCAGTGTGGTTTAATTTACATTGGTCAAACTAAGAGAGCCTTAAAATTTCGTGTTACGGAACATGAGGCATATGTTAGAAAAAAGAAACCAAAGAAGTCCACTATTGTCCAGCATTGTTGGTTCGAAAACACATTTGCAATTTTTCTGCAGCAAAAATTATTCAAAAAGCATCTTCCATTAATGAATTAGATTTTCTAGAGGCATTTCACATTCAAAAAAAAAATCTTTCTGTTCTAGTTAACGACCCTAATTCCAATCCATCTTTGCCTTCAGCCTTTAAAGAAATTATGTTTTATTTTTCGTTTCATCAATAGATGGCGCCAGTAACTTAAATTTTGTCCAGCTATTTCTTATCTTATCTTATCTAATCACTATATCTTATCTCGTTCATTTACTTTTGGGCAGCTGAGGATGATGGCTCGGTAAAACCATCGAAATTAGTCCTGTGAAAATTTGCAGATGTAACGCTGATTTTTGTTGTTTAAATTCTAAATTAATACTTGTTCGGCGTGTTATATTATCTTAATTACATAAAGATATCTCAAAAAAATTCCAAAAAATGAATAAGGAAATATTTTATTCCCAATGGAAATAAAATATTGCTCTATTTTTGAAGTATTACAGCTTTAACTATTTTTCGGGTAATTATAAAGCTATTTTTCTAACTCTGAACGGTACGAGCAATTATGATCAAAGTCCGGAATTAAGAGGGCTAAAGTACAAGCATTTTGGCACTTATCACGAAGTATGAGCAATTTATACTATATATTATTATAAAAAATTTATATTCTTGCATTATTGGGTAACAAATTAAGAGCTTTTTAATTATTTTTCTGCACTTCTGATATTGATTGTGTAACATAAAAATTTAGTTCTGCAACCTCTGAATTTTCGAAGATCATAATATTGTGAACGTAATATCACATTGAACAAATTTATGTAATACATAAACAAGGTTTACTATTAGGCTACTGCAAAAAGTGTTTCAGACAAAAACACCTTTTTAAGAGTGAAACTGTTTATTGTTTTGTGCTGATAATAGGCAATTAATAACGATTATTATAACTGCATCTTAATGTCCCTGTGACATTAAATTATCAATTAATTTTAAAAGCTGGGTTAATCTGTTTGGCCTCACACGTTGTTTAAGGCATTGTTCTTGTGATACAAACACAAGATAACCGGAATATATGGCTGGAAAATATAAATGACACTTACCTATTTAAAAATAATAATTACAATCTAGAATTAGCGGTTAACAAAGGGAGATAAATAATTAAAGAATAATAGTGAAAACAAAAAATATATTTCAAAGATGAGAAAAAAATGGGAGGACAAAGAAAGAAGTGACTCCCTCTCAAGAAAAACTTTAAAAAAATTCTCTTTCATATTTCATTCCTTTTTTTATGCGTCTCCTCAGTATTTGCTGTTATTTAATGTTGTTACAGAAGAAACATATTTGAAAATACAGTTCCTCGAGGCCGTTCCTTTCCAAAAAGTGGTTTAGTAACTAAGACAGTCTCACCTTGTTTTATCTTTCTTTATCAAGTCGTCAGCTGAAAAGGTGATTATGATTTTGTTAATCTTCTATTATTAGTGAAATAAGGCCAATTCGTAAGGTTCCCATTAATTTTGTTCTGAATAAGTGTTAGATTTTGGAATCTACATTTATATTGATATTCTCTTTTGTGCAATTATTTACATCGTTACAAACATGTGAAACTTCAGTGATGTTAGCTATCCTAAGAAGAAAAAATTTTGTTAATTAAGCTATCTTTTTATATTTTAATGCGCAAATTTGTATTCAGGTATGCGGCAACTTGTCTTATTTTGAATATTTTGTCGGAATGAACAATGTGTTTATATTTGGATATTTTTCAAAACTGAAGGGATTTAAGAAACATATTTTACCTTTTCAATGGAGAAGAGCTAAAAATATTGAAAGGCATTTAATCCAAAAATTTAAGTTGCAGATATTAATGATTAAGTTCTTCTTAACATTATTGTGTAGTGTTTGCATAACATTTCATTCTTTAAGGTTTAAATAGATATTGCATATTTCGCAACTTGTATTCTATAATACTTTTGAACAAAAGCGATGAAGTAATATGTTAAGGAGAACATATAAAGATAGTGTGTTTTATCGTTCATATAGTCAAAAGTTTTATAAAAAAAAGATCTCATTAAGTTTAGCAAACTGTTTCAAGTTTTATATAATTTTTGTTACCGAATAAGAATTGTTTTGAGTTGTCATCAATCTATTGCAATGTAAAGTTAAAGAGTTAGTTATATCATTTTATAAATCCTACATAATTTTAACATCTTTTACCATCATTACAATTTAAATGTAAAAACGTATTTATTTCTTAAAGGGAATTCTTTATTATAATTCTGGCTTCTCTAACACGATTTGAAATAGATCCGATGATTTTATTTGTGTTCTTTAATGTTCTTTCTATCACTTGATTTGAAAAAAATATTTATAACATGAAACCTCAAAACAGAATTATAGGTTGTAATTGAAAAATGTATAAGTTCAAAAATGTTATTCATCGCATATTGAATATATGTTCATTTCAGGATATGATTTTAAAATGCATATGAAGCAAAATTTATCTGATAAATACTGATTTTTGAAAATGATTCAGACTGGAATATTATTTCTAAAATTTATAATTACTTTCTTGCTTTAAGGGAATATTTATCACTTATTTTTCCTAAATTTTTATTGAAATTACAAGAAATTATTGCAGATATATTTGAATCGGTTGCACGTTCAGTTAACAATTAGAAAATTAATCGTTCGATTTCTGGTAAGGGCGATTTCTGGCGATTTTTTACTTTTCTCGCCTCGAATAACTTACCATTTCTATGAGCTCTGAGCTCTGACAGGCAATAAATATTGTTCCATTTAGAAAATAGAAATGATCAGCAGCGTAAATGAAACTGGCTTTTAGAAACAAAACTAGCAGAATAATAGCAAAAACTAGTTTTAAGTTCTTTTAGAGGCGTACACTTAAGTAAATACCTGCAATCCTGAGGCAGACTAATTATGAATTGCAAAATTATAAATAATCTTATTTTTTAACACTTTTTAGCAATATAAAGTCTACTTTTAGTATATCCGTTACGCTTTTCACCGATTGTGGTAGTTGGCAAAAGACTTAGCACATTATTTTCAGCATGCAACAGACTTTTTAATCTATGTAGATTTCATTATATCCATTTCAAGAAATGTTGATTCGCATATATGGGAAATTTTTATCATTCTATTTGCTGTTGTTTAATACGGACATCGTACATAAGTTCAAAACACTAAGTGTGAAGAAATTTTGTTCTCTTACTATCATCTTTCCAGAAATGTAATAGCCGTTTTTTCTGTTTAGCTGTTTTGGCACTTTGTATATTATTCACATCAGGTTTGCTAATTAGAGAATTTGCTATCAATAGCTGTATGTAGCATATGATAGCTCTTAGTATAGAGCTTTTTTTAAATGTATAGTTTTCGAATGCATTGTTTCGTTTTTCTTAAATATATAAATTGAATTTTGTTCTTTAGTAGAGTAATACCATTAAATGTATATTTAAATTCTAAATTTTGCTTCACACATTTAGAGCTTGTCGATACACTAACGCTTCGCAATACATCGTCTTATGAGCACTTCAATGAAATAAAAATAGTTGTACCTTTAACATAGTTGATAGCTCTTTAATTGTGTCCTTCAAAGGTTTTTCATATACTGAACTTGTAAGAGAGTTGTTTGCGATGGAGAATTATTGAAATATTTCCATAAAAATAGGAAGAGTTTACTCTCAGAGGCATTTTAATTTAACATCATTTTCATATCTCATCCAATTTTGGATATTTCTTTAAAAAAAGTCACTTCTTTTATAATTAGATCCATAAGCATAACAACGCTTTTAATTAAATTTTGAGAAAACTTTCGTCCTATTTAGTATTATAAATCAGCTTTAATACTGCTTCCTAACTATCAATGGAAGAAATAAAATTTAATTTATATACGTACGTGGAACTATTCGTGAAATTATTATTACAGGAGTTGCTAAAGAATTTAGTTCTTCAATCAGAAGCAGCAATCTGAAAAAGAACTGTTAAATAGTTAGTACATATATTAGTATACATATATATATATTCAGATTTATAATTTGCATCTAAGACAAGACTATGATTGAGTTTAATAAAATAAGGGAAAGGACAGTCAATAAATAACCATTTGAAGAAGTTTTGTCTAACGAGGTTATTTAAATGGAATAAGAAATGCAGACGTTCTTGAATATTAAGTATTTTATCCGGAGATAATGATGTCTAAGTCATTGTAATTAATGATGTTAAATTCGATGCTCTTTTAATGGTAGTTATCGAAACATTTCTTAATGATCCCTATGTCAGGTTCAGATTTAGTGATTTTGAGTGCTAATGTGGAGACTAGTGATTATTTTAAATATTAAGAGCCGAACACTAATGTTATTGAGTTCAATAACTAGAATTAAAATTATAATAATTTAAAATACACTTTTAATTAATTGCTTATAAAAGTTAAGACGTGTAGAAAAGCCAATATATATAATGCGTTTTTGTCTGTAAATTATATAGGTGGCTTTAGCACACCTTTCTTTCTAATATTCTAATACAAGGAGAATCAGATTAATTATTATATATGCCTAGATTAATAATTTTTTCGCAGCTTAAATTTCTGTCACTAATTTTACGAATTTTAATGGATTTTCTGAGATTTCTTGAATATTAATAATGTGGAATAAATACGCAAAAAAAAAATGCTACGTTTGCTCGATTACTTTTTTACATTTAAATAAGTCTAGTTACATTTTATCACAATGTATGCAAACATAAAACACAAAATAAGTCAGTTCAAAATCCAAAATAGATCTTTGAATTACTTTAAAAGATTTAATATGTATCAGAAAATGATATTTCCAAAAGAACTTGGATTTTTTCCATTTTGTCACTTGGACTTTGTCGACATATTCTTTGAATTATATTTATGCAGTTTCCTGAGATGTTTCTTAGAATTGGGCTAATATTGGACTCCTGTGTTTGCTGCCTTATGATAAAGCTTTGTGATATCTATTCCATCATGATTGCAAATGATTAGTCTATTACGTAATTAACTTTTAAAAAGAAGATGGCTTATTGTCGGTTTTAAGGCAACAAGAATCAGCGTAATATTCATAAATTTTCAGGGCAAGTTTCGAAGGTTTAAATATTGAACCTACTTCTGCAGCTGCAGAAGTACAAATGACGATAGAGAAGCTTGTGCTCAAGTGATAATAATGAAACGAAGAACGTCATCTATTGATAAAAAATGAAAATACTATAGAATAATTTCCTTGAAAGCTGAGGGTAATGATGCATTGAAATTGGAATCGTAAACTAGAAATGAAAGACTTTTATGAATGCGAAATGCGTCTAGAATATCAGAGGATTTATATGTTTCTGGTTTTCTTAACATATGCCTTCCTCAACATGAAATTTTAAGGCTGTCTTAGTTTATCAATCTAAATTAAACTATTGGAAGGCATTGAATCCTATACATCCCATAAGTTCACATCCGAAATAGGATCTTTAAAAATGGAACTGTAATTCTGTTGATAGAAAACAACCTAATATTGAACTTCTGTAAAATATATGCAATTTTACACATAATCGATTTCCTAAAACGAGAAAGGGCTTTTTGATGTGTCGAGATGTGTGAGAATTTTTGAACCACTTGGTCAATAATGTTAGGCGAAACGGCTTTTCCACAGAAATTAAATTTTCGGGTCTTCTGCTCTTATATCAATAAAATTCATTATTCCATATTTAAAGACCCCATTCCGAATGGGGACTTCTGGGGTACATACAGAACTCCTTACCAATGTGGTTATATGGGTCAAATTAACAGAGACTTAACAGTTCCCGCTAAGAAGCGTGAGGTATGTGTTAGAAAAAGAAACACGTAAATCCTCTGTTGCCCAACACTGTTGGTCAGAAAAATCAACGTTCCATTTTTCTGAAGCCAAAATTATTCAAAAACATTAGCGAATTGGATTTTCTGAGGCTTTTGACGTTCATAAAAACCTTTTATTTCTAGATAATGATCCCATTTCTAATCCATCTTCACCCTCAACTTCTAAGGAATTTGTTTTCATTTCTATTCAATGGATGGCACAGTAGTTTGACTTTCTTCCACTTATTGTTATCGCATGAGCACAATTTCCTCTTTCGTCTTTTGCCCTTCTGTAGTTGAATAAGGTTCTATATTTAAATCTTCGAAATTAGTTTTTCAAAATTATGAATATTACGCTTAAGCCTCAACACCTCCAATAATCGTTATTTGGCGTGTTATTTAAACTCAGGAAGAAGACAAATGTTAGAGAATTAAGAATTAATTAGATTCTTTAGAGAATTAAGTTTTATAAATTTTGCTTAAAGTCCTAGCCGCCAAATCTGGTTAAAATCGAATTAAACGTTCAGAGAAGTTACACAAGAACGAAGGATCAGAATTTTGTTATACACTACAGTAGATTAATGGAAAAAAAACGTGATAACAATTAAAAAAAATTAGATAAAACATGGGTCTTTTAGAAAACACTTTGTCTGGAATTTGTCCCATGAGGAAAATAAGCAAATTCGTTAATTAGAGGTAGGTGAAGGGAGGGCTGTTTGGCTCTATCAACTTTTAAAAATAACGCTAAATTTACATTTTTCAGGGCTCCGGAAAATAGTTTTACCTAAACAAATATCGAAAACCTTTTTTCATTAAAAAAGACTTAACCTCATAAAATTCTTCAATGAAGTCGATGTAAAGTTCATCTAAGCCGGGAACATTTTTTTCGTACTATGAAAAGGTATTTTAACTCAATTAAACCGGAAAGAGAAGGATAATCTGCCTAAGCAGAATAGCATTAGTTCTTTTTCGGAATTTGACGATTTTTTGCTTTATTATAAACTTTATTATACCTATAGTTTATTTACATCTATTATATTACAAGATCCATAATGGTTTTTAACATTATGTAGGTGAAGAGGGCTTACACGTTTGTCTTCAATTAAGTCATAGTAAGTAGAAGATTTTCCCAATATGAGTTCTACGAATTGAGCATAGTTTTAAAAGTGATAATTTCATAATGTACTTCTTTTAACACATTTTAAAAATTTAACGAATGTCATTCAGATTTCTGATTTCCTACCCGAGATTTCTGAAAGTACACTTTTTTTACTTCTAACACAAAAGATTCAATACCCGAGTTCCTGAACACGAGGTCATGCCTTGATCGCATAATAAACATTTCGAAATTGTTTTCTTTTTGCGGACGGAGTTCGTAAAATATTTACAAAAATTCTACAGCAAGTAAAAAAAGGATTTCCATATCATTACCAACATAGCAATTCACGTAGATATATAATATAGGTCCTTTGCGAATTTAAGAAATACTATAAAATTCCATTTACTAAAATGTCCGTAAGTTTCCTAAGATGTAGATATAGCATGCTTTAAGTCCATCCATAATAAGCGTTTCGATTTAATAAGTTTTGAAACACCTACTGTACTGCAGGTAAAATTCTACAGAAACAAGTGCACTCCATTTGTAAGGATTTTCTGCTACCAACTAAACACACAAATGCAAGTAGAGCATCATAGTGCTACCAGTATAGTAAACATATTAAATATATTTGTCTGTGCGAAGGTAAATTAATAATTTAAGTAATAAAATACGCATAATATTGCAGTTAGAATTCAATATTATATTGTATTAACCTTAATTACCTAATAAAAATTTAAAAAAGTCTTCAATAGGAGTACAAAGGTCTTAAATGATTGAGAATAATATAAGGAGTTTAGCGATTATTTTCAGATTTAATCTCAGGCATGCGTCCCTAAACGTTTTTGTTTATACCCAATAATAAGAAATCTAGGAATAGTTCATTAACTTCCTCGATAATTTTCATAAATTCACATACCTCGATAATATATATATCGATCACTCAAAGTTTTTTCTTTTTGTCAATTCTTGTATTGGTTGACATTAGAAATTTAGAACAATTTTTATTATCATTTAACAGAGAAATCTCAAATTCGCTTATGTTTTCAGCCGAACTAACAGGAGAAATTGCACTCGAATTTTTTTTGAACTGTTAAAGACAGCCGCTTTCACAGGAGTGTTTTCCTCACTGCTTCTCAATGATTTTTTTTTTTTTTTTTTTTTTTTTTTTTTTTTTTTTTTTGCTTCTTTAATTTTACTGATATTTTGAGAAATCTTTGTAATTAGCTGAGTGTCTCTACACAATTACAGCATTTAATATTCTTAATTCTTTTGGCTACATACTCAGAGCATTTGTGCGGTTGAACACATTTTACCCACTGTGGTTTTATTTACATTTACAGGATCATTGACACTGCCAACACAACCTTTATAACAAACTTAAATTGCAGAAATATAAGGAATTTATATAATTTAATAGACTTTCACTAACCCATGAACGTAAGCTAAATGAACATGGAACAGGGGAAGCGGCATGTGTGTTTTGAATTTATGCATCTGAGCAATTTTTATAACTTGAAAGCTTCTAATTCAGAAGTCAAACAACAAAAGTCAGCATTATATTTACAAAATTTTCACAGGACTAGTTTCGATGGTTTTACCGAACCACCATCCTCAGCTGCAAAACCGCAAATGAAAAAGACAGGAAATAATGATTAGATAAGATAAGAAAGCCTGGACAATAATAAGCAAGTGGCGCCATCTGTTGGTGAAACAAGAACTGAAACGTAATTTCTTTAAAGGCCGAAGGCAAATTTGGATTGGAATTAAGATCGTTAACTAGAACAGAAAGATTTTTATGAATGTGAAATGCCTCTAGAAAATCCAGTTCTCCAATGGATGATGTTTTTTGAATAATTTGGGCAGCAGAAAAATTGAACGTGTGATTTTCGGACCAACAGTGTTGAGCAACAGAAGACTTCTGTGTTTCCTTTTTTCTAACATCTGCCTCATGTTCCTTGACGCGAAATTTTAAGGCTCTCTTAGTTTGGCCAATGTAAATTAAACCACACCGGCAAGGAATCCTATAAATACCCCAGGAATTCATATCCGGAATGGGGTCCTTGAGTATGGAACTCGGAATTTTATTGATGGGAGAATAAAAACCCGAAAGTTAAATTTCTGCAAAATATGTGCAACTTTATAGCTAATTGATGGAAAGAAGGGAATGACAACAGAATTTGTTTAATCTCCTAAAACAAGAGTGTGCCTTTTAGAGTGTTGAGATGAGAATTTTTTAACTGCTTGATTAATAATGTTGGATGAAAAGGCCTTGTCAATAGCTACTGCTTTTAAATAATTTAGTTCTTCATCAAGGACTAGTTTGGAGGAGCAAACTTGAAGAGCACGAAAAACATAGGAATAAAATGAAGCTTTTAAAAACATTAAATGATGAAGAATCTCCATGAATGCATATATTTGGATTTCTCGCATTGTGGGAAAAAAATGTACTTAGAGCTATCAAATTTTGAATAACGTAGTCCTCTGCCCGAACATTGGCACCTGAAAACCCAAATTTAGAATTTCGGACTTGTTTTATTATCTATTTCGTATTTTATAAAATTTTAACACATATTTGATTACCAAACTGAACGAATTGAAAGCGAGTAGTAGCAAGAATGTACGGTAAAAAACATTTTTATCACCAGCGCACGGGACTGCCTATCGTAAATTCTAAATATATGCTGTTTTTAAATATTTTATGATTTTGCTGCTCAATCGAATTTTTTATGGCGTAAGCGCCAAGAACGTGATATTTAATAAATAAAGTAAGCACGAAAAACGTTAACGACAAAAAGAAAAAAAAAAAGTTTCATAAAGCCATCTTAGTAAGGAAACTGAACATTGCTATGTACTGAGAAAAGACTGAAAAAAAAAAAAAAAAAAAAAAAAAAAAAAAAACATAAAAGTGTATGTTTAATTTAACGCCTCATCGGGAACTCTAAACGTATACTGCTATGCGGCTACTTTTAAAATTTTCATAATTTTTCTGTTTAATTGTATATGACGTAAGGGCGAAAAAATGATGCTTAATAATAAATCCGAAAAGAAAAAAAAATTGGGGTCAGTAGGAGTGAGTGTAACAGCAGACTGGTAAACTGCGAGCTCAGCGAGAGCATAAAAAACCTTAACAAACGTTTTTGGGCGACCGTTAAAATATGAAACCTTTCAGATTTTTTAAATACTTTTTCTATTTAATTTTTACAATTTTTTAGATGTGATGATTCTAAAGATTTGGGGAAAAAAGTGAACTTGTATGACGAATGCTTGTATTTATTAAGAAAATTTTGTTCTCAAAAATAGCCGCATTCAGAATAGATGTTGTTGTTTTTGTTGTCTTGTCCATATTGCATGGAACAATGGTTGCCAGAGCCTAAACCGAAGATAGGTTGTACTTTTCCACCCCCAATTTTGAGCGAGAGCACCCCGGAGGTATCGCACCTCTCTCCCCTTCCACCAATCCCCAGGAGAGGACTTTCGGCTCGCCGCATATTTAGAGTGTTGCCATGCCGTACTGACACTATACATTTACAAACACACATGTCTTCTCCGGGATTCGAACCCTGTCCCTTAGGTACCGTCTGGGCGTCTTCAGAATAGATAAGAGAGCAAAGAAAATGATGAGATAAATGTGTATTCAAAAATATTTTAGTTTTCTATATCTTGTAGGTTTTATCCTAAGTTTTTAATAGTTATTTTAAGTTAAAGCTCCTTTTCTAATCATCCTAATGTCAGCTTACAATTTCTTACTAGAATGTGTTTTTAGAATCGCGCTTAATGCAAATGAGTAGTAAGAGTAGTATTTAAGTTCCACTGACTTCGAGAGAGAGCCTCAGAGTTTCTGACTAGGCTGTATTACAGACCCTTGATAGCCTTGCCAACTAATTCGATATTTAGGGGCCAACTAGTTAGAATTTTGATAGCTTCAGCTATATCTCTTTAGTTAAGTTCTTATTTGTTACTTTTGAGTTCAAGCCCAAGTGGAGGCTTTGCTGTATGCCATGAGAGAGGGGCCAACTGTTTATTCTTATTTTTGAGCAATAAAGGATAATTAACCCTTCTCGAGTTTACGTTTCTGTAACTGAACTTAAGCCATTATTCGCTTAGCTGTTTACTAGGTTCCTCCACACTCATTTAAGTGTTAGATAAAAGGATGGAACTCCACAACTTATATTTTGATTTATTAAGCCCTTTTTTTAAAATCTGTGGTAATGGGACAATTAATGTAAAGTATAACATTTGAAAAGAAACATTTTAATAAAATGTGTAACATAGCATGAATCTTTGTGAAAAGCTCAAGGATGCTAAGTATTCTTGCTTTTTCTTTAATCATAAATATATGGCAAAAAAATCATTCTCCACAACTTATATTTTGATTTATTAAGCCCTTTTTTTAAAATCTGTGGTAATGGGACAATTAATGTAAAGTATAACATTTGAAAAGAAACATTTTAATAAAATGTGTAACATAGCATGAATCTTTGTGAAAAGCTCAAGGATGCTAAGTATTCTTGCTTTTTCTTTAATCATAAATATATGGCAAAAAAATCATTCTTACTAAGCTTTTTATCTTATTCATATTGCAAGTTTTTGCGTCTTCAGATATAGTTAAACGTCTACAAGAAGAAATGCACTCACAACTAAGAATTTGTTATAACTGAAAATAAGTTTCCCATGTTTATAGAATCTAAAAGTCAATCTCTGTTTAATAAGCTAAAAGAAATGCTTCCGAGATATTTGGCTTTGCTCTACTTAGGCATACTATAGTATAATGACTTAGTAAAATGAGATATGTAAGACATAGAGGGCATTCCTCATTTAACGATGCTTATGCATCCGCAGCCTGAAGAAGCTTAGATGTTTATCTCCACTATCTGGACTCATGCGAAAGCACTACCCATATGGTGATAATTACTTTCGGGGAATCGTATCTAGGAACACGATACTGTTATATAACTAACGTAGTAAAGAAGATTGAGTAATGACTTTCCTTTTGCTTAAATCTGTTTCACATTTTCCGGACTAGAGAACGAATTATAGCATATAGAAAAAAGCCTCTAAGTCACTTATTGCGCTCCATATCACTTTTCGGAATGTTGAGAAACTTAATTAAAAAAAAAAAACTTTATATGCAGTTTCTTAAATAGTTTTATAAAAAGAGTTGATAGAAATTATCTGATAAAAATTTATGTATAACTGGATTGTTGGCTTTCTAAATTGTAAATCAACGGAATTCAACAACCGAACAGCAGAAAACTTTATTCAATTCAATGTTAAAAAGCTCACGGGTGCCTAGCATCGTCTTTTGCTCGTGGTTACATTTATATTTCGCTTTACTTACATTTTACTTTTGAATGACGATGACGTCATCTGGCAGTGAATTGTGAAAATTGTTAATAGAATGAAGGATAGGATAAGACCTGAGGAGAACCTATAAATATTTTCATAAATATTTATTATGAATATTGAAAATATCTACGCACCAGCAGTATTCTAAAATTGTATGTGAATTTCTTTAAATGCAGAAGTGAAGACTGATATTATAAAAGACAGCACTTTTCAAATGCAACCAGTTTCAATACAATTTTAGGCAAAACCTTATGATTAGACCAATAATAAATATAGTACGTTATAAAGAAGTAGATAGGACCAACAGATAGCTATTATTTTTAACTTCTAATATGCTATATTATGTTTAAAAATAAAGTATTAGATTATTTAATTAAGAAAAAACACAGGAAGTTTAGATGTTTAAGTTCCGTTCCAGTTTTGAAAAACAATAAATTTGAATATTATACTGCTTGCATATTTTTTAATTGCATCAATATCTATAATACACCTGCGCTTCAAAACGTATCTTTAAAGACATGTTTGCTTTAAATATCATATTTACAGCATTATTTATCTATAGAGAAAGATAATATAAGAACTATGGTGATAATAATATCAAGTTACATGGAAACCGCATACATCAAATAAAATGTATGTGTTCTTCAATAAAATAGTGCGATTTTCAAATTGTAGATTTCTTTTAATAAGCAAGACAGATTCTTGTTTCCCATTTCATTACGAACAAGTTATATATATATATATATATATATATAATCTGAAATGTTTCAGATTTTAAATTACGTCCAAAGGGGCGTTTTTTAACATTTTGTGTGTTACCTTTCTTTATTAAATATCATGTTCCTCGCACTTAAACCATAAGATCCAGTGCAACAGCAATATCGCAAAATAGTTTTAAAACGAGCATATCTTTAGAATTTCCGATACAGAGACTCACGCGCTGGAGATAAAAATGTTTCTTCTGCACAACGTTGCCATTGCTCGCTTTGAAATCCTTGAGTTTGTTAATCAAAAATTCGTCAAAGTTTTAAAAAATAGGAAATCGATCATAAAATAAATTTCAAATTTCAAATTTGGTCTTCCACATGCTCATATTCGTTGGAGGATTACGTTATTCAAAATTCGATGACTCTATGTACCGTTGTTTTATCACAATACGAGAAATATACATACATTTATGCAGATTTTTCATTATTTAATTTCTTCAAATATAATGCAGGACTCTAACATTTTGTGGCAACAGTTTGAAAAGTGAACCGACATTTATGAGTCCGACGCAAAATGCCAAAACGAAACTAATAGTCCTTCGGGATTCAAATCCCTTTGTACTAAAAAGTCAATTTCTACTTTAGTCAACAAAGAAAAATTTTATTTTGGTTACTTTTATTAACATTTTTGAATTAATTAATTCACAAGTAATATAAAAAAAATTGTGAAGTCAATTCCAACTTAGTTTCTGTTGACAAGATGCTCCATAACAACTACTGACCAATCTTCTGGTCTGGAATACATTACTTAAGTATTTTTCTTGGAAAGAGCGGGAATGAGTTACCATTATTCTCAGGTTTCCAAAAAATGTTGAAAGTAGGATCACTTCAGATTGGTCGTGGAGTGGTTACGTATGTATTCTTCCTTAAGCTCTATTTATCTTCCGAAAAGAGCTATTAGTCTCGAAATGAGATTTTGCTTCAAATTACTGTAAATGCGTCGTTTCACTTTTCATTCAGCTCATTCATTTAGCAAAATATAAGATATTTATCTTTCAAATTGAATCTCTCTGTTGTAGATTAACAAACTAATCTGTTTGAAAGCAATAAATACAGCTCTTAAAAATCGTGTATTTTTTTATCGGATTGATTTAAGGATTATCAGCAACCCCTATACCGACAATGTTAAATTGGCCATTTTCGATGTACCTTTTCTCAAAATCTGCTGTAGATACACGCTTGAAATTTTTTGTGTAATTAAAGTATACCCATCTGATTATACTGAAGTGAGCTTTTGTAACAGTTTGAATTTTAGAGTAATTTACAGAAATAATTATAATTCTGTAAATTACTCTAAATATTCTGTAAATATATTTACTGAATATTCTGTAAACATATTTACAGAATATTTAGAGTAACACTTTCTCACGCAAAAAAAAAAAAAAAATTAATTTTTTTCTTGGATTATCACAAAAAGCTCATTTCAGTAAATATTAGGAAACCTAATAAATAATCCATAAAAATTTTAGATACCTGTGAGCTGTAGTTCCTGAGAAAAGGTACATCGAGTATAAAAAATCACGTTTGGAGAAAAACGCGTTTTTATGTAAAAATCCTCATTGATCAAAGCATTCAAATTAAAACTAGATTTTTTTGCAATTCTAATTTTCATAGAGATTAAAGAATGTTATTTTTAGAAAGATAAAAGTGTAGAGAATTTGAAAATGCAAAATCCGAAATAACAATTTTTTGAAGATTTTTGGGTTCTAACACTTCTTAAATAATAAAAATTCATTTAATTCATAATCTAATTAAAAATATTGAATATTTTTACAGAATGAAGTCATATATTTTTTATTATTTATTTAATATTTTGTAAAACTTTAACGAATTTTCGATTAACAAACTCAACGATTTGAAAGCGATCAGTGGTAACACTGAACGGAATAAAAAATTTTTGTCTTCAGTGCGCAAGACTGTCAATCGTAAATTCTAAAGATATGCTGTTTTTAAATATTTTGTCATTTTGCTGTTGAATTGAATTTCATGTGGCGTAAGTGCAAAGACATAATATTTAACAAATAAAGTTAAAGCACGAAATGTGAATATTAAAAATACAAAAACAAAATATGAGCTATCTTTTTAAGAAAACTGAACATTGATAAGATTAATTCAGGAAAAAGTGAAAAACACAGCGAAAGTGTATGCCAGCACTTAACACTGCATTTGGAATTCTAAGCATCTGCTGCTTTTAAATTTTTCTAATTTTGCTTTTGAATTCCATATGGTATACGTGCGAAGAAAACGATGCTTAATAGTAAAACTAAAATTATTTTTAAAAAATGGGTTAGCAGGCATGAGTGAAATAATAGAGTGGTAAACTTTGAGCTCGGCAAAAGGGTAAAAAGTTTTAACAAATCCTATTGGGCAGCGTTAAAATAGGAAACCTTTCAAATGATTTAAAAAAAAATTTTTTTAATGATATTTATGTGTCATTCCATAATTTATAAAATACAGCAACTAGAAAATAATAGAACTATGATCTTTAATAGATGTATAAATGCTTTCTAGTATAGCCAGTATGCAAGTTTGAGTATAATTAGTTACATTATCACAAATATTGAATTTAGAAATCTTTTCCATAAACAGAGTGTTAGAGTGTGTGGTGTATCTATGAACAAATATGTTTTTAATTAGAATATTTATTCAGTTTATGAGTTGATGATGAACGGTTAAGAGGTCTTATTTTAATAACAGTAGAAACGTAGCATGTTCAGTGGACATTGACATAATCATTAAAATGCTTGCTGCTAAAAATGCACGACATGTGAATATTTAATTAATGTAGGAAAAAAATATGTGAAGAAGCGGAAAGTCAGGAAAGAAAAATATATCGTTGTTTTATCTAACAAAATTATCAGGATAAAAGACAAACTGTATGAAAAGTAAGAAAAATTAATTTTAAAAATAAATCAAACCAAGTAGTTAAGTAAATGTGTACAACATATTATGGTAAAATAAAAAAGGATTAAAAGTGTAATTGAGGTAAGCTTACTTTTTTGTACGTATTAAAATTTCCCATGCAGAAATTGTTAAATGTATTACAATTTTGAACTTAGTGAAAATAAATTAAACTTTTCCTTGTGTTTTGCTGAAAATAATATGCACTTCTCTCAATGTTATATAAGTGTTAATTACAATCTTTTAATGTATTCGTTTTCTATTTCACTATTGAAAACTGCATTATATTTAAAACTTCAATATGAAAAAAATTACATAAGTATTGATATTTTTCTTCTACATAAAAATATTGGTAATAATAAATTCTGTATGCTTCACCATGTCATATAAAATATCATTTAAAAAGCGATTCATTTAGGGAGCTTCCATCTTCGAATTCGTGAAGCCCCGAAAATCCTGTAATTTTTGTATGCTTATCTTTTCGTTATTTTTAAATCAAACATTTTTATATCCGGATATAACGCGCACCCGTCAATTTCGATTTTTTTGTATCAAAAGTGCGGGTTCGAAATATACCGTAATTAAATATGACTAGTGAATTAAAAGATTTTTTTTCCCGAATATCAACTCTACGCACGATACGTTAGATTAAGCTTCTTAAATTTTACGCAGATTCAATTTTGCTTCTTATAGTCTCGCCAGAATGGGGTTTTTACATATGAACTGAAAGCAATGCCTTTCTTCGAATGTTTTTCCTAAAGCTCGTTCATTCTTAAAGCTCTTATTAACAAATTTAGTTGTTCGTTTATAATTTGACCATCTCTGTGCAATATTGTTTTTAGTCTGATTTAAAAAAATTCCATCATGCCAGGAAAATATATTATCACGATAAATCTAGATTAAATTTATAATATTGGTTTCCTTTTATTTTATTTTCCATTTAAGTGATTTTTTCCATCTTTACACAGATTATTTCAAATTTACTTCAACTTACTATTTCCGTCTTATTGACAATTCTTATTACTTTTTCCAATTCTAAACAAATTTTCTGTCGCGTGCTTAAATCATAAAGTAGTTTTAAAAATTAGTTGAAAATAATGTAATTTAACTTGCATATTATTAAATGGAATTTACAGGAAACTCGGTTAATCAATATTTTCTAATAGAACATCTAAATAACTTTATATAAGAACCTATTTCAACATAAAAGTTTTTAAAGTGTAAATACTAAATAAATATTTTAGTCATTGAGAAGTTCGGTGTGTGCAGATTTTATATATATATATAATTTAAAACATTTAATACGTTATTTAGACTGAAATCTGGATTTGCTTATCCACAAATTTAAGAAAGTATTCAAGAAAGATACCGCTCTAACTGTTTTAAGGCAATATTCTGTAGAGACCATTGGCACCGAACACACAGAATGTGATTGGTTACATGTATGAATTATGTTCTAACGTTTCCGTGAAAGCATCTGAAAGAGTTTTTCCAGCCTTTCTCTTTTTATTTTTCTGCAGGTAAACAAAGAATGGATTTCGATCGAGAGATGGTAGCCTTTCGAATTGCACTGAAACAATTATTCGTAAATTTGAAAAAAAAAAAAAAAAAAAAAAAAAAAAAAAAAAAGGGTTTTTTTTGTGGTTTACTACGCAACAATTCAGATTATTAGCTAAGTTAAGCTTTTCGTATTAACTGAAACTCCAGAATATCAGCATTTATTACCATCAATATTGTTCTCTTCATTATATAATGGAACTTGCCTGCAGAGTTTTATAAGCACAGTTGTGTGTTACTTTGTGATGATTCCGATACAATTCCAATTGCAGAATTTCTGAGGAAATAACATACGCCACTTATTATCAGTTAATGTAATTACTAGCATCCGTTGTGATGGTCATATTTTTGATAGCTTCTTACGTCTGCTCCTATTTGTGTCACATTGGTAAGATAGTTTAGCTTTACAGAAATACAAGTTTATGTGTGAATGAAATATTTAAAACATTGAACTTTTTCCAATTTGTTCTACATTTTTCTTCCATTCTTTTTTTTTCAAATAAATTCCAAGAAAGTGCATCCTAAAGGAAAATAATTTCTAGGTTGTTGTGCTGTATGTATGCAAAGGAGTTAGGTATAAATAACGAAATTTTGCTCTCTTTTTTAATCATTTCATCAATCCTTCTCATTTGAATAAGCAAATAACTAACGTAATAAAACTTTCAAAATGCTATAAAGTATTTCTCCCGCCTTCTTAGTGCATTCTTGGTGTAGTGGTTCTGCACGGTGGGACGGTATTCCAGAGGTCCGGGGTTCGATTCTTGGCGAAGGTGTTGTTAATTTTTCATCTCTCCGGTTTTTCCAATTAACCTAATGTCTTTACACAGGCGCCCGAACTAAAAGGGTGTTGGATGATGATTCTTCTTACCCAGGATTTGGCGATTGGCTCCCCTAAAAACCCCAGTCGCCCTTTAAAATAAGTATATAAGGTATTTCTCCCGCCTTCTTATTAGCGTGACTTCGTGGTGAAGTTTTTCTGCACGCTAAGCCGGTATTCCAGAGGTCCGCGGTTTGATTCCCGGCGAAGGTGTTATTAATTTTTCATCTTTCCTGCTTCCAAAATACCTAATGTTTCTACAATGCAATTAGTCTATTGTATCATTTTTAATATGTAGTATTTAAGTGTTATTAGAAACAGTACGTCATACGATATTTAAAAATATCGCTAGATGTGTTATAAGTTCCGTGCGCTTAATGTTTTACGAATTGTATCATTTAAAGATAATATTTAAAATAAAATTTTAACTCTCTCAGGTCGTTTAATTTTAATTTAAAATAAAAATTAATTTATAATGCTGAATATGCGGGAAAAAGTGTTCGCTGGGTACTGGCAGTTTGCCAGTCATGTGAGTGATTAAGAGTGCAATAGCAACGTTTCTTAGAGCTTATAGATGATAAATGCTCTAGTAACATAACAAAATGCAATGGAAGGCAAAAAATGAGAAGGCTAAACTATGAATGTTACTAAAGTCAAAGTAATTGAAACACTTACGAAATGTGATGTTTGTGTTAAAACTGTAACAGCATTCATTCAAATATTAAGTTTATATTTCGTCAGTGTTTACTAGTATACGATTTGTAGAGCATTTTCAGCGTTTTTCTATGTTAATGCTAAAATCGTGATAAATTTTCAGGCGGAGAATTCTAGACCCATACGCCTGTCTGTCATTTGCCATTCTGTGACCACGATATCGCACTCACCATCTTTACTGCAAACCGCTACATCTGTAAATGCGGTAGTTGATGGTGTTGGGTTGCCGATGAGAGAAGCCTCATCGACGCCGCAAGACACGGGGTTCCGTCCGGCGGCTCGTTACTTCTAATCATCGCTGAACCGGAACACTTTTTTTGGTCCTCCGAAGCTCCGTCTTTTGTACCATACGCTAATGATTTAACAAACTGCTTAATGCACGCTACTGTTCATTCTTGTTTTGCATTGCAAATGTTTGAAAGACTTATAGTTTTTATATATGCTTCATAAACTTATTTTTTTAATCCATTATCAGTTTTTATCTCTTAAGTTAAAAAAATATACGAGTAATCATAAAAACTGAATTCTTATGTCAACAGGACTAAGATATATTTAAAGAGTCTTCTGAATGTTCCCTCTTCTAACATACATTTTTGAACTAATGCTTTGTACTACAAATAAATGTAATATTTAAAGTTGACTTAAAACCGAAAGTAGAGTTATATGAAAAGTGTATTATTTTTTTCCGAGTTATCTACTGAATACTTTGATAGCTTAATCTCTACATTAACAACTCATGGAACAAGCCAACTATACGAGATCTGTAAATTTTCTCAAAAATTATGTAAGAAGTTTTCCATAAAAAATTACTGCATAAGTGGTTCCTTCTTCACGACACAAAGCTGTAGAGTGCTTTGTCACATTCATTTATACTCAACAACACAATTTTACTTTTTGTGGTTGTTATTTTAGTGATAAGGAGATTTAAGTACTGAACTTTGAAATGGCTTTATACTAAGATTTCAAAACCGTTTACCAAATTTTTATTAGGCATTATTTATGAATAAACAGTTTTGTAATGTTTTTCGCTCTGTAATTAGCAGCAAATTAAAGATATACCTGGTTTTCTTTCCATTCATTCTCTGGCATATCCCTTTTTGAAGTTCAATAATAATCGGATAGCTTTTTCCAGGGTTTTATTTTAATTTATAATATATTTTTAATTTATAAAAAAGTATTTCAATAAGAAGAGTATGATTTAAAAAAAAAAAAAAAAAAAAAAAAAAAAAAACCTGAAAGTTTTCAGATTTTATATTACACCTAAAGAGGCGCTTTTTTTTTAACGTTTTGTGTGTTAACTTCATTTATTAAGTATCATGTTTTTCGCAATTAAACAGCATAAATTTCAATTCGACAGCAACATCACAAAATATTTAAAAACAGCATATTTTTAGAATTTCCGATAGAGTCTCGCGAGCTGGGGATAAAGATATTTTTTTCGTACTGTTAGCCTGTGCTCGTTATATGAAATCGTTGAGATTGTTAATCAAAAATTCATTAAAGTCTTACAAAATATGAAAGAGATAATAAAATAAATTCGAAACTCAAAATTCGGGATACCAAGGGCCATGTTCGGGTGAAGGATTCAAAATTTGATAACTCTAGGTACCGTTTTTTTTTTTTTTTTTTTTTTTTTTTTTTTCCACCACGCAAGGAACATACGTACATTCATGCAGATTCTTCATTATTTAATTTCTTTAAATATAATATAGAGCGATTACACGTGGTGGCAGCAATTTGAAAAATTATACTCCATTTATAGTGGTTCAACTCAAAATGCCGTTTTGAGAATAATTACCCTTTTTATATTATTTTGAAGTATAATTTGAGACCTGATTTTATTGATATCTCGACACGTGCGAATTCGCCAAACACAATTAACAGTGCTTGTATAACTTGGGGTTTATGTCACGAATACAGCCTTGGATGTTTGTTTTTAATACTTGGTTCGTGGTCTGTTCACATCGACCACTGATTTTAAATAACACTACGAAAAGTAATCTAAGAGTTATATACCAGCTTATGCGAGGTCAACTAGCAGTTGCATTTTTTGAAATTATCCTTTCACAAATATGTCAATAGTGGCATTAGTGTTGTGTAATGTAGGACTGTCTTGTCTGAATTACTATCCTCCAAATCTGGGCACAAAATACTTGTTTTCATCAATCTGTGTCACTCACTAGGTACTGTAACAGCATCTCGTCTCCCGTTTAGAAAAAAAAAAAATTAGTCCCATGATGCCATTATGCCATAAAACATTTGTGACAGTGACCTTTCGTGAATGCAAGAACGCTTCATGCGTCTCTTGTGGATTATTTTCGCACCCAAAATGACAATTTTGTTTGTTAAAATATTCATTCAAACAGAAATCAGCTTCATTTCAGAAGATAATTGTTTTTCCTGAACTAACGTTCTTCAGCCATCAGGAATTGTCAAAGCATAGTAAACGCAAATAGAAATTAGCAACAGTGATAACATTTTAAACATAGTTGTAATTCTATTTCAAAATCATATCATTGCTATAACATCCTTTATATCTATATCTATATGTTCCGCGTAATTTTATCTTCATAAATTTTGGAAAAATCTATTTTTTCTCAGAAAGCATTCCATAAAATTTAGTTTAATGGAATGCGATTTTAAGTACATTTTCTGAAGAAGTATTAAGAACTTAAAAACTATATTTTAAGTTTCGCAGTAAATTTCTGTCTTTTAGGGCAGAAATTTGCAGCGTGATGCTCTTGCTAATACAAGACACAAGTAATTTGAATATTCAAATTGAATTGTCCAAAAAATAAAGCTATTAGTTTCGGAACTTCCTAGATTTCTCATGAAAGTTTCTCAAAATGTATACTGTTAAGAGAAACGATTCGTATTTTCATTGAATTCTTTAATTATAATAAATAATAATAAAATACAAAAACTTTGTACTAACGGACAACATTTCCCGTATATGAAATTCCCTAGAAGTAAGCTTAAAAAAACTACTTCTAGGGGTCTAAAAATAGGCTCCATTTACAAGAAATGAATCTAATAACAAGTCCACATCCTGAACTGACGGAAGAGAAATAGCGAGAGGGGCCTGGAAACCTAAATTAACGTGGCTTCCTGGTGTCATGTGATCCAAAACGATGGCGTTGGCTTTGCTTCCGGTTTCCAGGCCCCCTCTGGATACTACCACTTTCGCCAGCTGAGGATCTTGGATTTCTACTCACATTTATTGACTTGAAATAATAAAAAAGAAACATGATCAATACTCTTTGCCAGAATTCGAACTCCAGGCCTCCCGAGCGCTATCCAAATATGTCTGACTAGTGCTTTCAACTACCCTTACAAAGGCATGCTGTGAGGGAGCAGAAGATTCCTTACATTCTCCTCCACTTAAATTGTGATTGGGAGAAGGAAACCTAGTCGCCAATTTAGGTGATAACGAATTATCATTTACCATATTTTAGAGCGCCACTTGTAGAGGGTATTTTGTTTTTTCTTTACTTTTTCCCAAAATTTCGGAAACTTGAGAAATTAGAGATGCCCTCGTCAGGATTAGATCTTCGGTCCTTTCGACTACTACCCAGACATATTTTCACTTACCTTAAAAATCTCTTTCCAAGTGAATTCAAGATTCAAGGTATAAGAAACTTAACTATTTTGCATGAGTAAGAGAGTAATTTAAGTCATCTAGGCATTAACTTAACAATTTTATAAGAAAACTGTCAATAACTCCATAAAATTTAAATCAACCGCTTATAAATTAGGATATGATAAAATTAAATTATTTAATTACGTTTGCATTTTTGACACGTTCCACCCCGTTCTTAATCGTACATAAATGCTTCTATCTATTCGTTGCAGATTACTTTAAGTACTTATTTATTCGTTGCAAATTACTTTAAGTACTTCATTACCTATTTATTCGTTGCAGATTACTTTAAGTACTTATTTTAAATTTATATTATTAACAATTTACCTTTTAAGATTTTTCAGTTTTTTTTTTTTTTTTTTTTAAATTCACGTGCTTATTTAGTGTTTAATAATAAAAGTTAGAATCTGTGAAAAATATGTTATATACGTAGCAATGGAAGATTAACCATTAAATAGAATAGATAAACAGGCTAATGAGATTTTATAAAGTTAGGCTTATTTTGGGAGCATAAACTAGTTCCAACTCTTAACATATATAAAGTGAATTATTGCTGTGCCTGAAGCAACTACACGGACTTGAAGAGAAAGAAAGCCAGATGTACCTGGTCGGACAAAGCATACACAACTTTCGAAAGATTGAAAGAGGCTTTAATTCAACCCCAGTCTTAAAATTCCTTGAAGCAGACGGAAAATTACAAATCTCCACAGATGCATAGGATTTTGCAGCAGAAGCCGCGCTTATGCAAGATGGACAACCAGTTGCATATTTTTATGAGGCAGAACGTGTTGCGTGGTTCCTGCCAGCTCTTATAAATTTGTAATTGTTCGGTTTTGCATTATTGCTGCCGATATTAAATCTGATACGCCGGTTAGAGTTTTTGAGCCAATTCAGATTTAAATTATTTGTGTAGTACTTGACGACCAGTCTATGTTTTAAATCTGAATTTGACTGTTAGTTAGCTACTTTAGTTACATCGTCATGTTCAAAATGCAAAGTTTTCTTTTAAGAAAAAGGTTGTTTAAATCTTTTCAAATATCTGTAATTACTTCAGACACAGCAATAACTCGCTTTACGTTTTTTTAGCTGTTAGGATTTCAGAACTAATTTCGGCTCTCAAAGCACAAATTAGTATAATTTTTAAACAGAAAACTCTACGGAAGATAAATGCGCTGCTACCTTTATGAACTTGTGCTTGCTTACTATTTATTTCTGAGTTTTAGGTCACTAAGGAAATAACAGTATTCAACAATGACCACATTATAGGAGAAATTTCAGTAATTCTTACGTATTTTGGGTGCTGGTATCGATTATGAAATCAGATATTCTTCATTCATTTCACTTTTCGTAACATAATTTTCTATTGAAACCATCTCTGCCAGACATGGGTTTGCTGCCGTTCTTAGCACAGACATAGGTACAGTTTATTATTGTATTCCATCTCCGGTAGATTAGGCTTAAGTGATTTTCGCTACCTTAGTTTATTAACTGTTAGACTAAGACTGGCAATAGGCTTTAAGATTAAACGAAAGAAATCCCTTAAGAATGGGCATAAAAGCGCATTTTGCTTTTTTTAGAAATAGGAAGTGAAAGAGAATTAAATTTAAAGCACTTGTTTTTGTACACACACGCCTTTGTGAGGGTAGTTGAAAGCACTAGTCAGACATATTTGGATAGCGCTCGGGAGGCCTGGAGTTCGAATTCTGGCAAAGAGTATTGATCATGTTTCTTGCTCCAGAATAAATGTACTGAATCTGCATACTTATCCTCTTTATTCTATTAATTCGTAGATCTGCTGTAGCTAAACGAGCGCATCACTTTCTTTTATAATTCTGTTTTGTCACTTTCTCTTCTTATAAACTATACACTTTCCTGAATTTCTATACCAATTCATTATTCGGCTTTCCTTTCCAGCAGAGAACTACAAAAAAAATTGGCTTGAACTGTTTTGCCAGTTACAAAAAAATCGGCTTGAACTGTTTGAAATATAATACATGAATGCTGTCAGATGGATAAGACGCTGAATACAGCTAGTTCAGCTCAGGTTCATATCGTGGCGAATGGGGTTGGTTACATGGTCACCATCATTCTCCGTGCGTTACCTTAGCATGTGTCAGTTTTCCTTAAAAGGCCTTCAGAAAGATGTACTTGCCTTAAATTGTTAGCCCTAATATGTTTGCCCCAATTAAAAAATAGTTTAGTTTAAAAGCAATGGTGCTTGTTTAAAATAATTTGCCCCGATTAAGAAATAGATTAGTTTAAAAGCAATTTCTAATTTCAGCTTTCTAAATTAAGCTTAAATTTAAACATTTAATAAATGCGTAATGGCTTTGTCTAATAATATTTCAATAGCCATCTTAAGCTCTTTTGCCTAATGAAAGGAGTGGTGATTCTATACTTACAATGTTAACATGAGTTTTTTACCACAGATACACCTGATTGGCTTCTCCGCTTTTCTATTTTCGTTTATTACTCTTAGCGCAGCACAAATAAACTTCTAAGCACTTCTTTTTATGCCACAGTTTTAACAGACTATATATTAAGGGTTTAAAGAATCTAAGCTACATTAAGTGCTCAATAAGATAATAGTGCATAAATCATAATAAAATCCAATTAAAAGTGTTTAATGTTACTACCGTTATAAAGTTTCTCTACTTTGTCTTTTTAAACTGATGTAAAATTTTTTTTCCAAACCCTTTAATATTTTTATTTTATTTATTTATTTATTTTTACTTCTTAAAGGAAAAAAACTGAGACTGTCTCTCATCTCCCACAAATAAAAACTAAGTGTTGAACATTAATTCTGCCAGGTGCCACGAAGGACAATTTAGAGCCGAATGTAAATTTGCAGAAAAGAAGTAATCTTATCAATCAAATCGTAAACTCAAACATATTTTGAATTGAATAATGAACTCGAACTATATTTCGGAATTCAAGTTAAGTATAACGAATTAAATTAATGTATTTTATGTGCATTCTTTCTCTTGAAAAAAAAAATGTTCAGATGATTATTTAATGTTTAATATGCTTGCATATTCAATATACTTCTGTAATTAGGTATACTGAATATTCAATGGATTTTTTTAAAGTATTATTTACAGCAAGAACTTTGAGATAAGTATTTAGCTGTTTGTAAATTGGACAAACCACATTATTGCAGAGAGTTTAACTCAATTATGCCTTGTAGATAAATACTGAAAACAAAATTCTGTAAAATAATTGAGTATTATAAGAATAGAAAATTTTCAGAAAATAATAATATAAAATGTTGAAACATATGCTCTAAATTGAATACCTATTTACATTATGTTAGTTTTATCAAACTATATCTGGTTGTTAAGGTCTCTAATCTTAAAATCAAGTAATTTAATCTTAGTAAAATTCTAATCTTAAAAGAAAATGCTTTTATTATTTCCTTACAGCTTATAACTATAGATTTGCATAGAAGAAATCTGAATCTCAGTCAATATAAAATATAAGATCCATATCTTTATTATTATGACTCTGCATTGTATAAATGCACATACGTATCAATATGAATTATAAATTAAAGGAATCGTAATAAGAAAATATTACGTTGTTGTGTATGCATTCCAATTTCAGGTAGATATTAAATTATCAAAGAATATAATTGGATAATTGGAAGCTTTCCCATTGAAATGCAGGAAAGTTGCAGTAAATCAAACAAAAGAAAAAAAAAAGTAAAGTAAAAAATGAAAAGTTCTAAAAAATGATATTTTATAATCTGAAATCGAGTCGGGGGTACTTGATGACACATTAAAACCTGGCGAAAGAAAGATACAATTTGCAATATTTCAAGTTCCTTTCAATGAACCTTTAAAAATGTAAGCATAAAATTGTATAGAAGTCGGTACTTTTCCTTCAAAATACGCCCCTTGTCTTTCCATACTGGATTTCGGGAAACAGATTTGGAACTTATTTCGCGAAATGCTCCTGATTACCTTCCTATTATTTTATTGAAACTTAGTTACGTTTGAAAATTTTCGTAATTTCAGAATATCTTTTAAATTTGAAACATCCAGATATCAGGTAAATATACAGAATACAATATACAGAATGATATCTTATAAGATAAGTGTTTCCTTGATCAGGAAGTTTCAGAAAGAAAACACTGGAACTGAGAGCGGCGTAGTTTGACAGCAAACTTTCTCATGTCTAGATTTTCAGTTAAAATTAGTTCATCAATATCTCAATTAATGTAAAATTCTTCAGCTATCTATTTCACACTTAGCCTTTTTTGGTCCGTATTACATTCATCCTCTGTTAACTACGTCATTGCTATTTGCAATCCTTTTCTGGAGATATTAGTCTCGTTTTCTGCCTTCAAAAATTACTTTTGGCACTCAAACTCATTTTGTTTTTATGTGGCATCTTCACCATGTACTACTTTCAAGAGTTCAGATTTTCGTTTTCTTCTACAAAACTTTTTCTGAAGAAAATCTGTTCCATTTAACCGATGGATCTATTGACAGGACCTGTCACTCTAATAATATACTCGCAGTATAATTTCAGACAGCCAACCATCCACATTCGTCGATCATTTTGCTCATTCTCTAGTCATTTTTCTCATATATACCGTTGTTCAATACACGCACGCAAGAAACGATCTTCGGAAGAAAAATTAAATGTAACTTTTTGATCGTGGATTTTTCTGTAGGCTAATTATGTCATTTCGTTCAAGAAGAGTATTAAAGATATAAATTACAAATAACACTGGACTATGATAAAAAATCCACCATTTAAGAAAAAAATAAAACGGACATCTATAATGAATCCACGCAAAATGCTATTTCGAGACTAATAACCCTTCTGGGTTAACGCACCTTTGATATAGTTATAAAATACAGAAAAATGCTTGCCATAATTTGTTAATTTCTTTCATTTTTAGTACCCATTTCACTCCGACAGACCTTGAATACAGCTACTTTTTCTCATTGAAATTTTCGTTCGACAAAGTGTCTGTTTCTCAGAATTTAAGAACTAAGCTGTAAGGCCATTTTTTAAAAGTTTATCATGCATTTTTTTCCTTCAAGTGGTATAAACCTATAAACCAAGTGGTATAAATCTGAAATTTAAAAAAAAAATGGTAAAACCAGTATTTACAGTTTAATTCTCAATTAAATTGACTTGTTTAGTGAGGGCACATTCGTACTTGATTAGAAATTTAAACCTCTCTGGCAGTGGCTACCATTATATGTCTCCCAAAATGAAATTACAAGTATTATGAGTATTCCAAATCATCTTCTTTCACTTGTAAAACACAAAGAATGATTTTATTCCACATAACGTATTAAAATTTATAAACATATAACAAAATCTTACAAAAAAAAAAAATTAGTATCTAACGGTATTCTATCTGTCGTCTGATATCTAATATAAGTATAAATTAGTACCTAAGTCATTCTAATATAAAATAAATAACAACTTTGCTGTACGTTTATTTATTTATTTTGGATAAAGAGGCAGAATTATTAAAATCAGTTTTTTTTTCAGATATATTACAGAAAAATATTTTTCTATAATTAAATGATTAACATGAAAAATTAAGAAATACCTAATTAATTCGGTCAGTTTAAGGGAAACTTTTAAATATCCCTCTAAAGGAAAATATTAAAATCTTATTTTAACACAACAATTAAATCTGTTGTTAGTGCGACTATTTATAACTTTGAAGAAGAATATGAAAAAGAATTAGATTTTTTGATTGTATCTAAAATTACGGATTTCATGCCGTCAAAAATATTTAAGATTAATATACCAGAACTTAAAATATATAAAACTTTGCGGATAGAAACTTTAATACGCCAGTTCGTATAGATAGATTTACTTTTAAGTGCCGAGATCTTTTATGAATTGTTGCGACCAGGTCAAATTTGTTCGATTAATAGTTATCGGATTTTTCAAAACACTGTTTTTGGGTACGTACTGATTTTTCAAAATACGGTTTTTTGATACATAGCAATTGGAAGCTTTCCCATTGAAATGCAGGAAAGTTGAAGTAAATCAAACAAAAGAAAAAAAAAAGTAAAGTAATATTTCAAATTGCATTTTATCATAATAACTGAATTCACTAATTACGTAAAATGACTGAATGTAGAAATGAAAGAATCTCACATAAAATGAAATTCTTGTACATATTGAAATCGAATTTGAAAACATCCTATTTTTTTTATCCTAATTTTTATACAAATTTGCCTTTTAAGCACAAACGTTACACTTTATCTCATTTGCTTAAACTGAAATTATACCATGCATATAAAAATGAAATGTTCTAAATACATGACTGAAAAGCTACTCGTTAAAAACTTGGGGTTTAAATCCTGTTATCAATTTGATCATTAGTTATCACTTGATGCAATAGATGGCGGTATACTCGTCACGACACATTACTTTAGAAGCTGGAATAGCTTCATTTATCACTTTCCCAGTTAATACTACATTTAGAAAGAATAAAAACTTAAAAATAATGGTACTGGGTGCGCTACATATTTAAACTCATTTGCATGCAATTTACGCACATCAATTACGCAGTCAAAATTTTTCTATAAATTTTGGAAATTAAGTTTATTATTTTCCAGTTTGTTTCGTAATAATTGTATTGCACAAGAAAAAAAAAAAAATCACGCTATTTTAATCTAAAGCCTTTTTTTTTTTTTTTTTTTTTTTTAATTGTGATCTGAGTATTTTTGTCAGTTCTTGAACCTTGTGATTTCGTTAAGAGTTTGAAAGTAAATTAGTTCTTTTTACGATTATTTGAATCGTAAAGGTAGATCTTTTTCTCTCAAGTATTCAAAAACAGCAAGCACACTCTCACAGCAAAAACTTGTATGCAAAAGTAAATAAGAAGTTACCTCTTATTTCGTACTTTTCTTCGTTAAATGCATTAAATTCGTCATGAATTTCTCTTTTTGAGACTATTTGTCTTATTTGTACTCTGTTTAAACCTACTCGAAGATTACTTTAGTTACATAATCAAAAATAAAAAGAAATTATATTTCTTACATGCAAAATTTGCGTAACGTGTTAACTCAAACGTTTTCTAGCACCGAAAAATATTTTGCTACCATTTGACTTTGCTATTTTTAACAACTCATTTTAAATGTAAGGTCTTATGCTCTTTCTGTACCTTTAATTTCTATGGGACTAATTCTTAAATCTTCGGAACTGCTTAGTTAAAAATTGTTTCAAGTTTTAAACTGAAATTAGAATATCAATGTATTATCTGGAGCTACTTCTCCCCCCTCCAAGAAGAGCTCCCAGGTGTAAGAATCGGAATATTTTCTGTATTAACAGAAGTGAACTATGCTCCACTCCCGTAAGTATTAAAAAAAATTTCTGATTACTACTGAAATGAGTTATATCAATTACATTATTTCTTGAGCCCTTAAAATGATCATCATAGACATTATTTGATCTTTTGTGCTTTTCACAGATTATTCGATTAGTGTGCAGCTGAAAAGAATTTAGACTCGGTGTCTAGAAAAATATCTCGCAGCTGCATCTAATTTATAACATCATATGGAGCATTAATCAAATAGAAAGTTGTTGTTTAAGTGTCAAAGAAATAATAAGTATACAATTCCAAATCATCTGACCTTTTAATTCGAAAACGAAACACGTAAAAAAAACAAATAAACTCTCTAGCCATAAATAAAACCCATTCGCTTTGCTTTTCAAGTCTCTTGCTCCCCATCTCCGCTTTAGTTTAGTTACACTCTGAACCGTTTATTCTGCTGCAAGCGAAGAACCGTAACAGTCGTCGAAACGGATAGAACAAGCCAACTTTTAATGTCACTTGACGAGTCATCAACAAACCGGGTCCAAATGACTTCTACTAGCGTCAAGAACTCGTAACTCAATACTTCCCACCAAATAAGATTGGAACTTATCTGTCTGTCTGTCTGCAATTTTGCCAGTTACATGAGATCCCTCCCTCTAAGGAAAAAAAAAATCTCATCTGCGATAGAAGTAACCGCAACCAACAAGAAGTTAGCAGCGCTAATTAGTACCGCCTCGTTGCACATTCGCTTCCTCACCCACCCTTGCTCCCTTTATCTCCAGAAAGGATGCATAGACAAACGGTGAAGAGCTTTCTATTCCTGGAGTACACTGACTGCTGTCAGCAATCAATCGGATACTGTCGCCTTAGACGAGACGGTTTTATCACTGTATGACATCGTTCGGCACTTGTCGCATGAAGGCTGTCTCTGATGATATCCTCTTGATGAACCTTCGGATGAACGGATAAGGTTTAATTTGGGAGAACATTTTGGAGTTAATACAGCTTAATTTCTTTATGTTATCAAGAACTTTGGTTGAAAGGGAAGTTTAAGTGTTTTCTGTCATTAAAATCAGCTGAAAAATCCGTTTTGTTTCTAAACATCTTAATCTGGTTAGAGGCTGATGTACTAATTAAGAAATGCAACAAAAGTTTCCTTTTCTTAATCTGTTTATCAGTCTCATTCCAACATTTCCAAAAATTTGGTTTCACGCAAGGGCCGTCAAACAAAACTTCTCCAAGCAAAATTTCCATGTTAAGTAAGACAAGAATTATGGCTTCATTATTGCATATTTCTTTAATAAATTAATATGCATATAAAGAACGTAAGCCGACCAGACAGTATAGCGGCTAGGAAAACCTACTGCGGTATCGAACGGCCCGGGTTCGAATCCCGAAGAAGACATGGATTTTTGTAAATGTATAGTGTCTTTGCAGCATGGGGCCTCCTCTCGAGTGGGTGGTATAGGGAAAGAGGGGTAAGAGACCCTAAGACCCATCCCCTAGGGTGCTCTCCATAAAACATTGAGGGCGGACTTGAGCAAAGTCCTATTGTCACATGTACGATGATCTAGGCAGTCTTGCCAAAGACATGTGCAATCTTGCTCTCCTTGCCACGATTAATTTTGTTACTTATTCTGATGTTAATGTCAGACAAATGAGATAAATCACAACAACAAGAATGAACAAAAATTAGCAGTTCCGAAAGCATGAGAAATAGTTTTGTTGACTATGTCAACACTTACTGAGCTTTTCGGGGCTTCGTTTCCTTTTCAGATTGCATATTTTGATTTTCTTCCGTAAAAAAAAAAAAAAAAAAAAAAACTATTTATGATACTTTCTTATCGTTTAAGAAATTGATTTAGGGATCCATTTCTATTCTTAAGCTTCGTTTTGCATGAATTTTAGTTATTAATGTATTTTTTTACCTTTAATAAATAGGGAAAATATAATCAACAAATTGCTAACGGTTTTTAATAAATTAGTATGCATTCATATTTCGTATATTATAAATTTGTGCTTGATATTTATTTTTTATTTTTATTTTATCCAAGTAGGTTGATAAAGTCATATCATGTTTTTTAACATCGAAGATTCTAATAAGTGCTATGAGTAAAAAACATTGAGGAAAACGAAATGAACAGAATGTGAAAAAGCAGATTTTCCTTCTTTAAATACAAATATTATATTAAAAAGCATCGTCAAAAGATGAAAAATATGTATTTCATCAAGTTTAACTTATATTTCCTTCTCGTAAATTTTAAAACTCTAAAGGTAAGGTAATAGTTGTAATAATTTGCGAAGGTAGCTCAAAACTCCAGTTAAAGATTGCATACTTATTAATAATCTGTCTGCATGCAGTAGAAGAAAATTTGCAATTTAGAGAATATATTCGTTAGTACAGATCCTGTGATCAGTGCAGATTCATGTACAATAAAACCGTTGGTCAGTATCAGAGAAAAATAAGCAAGTGACTTCGACTACTATATATGTATTCTAGATCTAACTTGAGAAGTTATTTGGCAATTGCAAGTGTTAGAAATTTACTATTAACTAAGAGACAAATTAGATTAATAAACCCTGCTATCAGTCGCTCTCTCATAATCAGTATTTGACAGCGATGTTTGATGAAACTCTGCAAAGAACTTTGTCATCTGAATGAATGAGAAAAATAAGAAACGAATTCTTTTCATGCTTATATTATTTAGCTAGTGAGTTATATATTTGTATATTATGATTTTTCAAAAAAGTGCTCCGAACATAATCGGATACCTTAAGCATCACTGTACAACAGCGGTTTTACAGCTTCAGGGAAGAATGAGATAAGCATTTTATTTACCGGTTAAGTATTTAGGTTTAGTTTATGAGTCTAAAAAACTTCTTTTGTCAAGTTTTGTAATTCATACTTTTTCTATACTTTTTTCTGTTTAATTTATGAAATACATTAAAAAATAATCTAAATTTAAATATATGTATGTATATATTTTTCGAGTTTCGGTAAGGAAGAAGGGAAATGTTAGTCTAGCAATGCTGAAAGTGGTGCGTGGGACAAAATAAGTTGAAAACCCCTGCTCTATAGTGATCTACTGTTGACAAATATGCTTTAATACCAATGACAGTAATATAGCGACGCAAATTCATGGCTTCGTTAATGATGCGAACAAAGGAGCTAAGTGTTATTAAAATATAATTCACGAGAAATGGAAAAAATTTTTAGAATGCGCTCTGGACCATAGCAAATTGAAGAAGAAGTTAAGATTTGAAAGAGTTTCAAAGCTCATTTTTATTGGTATTTAAGTCTCTAAGTTCCTCATTAGTTTTTGATTAAGTTAGAATAAAATACTGCGAACTTGTTCATAGGCTATGAATTATTCAGTTGATTTTTCCTGTCTTTATTCATATACAGCTTACACTCTTCTTCAGCATAATGCCTACGAACTGTGTGGATCCTTTTATAATGCTTCTTATGACTCAGGTAAGCATTTTGGGTAACTTTAAACTCAGGTAACTTTAAATGTACTGTGTCACTGAAATGTTTCAAAAATGATAATTTCTTTAAGGGAAAATGATATGTTTAAGCAGAAAAAAAGTGTTTCATTCCAGTAAGGAGAAGAAGGAGGAATAAAAGCTTTGTTGCTAATACACTTTTTTCTTCGTAAACCACTTACAGATATGTTATTGCGACTAGCTACACAAGCAATACAAAACTCGGTTCATATATTAATTAAAAAGAAGTTTAGTAACTGACATAAAATATATTTTGATCATCGCAATTAAGGATTGATGATATAATTTAACATACCATGTAACTTATAAAACTGGGGAGGTTACATCGACAAATTCAAAGCAAGTTTAAAGGCAGTTTTACTTCCAGATGTCATTTAATGTCTCCCTATTCCCGTAGCTTATTGTATTGAAATGGTGTATACTCAGTCGGTAGAGTGGTCAGGGAAGCTGACTGCGATGTCGAAGAAGGCATGGTTGTAACTGACCGTCCTTCATAGGAAAGGCGATGGTGCGTGCCTCCATAATAAAGAGACCACCACATCCAGCATTGTATAGATTAATGGGCTGGGTTACATTTGTAATTGTTCACAATGTGCCATTGGAAAAAAAAAAAAAAATTGTGTTAACATGAGAGAAGCTACTAACAAATTTCGACATGCTTCAAACTATCTACTATGAAGATAATTAGTGGACTTTCGCTCTAATCTACAAAGTAGCTCATTATTTAAAAGATTACAAATAAACTTAACTAAGCATTTTTATTTCTTATGCAAGTAAACGAGGACGAGACAACCACTATATAAAAAAATTTAATGTGGACACCACATGACTTCTTTGTACGGCTTTTAAATTATACACATTTTTTGCTCCACTACTTTTAAACTTAGTTTCTCGAATTATTCAAACTTAACTAATCCGATTCTTTAAGGCAAGTTGAAAATTACATCAAAAACTGCAAATTCTGAATTAAATATCCAGGCCAGTTTTTGTGTTGCAGGAGTCAAACTTCTCATAATTTTATTTTATCATAACGAGTATAAACTTTTCCCAAATGTAAGTATAAGGACAGGGAAATCGCATTAAAAGTTGGATTATAAAGTTAGTTATTTGTCAAAAATTATTTTTTTATTTAACATCGCTCAAACATGAATATTTTCGGCATTTGGAACACTTCTGTAATTCTATTCTTCTGCGAGATACATACTTACATCTATATGTACATGCGTACGTACAGATGGGACGAAAATAATACTTTTGGAATTAACACTAAGTCCATTTTAGAAACCGTCTTTAAAAAAAAAAAAAAAAAAAAAAAAAAAAAAAAAAAAAAATCTGATGTGTGCACCACGTGACTTCCTTGTACGGAATATTAAATTATACCCATTTTGTCTTGCATTTCATTTAAACTTATTGGGTTAAATTAAATCTACTTCGTCGATAGCGCATCAACCACAATAGAATAAATGCACTCTTTAAAATTCACTATATTTGTTTACCATAGCGACACTCTGGCGCTCGGTTCACTTAACAGCGTTATATTTCGTCCATATTATAACTCATAATGCACAAAATTTATATCATTTGAAGAATTATCTAATTGTTGCCACATATTTTATTCAAATACTATAATAAATCTAAAACGATGTACAAAAGAAATTAAGAAAACAAAACAAAAAAGAAACAGTTTTTCACAGACGATTCAGTATTTCTCATTCAATTATTTCAGTTCTCACTTCGCGACAAAGCAAAAATACATTAAAACTGAAGATGTCTGTATTGAAAATTATGAAGTAAATCTTAAACACTTATTTCCTCGAATAAATTCCAGAATGGATTAAGCATGATTTAATTCGCAATAATAAATGAAGGCGTTATCTTTGTTGTTGCGAAGCTAAGTTTCTCTAGATTGGCAACAAATCCACTATTCTGCTGTTTCAAATGTAAACAAGCACTGGCCACCATCAAAAAAATATTAGGCTTAGCGGCACTTAAACAACTTTAAAATTGTTGATAATTCTAAAAATATTGCAGACAGATTCACTAAAGGCATAAGAACCTTAACCGGAAAATTGCATATATTTATATACTTTTGGTGCGGCCGATTGCAACCAAAATACAAAGTGCACATCTGTATGTTATAGCAGTCCTATATACAAAATTTTAACGTTCTGAGGCTACTCGTTTTTGAGTTATGCGAGATACATACGTACCTACGCACAGACGCCACGAAAACTTCTCTTTTTAGAATTCATTTTAAATTAGTTTTGAATTTTTTCGGGGGATAGGGGTCCTTTATCCTGTCCTTACGTACAGATGTCAAGCAAAAACATCGTTAAATTGCATTCGATAGAGGTGAAAATGGATATTTGCATTGAAATATGATGCCTGAAACTTTTCGCGATTACAATACTTCCTTTTTACTTCGTACAAAAGGAAGTAAAAACAGTCCAATATTCTGTCCATACATACATCCATCACGGAAAACAATCGTAGAAATGGATTTGAGAACGGTCAGAATGAATACTTCTGTTGAAATATGATACTCGTAATTTTTTGTGGTTGCGATACTTCTTTGACTTCGTACAAGGAAATAAAAATAATTATTACATGAAAATATCGTTTAAAAAACGCATGGTATCTGAAGTGTTAGTGAACAAGAAAAATATTTATTTATCTAACCTTCGTATAATATGAATTTCATTAAATTGTTTGTTAAATCTAAGACAATGGAATTCGCTGGTAGAAGAGAAATTTCAATCCTGAAGTTCCTTATTATTTGCGGATGATAATAAAAACAAATTACATATTTCTATTGGGTAGTCTTGAAAATCATAAAAAATGCCCAAAAAAGTTGTAGGTAAAGGAAGGAGTTCTTAAATTCATAATAGCATTATTATTTTTTTTTAATTTTAAAAGTTTGTTCTATTTCGATATCTATTCAACGTATTTTAATTGGGTTTAGGTTAAACTAAATGTTATAATAGATTAATATAACTGAACACTAATTTGATTTCTGCTATCAGGTTTTAAGGAAAATATTCATTAAAAATTATTTTAATTATTTTTTAATATGTTTTAAATAAAACTGTCATTTTAAATTTTGAAAAAGCAAAATCTTACTTTTTCTTAAGTAATAGTTTTTACTCATTTTGGTTCTTAATTTTTTTTATTTTAAGACATGCTAAAGAAAATGATATATTACCATATGTTTTACATTTCATACGGAAGAGAAAAGGAGCTCAGAAAAGCCTCCATGTAATTAACTAAAATAAATATATATATATATATATATATAATCCTTATTGAGGGTTTTATATTCCTCAATCAATTCAGGTGAAAATTTCCTTTCCCAACCATCCACCCATTGGATGCTTCCCCTTATCATTCCTACCATGCCGTGATTTAACGGAAACCAGCTGAGCTATAAACTTCGCTTCGGAAAACAGAAGGGGAGGGATCCATTAAAGGCAGAACGCGCTTTAAGTACGTTTTGTTAACAGATCTGGGTGAAACATAACAGAATCGGAGACTAACGATCCGGTCACACTTAAACGGGCGCGCGTGCAGGTCTCTTCTCGGGTTTCTCAGAACTAATGATTAGGGTAAGGGGATCTGTTCCTCAATGAAGGGAGTCGGTTTTCAATTTGCTTTCGGTTCATTCGCTCTTATGAAAGAGTATTAGTCCATCTACGTCTGTGTATATGCGAGTAGTTTCCTTGTTAAAACTTAACTATGCCGTTATTCCTATGAACGAACATCATCTAAAATATTCAAATACCTTACTTATTCGAGTTTCAGCATAAGACTACAAAATATAAATAATTTTTCTTCATGATATGTTCCCATGGAACTAATTTCATTTTATTCTGTGCCGCAAGCAATATTTTTTATTGTATAAAATATTATTTATGTAATCATTTAAAACTAAATATTATGCTTAAATAAACATGAGTTAATACATTTAAGTGTTACTAATTCATATATGCTGTTTTAAGCATCCTTTAAGACTCTGAAATATAATTGTTAACTGTTTTATACTGTTTGTTTTATACTGTTTTATACTGATTTCATGCAAAATGCAGTTTTAAACGCGGCGGGAGGAAAAAAAAAATAAATAAATAAAATAAAATAAAATTGAAAGGTTTCAGATTTTAAATTATGTCCAAAGGGGCGATTTTTTAACATTTTCTATGTTACCTTTATTTATTAAATATCATGTTCTTCCCACTTAAACTATAAAATTCCGTTCAAAAGCAATATCGCAAAATATTTTTAAACTGACCATATCTTTAGACTTTCCTATACAGAGTCTCGCGCGCTGGAGATAAAAATGTTTTTTCTGTACAACGTTTTTATTGCTCGCTTTGAAATATCTGAGTTTGTTAATCAAAAATTCGTTAAAGTTTAAATTAATTCAAAATTCGATAACTCTAGGAACTGTTGTTTTATTCACAATGCGAGAAACATACATACATTTATGCAGATTCTACATTATTTAATTTCTTCAAATATAATACAGGGTGATAATATTTGGCGGCAACGATTTGAAAAGTGATACAGCCTCTTAAAATTTTCAACGCACAATCGCAAAACGGAAACAATAGTCCTGTAGGCTCAAAACCTCTTTGTACTTTAAAAAAAAAAAAAAAAAATCTGATGTGTACACCACATGACTTCCTTGTACGGAATATACGCATTTTTGTTCTTGCATTTCGTTGAAACTTATTGGATTGAATTAAATCCACGGTGCTACTTTGATAGACGGTTGCACGGATTTTTGGCGATTTACAATAGCGCAATTGTTGGCGCGGTTTTTACAATCGTCAACCATCTTGAAAAATGCTGTTTTTACGTATTTCACGCATAGTAAAGTATTCGAAACTTTAAAAGTAAATATCGTTAAAAATAATGGATTAATATTTTGTTGAAAACGTTGTTTTTTAAGATGGCTGGTAAATGTAAATAAATGCATTTCCTAAGAGTATAAAATGATAAGGTAGGGTTAAATTATTACTTTCATATAATAGAATAAAAACACCGCTATAAAAACATTGCGCCAACATGTAATTGGAATAAAATATTATTTAAATTGATATTGAATTAAAAGCATCGTACCAACGTTTAAAAGAATTAAAATGTTTCAATTACTTAAATTCAAATCTTTTAAAATAAGTTCTATAGGATATAATTAAAACATATGTGGCAATAAATATCTCAGAAATTTTTGAAAACAGTGTATTAATTTTTTAATAAAAATTGAAGCATACAATTAAAGAACATTTTTTAAAGTATTTTACCTGTTGTATATTGATAAGTACCAAAAAAAAAAAAAAAAAAAAAAAAAAAAAGATGTTCATCTGTGATCCACATCTCTCGCACTTCATTCAAGAAGGAATTAGCGAGGTTTCCTCCAAAAATTTAAAATAAAGTTCCTCTGACCCTTGTAACTATAAATAAATCTTTGATTAGGAAAGCAAGGTTGGCCAAATTGGCCAAAATAAGGTCTCAAACGGCAATTTTTTTATTCCGATACGAATAATTCTTGCTAATTATCAATAACAATATTCATCTTCGACACGGACACATCCATTCGCTTTGAAATCTGAGGAATTCGAAGAGATGAATAATAAAATTTTAAAATGGCGCGGTAATGCACAAATATTCAGTAACCAATCAAAGAGCTGATTACATCACGCATTGAATTAAAAATATTTAAATAATCATTCTTTATAAAATCATATTTTAAAAAATGCAAAATTAAATTGTATTTTAATATTTAACAGCCATAAATAATGTTTAAAACGTTAGATTAAATTTATAGATACTAAAACCAATTACTTTTAAAATAATGAGACGTCATTCATTACATCATTCACAACATAAAATTCCATAAAATATCATAAACAATAAAATTTTTATTTCAAATAAAAATGCAAAATTAAATTCATCTTTATTATTTAGAAGTCATAAATAATATTTAAAACACGGAATTTATGCATAATAAAATGCATTATTTTTTAAATAAAACGACAACAAAGTATCGGTTACCATAAATAAATTGTCCAGCAGCGGGTTTACCATAAATTGTACCGCTCGCCAAAACAAAATCGCCAAAAAATCGCCAAAATCCGTGCAACCGTCTACCAAAGTAGCACCAAATCTACTTCTCCGACAGCGCATAAACCACAATAGAATAAATGCATTCTTTAAAATTCACACTATTTGTTTACCATAGCGACACTCTGGCGGTAGATTCACTTAACAGTATTATATTTTGTTCATATTATAACTCATAATGCACAAAATTTCTATCATTTAAAGAATAGAATTATCTAATCGTTCCACATGTTCTATTCAAATACTATAATAAAGCTAGAATGATGTATAAAAGAAATTAAGCAAACGAAACAAAAAAGAAACAGTTTTTCACAGACGATTGAGTATTTCTCATTCAATTAATTCAGTTCGGACTTCGCGAGAAGGCATAAATACATAAAAACTCTAAATATCTATATTAAAAATTACGAAATAAATCTTAAACACTTATTTCCTCGAAAAAATTCCAGAAAGAATTAAGCATGATTTAATTCGCAATAATAAATGAAGGCGTTATCTTTGTTGTTGCGAAGCTAGGTTTCTCTAGATTGGCAACAAATCCACTACTCTGCTGTTTCAAATGTAAACAAGCAATGGCCGCCATCAAAAAAAAAATTATTAGGCTTAGCAGCATTTAAACAACTTTAAAATCGTTGATAATTCTAAAAATATTGCATACAGATTTACTAAAGGCATAAAAACCTTAACGGAAGATAAGAACAACATAATTCAATCATTTTTAAAGCAAAAAATGTACAATTTACAAACATATAAGAGTAAAGAAACTGAGATCACTGAGCCGGGTTACAGAGTGTATATATAAATATATTTATATACGTTTTAAGCGGCCGATTGCAACCAAAATACGAGGTGCACATCTACGTGTTATCGTAGTCCTATATACAAAATTTCAACGTTCTGAGGTTACTCGTTTTTGAGTTATGCGAGACTCGTACAGACGCCACGAAATATTCTCTTCAGAATTCATTTTAAAGCAGTTTTATAATTTTTTTTGGAGGAAAAGAGTCTTTTATTCTGTCCTTACGTACAGATATCACGAAAAAACATCGTTAAATTGCATTGGAAAGCGGTCAAAATGGATATTTTCGTTGAAATATGCTGCCTGAAACTTTTCGCGATTACAATACTTCCTTTTTACATCGTACAAGAAAGTAAAAAAGAAAGAATATCTGAAAATGTGCAGGTTTTAATGATCGCTCTAATTTTAAAGTTTGATTTATTTGATGATCGCTCTAATTTTAAAGTTTGATTAATTTTAAAGTTTGATTTGAATTATTAGTAGAGATTACCAATTGGTACTACTTAGAAGGAAAAGCGGAACATTTCATAGGATACTAGATGAATATATATTTAGATTAACGCGGGATCATTGCATATCTTCTAAGTAAAAGAAATAAATAACGTAATTTTATAAAAATTTTTAATGTTTTTAATTAGACTTGTAACGAATTAAATGTATTTTTACATAAATAAATCATATTAAGAAGCAAAATAATAATATTCTTAAGAACAGTGTCTGTTGCTTTAATCAGAAAGATGAATGTCCTCGAAATCGTGTTTCAAAACTAATACTTTTTCAGAATAATAATTTTAAAAATCTCAAAGGTATCAGATTTTAACAGTAGCTCAAAATGGTTTGTTAAGATTTTTCATGATAATTTATGTTATGTTTGAAAAAAAAAAAAAAAAAAAAAAAATATTTGAAACACCATCTTTTACTGTCGTTCTTCCCTCTTTTTTTTTCTCTCTTTGCTCTTTTTTTTTTTTTTTTTTTTTCTCTTCGTTCTTTTTTTTTCATTTGCGTAAAGAAATGTATGTGCCTGTTATAAACTGGCAGCCCAACTGAGAGGTCGAAAATCCGATATATGCTAAAGCATAAATTTAAACATCCGGTAAACATTTGACCGAAAATCCCCATATGGATCGCCTCTAAACCAAAAGTCACGATAACGCACAGTCTATGGATACGTTGAAAATAAGTAAACTTTGATGATTTCTAGTTAACGTAAATTCGAAATTAAAGGAAACGTTAAGAATTCTGGTCACCTTGACCTAATTTCGTTTTCACTGATCATCAGAACCATATAAATATAAGAAGAATTCTTATCACACTGACCTAATTTCGTTTTCGCTGATCATCCGAATTAGTTAATTGTTCTTTTGAGTTTGAATTCTTTTATATGAAGTATGATCACCCTGATCTTATCGTATGATTTTTGTTGCTTACCAGTTCCTTTAGTACCGAAAGACAAAATCTGAAGCATTACTGAAATTTAAATGAGGAATTTTATAGTAGAAATAATATTTGAATGAATACTTAGTATAAAATTCAAGGGTTTTTTTTTTTTTTTTTTTTTTTTTTTGTGTTTGAGTCTGGACCTGAAGCAGAGAAAATAAGTGTTAAGTATAAAAAATACATAATAAACAACTCTTAGTTTTGTTTTGAAAATAGAATAACAGTTAAAGGTACAGAAATGTATAGTCTCACGTTTCTATATTGAGCTAATACAAATTACTATAGCATAATTACTATAGCATAATTACTATAGCATATAAGTATTCTATAGCAGTTTATGATATGAGAAAGATGTTTTATATGTTATTTCATAAAATCAATAAAAAGTGATGCAAGAAGAGTTATTATTTTGTTCATGTTTTGCTTTTGACTATGTATGTTTGATGTGTTCTAAATCCGTATAAAATATGTTAAACGATATATATATATATATATTGGCAAATTAAAAGTTTTAGGTATATATTTTGAGGAAATGTATCAACTTTCATTGAAGCATGGTTTATTTAGCATAAAGGAGGAATGCATTAGCGGAGACACTAAATGCAGTGATAAAGGAAAATTTTAGAATTCCTGAAATAAGTAATGTTATAATCACAAGTTCCACGTATGACATGAGGTTTACGAAAGAATATTTGAACCGCATTAAATGATAGGAATGAAACTTGAGAAATTAAAATTACAATCTAGTACTATTAGTTCTGAACTCACTTTGGGAGGCAATTAAGCCTTCTGAAGATTCCAATTACAAAACCGGAAGTCTATTTTGTTGGTCCTCTGACAACCGATTTTGCAAAACTAATTGCAAAAGAATCTTCTGATGGTGCTCAGATTTATCAGAAAATCAGAAAATTAAACAAATTCTCTTAAAGCGCTTCAAATTGAGTGCTGAGAAATTTCAAGAACTATTTGCCCAACATTAAAATAAAAAAAAATAAAATTAAAAAAAAATCACCAGAAAACACCTGGCGAGATTTTGATTTACAAAACTATTTTGATGAGTGGCTTCAAGAATCACGACGATTCGTTAAAGAATTTGAAACTGGCAGATCAAATTGAGAAGAAAGCGCTTAAACCTTACAGAGGACATTGTTTAGGATAACTGGAATGAGTGAAACAATCCACTTCAGCTTGTGGACAAATTAGAGATGTGCGAAATAAAATCGTTAGTAAGAAACCCCTTTAGTTTCGATAACGAGATGGTCTGAAAATTATAGAGATAATCCTTAACGAACTAAAAAAGGCCTATCAAGAGATAATGCGAAACATGAAGATCGGCCAACTGTTATTTGCTATGGTTGTGAGAAGTAAGGCTTCATTAAGGCTAAATGCCACATTTGCTCCTCTTCTAGCAAGAAAGCAAAAGCTGATTTCAGAGCTATGCACCTTCGGACATTCTCTGTCGAGAAGTCCCAGATGACTCCTTTTAGAGTAAAAATAACCGTGTTAACCGGAATTGTATGTGCTTACACTTCAGCAAGCCATGCTATAGCGGGAGAAACTTTTGGCTGAAAAGAAGAATAGAATTTGGGAGAAAGAGGAATAGAATTTGTGAAAACCAGTATGAATGTCACCCTTGCCGAAGGTCTTCAGAAGAAAACAGAATACAATCTAACTAAATATTGAAATTGAAGGACGATCGTTCCGAATAACTCTATTTGCGTTACCTACAGCAAAAGTTAACAGAACGCTTATTTAGCTTTAATCATGACGTTTTGAAATCACCCGAGCATCCTGAAAATAATGCGGAATTCAATAGGTTGAGATTAAGAGAAAATTAAGGAAAATATTAACTGAAAACCAAATGGGAAAGCTCAATACTTTGTTAACAAAATTTCAGACTGTGTTCGAACCAGGGGAAGAAGTTAACAGAAGTTAACTGTTTATATTGTTCACTATATAAATACCAGGAATAATCCTTCCGTTTCAGCACCCCCAATAATGAATGTCTCCAGTCAAAGAAGGATATTTAAAATAAGGAGCTTGATTATCTCCTGGAAAAGAAACTAATAGAATTATATATGTTTCCATACTCCGCGCCAGTAGTTCTAGTGCCCATACCAAACGGTATAGTTGAACATTGCGTTGATTACCGAGGGCTGACTGATGATACGATGTCAGATTCATATCTATTAACTAGGATGGTTGACTTACCGCATGCTGCTAAACATACTCCATATACATTGATTTACGGTCTGGGTACCGTCAAATCAGTGTTTTCTCTACAGACAGAGACAAAACAGCATTTGTTTGCCCTTTTGAAACTTTCAGATTCCTTCGAATGCCTTTCCGACTGACGATTGCTCCGGCCACTTTTCAGAATTAATTGATAAATTCTGAAACGAAGCGACTGAAAGATATGTTCGTTCACTCTTATTTAGATGATATTATAATACTACAACAGGCTTTCTAAAAACATGTAGCTGATCTAGAACCAGTTTTCGAGAGACTGTTGGAAGTTAAACTTTGCGAGAAATACAGTTTTTCTTACAATAAAGGGAAAAGCATCTTGGTAATTGTATTAGTAGTGAAGGTGCCTGTTCCAAGAACTGTTAAACAAGTGCACTCTTTCTTGTAGACCTTTTCCTGGTATAGAAGATTCATACTGAAATTTTCAGAAATAGCTAGATCTCTAAGTCTTACTAAGAAGAACATAAACTGGACAAGAGGACCAGAAGAAGAAAACTCTTTTTAGGCATTAAAATGACTTCTCATCTTAAAGCAAAATGTTGCAACAAAACCTTATATTATTTGAGCGGATGCTAGTAATTATGCTTTATGTACTATGCTATTACAAGGAAAATGTTCAGAAGAATATCCAGCAGAATATGCTATCGTTTGTTGTCATCGGAAATAATTACTTGAACGGGATGCCCTTGCTGTTGTATAGGCCTTCAATAAACTCCATGGTCATGAGATTACTGTGGAATCTGGTCATCAACCACTGAAATGGATTTCAAGCTTAAAGTCACCAACAGGTAGACTTGTTAGTGGGTTATGCAATTACAGTCCTGCAATTTGAAGATTGGATGGAATACGTCCCTGAAAAAGAACGTCCCATGAAACCTACTGCTGATTCCTACGACGTCGGAGTCAGGGGGTAAGGCTCTAACAAATTAAAAACTGTATTAACTTTTCTTTTGTCATTTTAAACTTCCCCGGAGGGACTTTGCTTTCCTCACCCCGCCCCCAGATTTGAATTTGGATTGGGCCGCCGTTGGCGGACAGCAGAAAAAGCGAAGTCCAACCCAATACATGTTTTTGAAATTATCCAAAAGCCTTAAAAATTTACTTGAAGCATTAAACTTTATTCAGTAGTATTTTTCACTAGACAGGACTTTTTCCAGAAATGGTTTGTTTGTTTTAATTACATCATGAAATTCACAACAAGAGAATTCTGAATTAATTTTAAGATTTCGCAGTAGCTACAGTAGCTGTTTAACAGTAGCTACTGAAAGTCTATCCCTTTTTGCAGGCCAAATGTTCCCCATAATTGAAAAAATTCTCTAAAATGAAACAGATATACCACGCAAAGACATTTCAAACTCAACCATTTATAAAATATTGCAACATGAAATATCAGTCTTTCGCAATGCCTTAAAAATTGCTTTCCATTTCTCTTCAATACTATCTGGTACTTTTTCAGAACCTGATCCACAACCTATCTTTTGGTTTTGAATTGTATGTTCGCAATGTACGTTCGTCAAATAAGTAGTCAATAAATATTTGTGGAATCTTTTATACTTTCCTTAACAATTTGTGCATTGTGTTCTAAATCTGACCATGCAATTTCAGTTCGTAAATTTATCCATTGAAACTTAATCAAAACTGGTACTCTACATTTACATTTGACTGTTACTTTAAGTTATCTCTCCATAAGTGCTGGCTTAACTTGAAGACACTAGGTGTGCCTTCTATTCTTCTTAGGTTTAAATAAAAGGACCTTTTGCAGCCTACTCAACTTATAGTTGTTATTTTAGACTTAGAGATAATTCGCATAACGCATACCAAGAGTTTGGGCATTAGTTGATGATTTCAAAACATACCAAACTTTATAACTTTTATGCTCTAATTTTCAAAGCCAATTGACGTCGACTTCTTCACAGAAGAATTTCTTCTTTGTTTCTTTATAGAGAGTAACATTGTTTTTACTAAAGGCTGAAGATTATAATACGTTTGCTAATCAACTAGGTGTTAACGCTTCATGCGTAATCAGTATGAAATAACGTGATAATCAACAATCCACATATTAAACATAGGGAAACTTAAGGAAAATTCTGAAATTATTTTTAAAAATATGATACATTGAACGATTTAAGAATTATTAGAAAAAATTTTTAAAAATTGTTTTTGCGGTATAAATACATAAGATAATAATTATTGTTTTATTGTGAGATTACTAGCAGACCTAATCGTAGTCTCTGTGGAAGTAGTGGTGCGACACCATTTGACCTGCTCTGTAGAGTACTTGCTTTCAGGGAAAACCTACTTCCAATGACTTATTTTATTATTATTTGCTGCTACCTAATCTTAGTTTAATTTTAAAAGTAGCAAAATTTATTTAAATGCGGCATAGAGATACATAAGCATATAAGCCTTCAAAATCGTATCGATCGATTTGCTCGATTAGCAAATAATTAAAATTTTTAAAATGCGTAAATTATTTTAAGAGCGCAATAAAGCGAAGTACACCTGCATTGTAACCGCATGTATGTGTATTTCTGCGTATTACAAGGGGGTTAAAGAAGCAGGAACTTGAAAAGAAATTTAAAAATTCAGGAATTCACGTTATTTAATAAGGCTCAATTTTTCAATAAAATGAAAATACGAATTCATTAAAAAATTAAATTAATTTAATGGAATAATGCATTCAGATGTGCACTCAATAAGGTTTTTTTAAGCTGCTTGATTAAAATGAAAATATTTCTTATACTTTTTCGTTCAAAACTAGAAAAGCGCAAAACCGAAAACTGCACTTTTAAATGAAAAATGTATGCTGTATTCTAGAGCACCTTTCTTAGTTAAATTTCCTCTCTATAATGGCTTGATGGTTCATGGCTTATTATACAGCATTATCCATAAACAAGTCTGCATTTAATGAGGTTATCGTATAATATGGATCTATAGACCCTTAAATCACTAACGCATCAGGTACAACATATCAGATTGCTCGCGAGCTCGTCTAGTTCTCCTCTTTTTGACAAGGCCATGGGGATATTACTTGTTACTGGACTCTTTTTTTTTTTTTTATTATTATTATTATTTTATTTTAACGCAGGTCTGATTTCCTGTCATTAAGCAGCAAAACATGATGTAGAATTTCGGTTATACATATGAAAAAGAGGACATTTTCTTTTTTCTAATGCATTATTCCATCTATGATTTCTCTCCCAGGAAACCTCATTCTTTTTTTTTTTTTTTTTTTTTCTTTGTTGAGGATTTATGATCTCCTTTTACCTTGATCTTCTACGAAAATATTAAAATTATTTCGATTTTCCATTTTGCAATAAATTATAAAGTGTGAACTGGAATTTCTATCGCAGTTGATGACACATGAAGTCCTCCCTCCCAAAAAAAAAGTTATGTATTTCAGTTAATCATCATACAATTAACATGATAATCAATTTTTAAAAGCAAGTTGGAAATGAATATATCCTTAAATATGCAAAACATCATTTGTATTTCTAAATAGTATTTTGTGCCGTATCCTAAGAATTTTTTTATCAGATGAATCGTATATAAAGAATTTATTAAATTTATAACTAAATATGTTCAAGCAGAAATAAATGTAATTTATCTTACTAAATATTCTTTATTTAGATTAAATATAAATAGTTTATTAACAGTTAATATCTAATAAATTAATTAATTAATGTGTGAGATTTAACACTCATACACATTTCTCTAATCTTTTGCTACGATTCTCAATATATTATCTACAATATTACATTTAAAATTCGAGTTTTGCACACAATTTCATAAAAAGCACTGAAAGAAGAAATTAAAAATTCATAAAAAGAAAATTGGTATAGTTTGTTCAGCTAATGATTTCATAAGGCATTTAATTTATAGAATTGTGTAATTAGACGATTGTTTCTAAAAGTGAAGGTACTAACTCAGAAAACAAAAATCTACTCACAATAGTACAATCTATAGACAAAAGGAAGGAAATCATATTAACGAACTTATGCCGTGAGCAAAAGGGAAGAGATTTTGAAAAGGAAAGAAAATATGGGTACTTTGTATTTAAAAGTACATGCAAAATACATTCATTTAATTAATATACATCAGCTAAAATGCTTATATATATACTGGAAAGCCCGGCGGTCACACGAAATGACCGCTGTTCTAGATATTATAAATTGTAATTAAAATGATTTGTGCAAAGGTGTCTATTAATTCAAATTGAATTACCCAGGGCAGGGGGCGAGGACGCCCCTTTGCTTGCTGTCCACGAAGTTGCCGCTTCTACTTGCTTAATTGCTTAAGTAGAGTGAAATGAAGGGAACCACTGGCGGTACATTTCTTAAGAGCCACCGCTAGCTCAATAAATAAAGGAGATTTAAATAATAAAATGTTAATTCACATGTCAAAGATCTCTTTGTACATAACATTTTTTGTGTACATCTTTCCATCATTTTTAAGCTCGCCTTGCAGAGGACTATCAATTATTTTTAATTTTACGTCCGTTCTTTCACAAACTCTTGAACAGGCAGCATAAAGTTGACCGTGTCCAAATGCAGGCTCAGGTAAAAAAAAATGCCAACACGCTTAAGTGTTTGGCCGAGACTTATTGATGATCATAGCAAAGGCAAGTTTTACAGGAAATTATCCACGTCTCAATTGAAACGGTAACCCTGTGCCGTGGCTAGCTCACCCCATTGGCTAGTACAGTTACGCAAGCAATCAATAAACTACCGGCGACAAACAGACACTTAAACCGCAGATAATAAAGATATTTATTTTATTTTACTTGTTTTTTCATCGTTGCCGGTTGCATATATTTTCGAAGTCTATTATATACAGATGTTAAATTTATTTATTAAATGTTAAATGCACGTGCTCTTGTATTCTTAATTTTTCAGGCTTAGCTTTCTCATAATATTCGTCACGCGCTCCACTGCACGGGAAATAAAACAATTTACAGTTATGGAAGCAACCAATAAACTGTCGGCGTAACTTAAGCCGCATATATATAAGATATATATAATTTACTTGCTAAAGAAATATTGACTATATTATCTCCTAATATAAATTTAGTAGAAGTATAAAAAAAGAGGGAACCCATATGTAGCAAGTTTAATTCCGAAAATTGTGTTTTAAAGTAAACTTGAATGTAAATTATGAAAAAACGTTTTATGGCGACTTAAATCATGAATAACAAAATTTAAAACTTTGAAAAAGAAATTAAAATTTCAAACTAAGTAATTATCGCTATTGATCGGAAATTAGTTGACTTTTCATAGGGAACAAACCAACTTCCGTTCAATGAACAATAATTAATAAATGCGAAGGTAATCAAAATTGTAAAAACAACCTTGTATTTAGCGTAGGTATAATGAAACACTCAATCGATTTCGAGGGCAATCGATCCTTCTCATCAGGAAAAAGAAATACCTAGAAAGAAGAAAATAAAGGAGAAGGAGTCTCAGAAACACGTGGTCCTTATCAGCACTGCACGTGGTTATAACTGGATTTTTAATCAGAGTTGTATTGGCCGCCTACTTTTACTGAGCCAGGCTATCTGATCAAGCATAAAGGACAAGAAAAATCATCAAGTTAAAATAGGGAACGAGGGGCAAATGCACCTTCACGCTCAAAATCTGAGCTTCAAATAATGGAAAGCAACCACTGAACGGATTTGTATACCCTCTGGTAGTACCAAACGAGGAGGTAACGCCATCTATCGGCAAAAATAACTGAATTAAGATAGTAGAATTTTAAAGGCATTAGGAAGGACTGGATTGGACTTCAAATCATTAACTAAACCTGCTAAATCTTTGTGAATGTGAAAAGCCTCAAGAAAATCCAATTCACCTATGGAAGAAGCCTTTTGGATAATTTTTGCAGACCCAAAGTCAAAATTATGGTTAAATGTCCAACTATGATACGCTATTGAAGACTTGTTAATTGCGCCTTTTCTGACATAAGATTCTCTGCAAAAATTATCCAAAAGGCTTCTTCCATAGGTGAATTGGATTTTCTTGAGGCTTTTCACATTCACAAAGATTTAGCAGGTTTAGTTAATGATTTGAAGTCCAATCCAGTCCTTCCTAATGCCTTTAAAATTCTACTATCTTAATTCAGTTATTTTTGCCGATAGATGGCGTTACCTCCTCGTTTGGTACTACCAGAGAGTATACAAATCCGTTCAGTGGTTGCTTTCCATTATTTGAAGTTCAGATTTTGAGCGTGAAGGTGCATTTGCCCCTCACTCCCTATTTTAACTTCGCTGATTTTTCTTGTCCTTTATGCTTGATCAGATAGCCTGGCTCAGTAAAAGTAGGCGGCCAATGCAACTCTAATTAAAAATCCAGTTATAGCCACGTGCAGTGCTGATGAGGACCACGTGTTTCTGAGACTCCTTCTCCTTTATTTTCTTCTCTCTAGGTATTTCTTTCTCCTGATGAGGAGGGACCTTTAGCTGCCCTCGAAATCGATTGAGTGTTTCATTATACCTAAGCTAAATACAAGGTTGTTTTTACGATTTTGATTGTCACATTAGCGTGTTTCTCTTCTAGTCTAAATGCGAAGGTGTTTCGCTTTTATTTCCTTGTACGAAGTAAAAAGGAAGTACTGTAATCGCGAAAAGTTTCAGGCAGCATATTTTAACGAAAATATCCATTTTCACCTCTATCGAATGCAATTTAACGATGTTTTTGCATGGACTGCTTTAGGACTGCTATAACATGTAGATGTGCACCTCGTATTTTGGTTGCAATCGGCCGCACCAAACGTATATATTATTTGTGCGAAATCGAGTTATTCTACTGCTTGCGCAATTGCTGCAAAGTAAGTTAATAATAATTTATTTACTTATATATATATATATATATATATATATATAATTTATTTACTAAATAATATTGATTAATTGATTATATTATCTCCTAAGTTTAATTATAGTAGGATTATCTTAAAAGAGTGAATCCATACTAGTAAGTTATATTTTGAAAGATGTTTTGAAGTAACTTGAAAGTTAATTGTTAAAAATGATTTAATTCCAGTCCCCGTTAAAACATTTTTAACAATTAACTTTCAAGTTACTTCAAAATTTATTTACTAAATAATATTAATATTATTTAGTAAATAAATTATTATTAACTTACTTTGCAGCAATTGCGCAAGTAGTAGTAACTTGTTTTCGCACTAAATGAATTTATATATATATATAATGTTGTTTGGTTGTAATATACGTATATATATAATGTTTGTTAATATAATTTAAAGTAAAGTAGAAAGAACAAACGATGAAAGACCTATGTGGTCAAAACGTTTTGCGCATTGTGCTGCAAAATTAAGGTGTGTATTGAGAATACGGCAAAGGACACTAGTGCTATCTACCTAAGGGGAGGGATGCCTTCGTGGAGGACTTTCTAAGGGGAACTAGCTCGTATACACGTTACACATGGGGAAAACCACGAAAACGCCCATGCAGCCAGCCCGTCCGCGGGATTCGAACCTCAGACCGAACTACCAGTGTTCAGCGACTTTACCACTCGGCCGCTGGTGGGCGCAAAATTAAGGAAATTAAAAGGTAAATTCTAGTACGCACGCTAAAAACGCTGCTTAAATACTGTGGTTCCGTGAAACCTTTAACATAAGCAAATTAAATTATAAGATTGTGTTTTTATTTTAAATAATATTAGATACCGCTTTAAAAACTGATTTTAGTTATGGAAGAGAAGTGTAATCTGCTACTTTTTTCTCTTAGAAACTTTTAAATTTAAGAAAGTGAAGTAAAATATTTAAATATGTACAGCCATTTAGGGGATTCTGCGAAATAGTAAAATTTCGTTCTTTTAAATTATACACATTTTTTGCACTTCATTTAAACTTATTTCCTCGAATTATTCTAACTTAATTAACCTATCATCAAAGCAAGTTGAAAATGATAAAAAATAGTAAATTTTGAAATTAAATATCCCAGTGGGATTTTGTTGTATGGGAGTAAACTTCTTATGCTTTTATTTTATTTATTTATTTATTTATATTTATTTTTATTTTATTTTTTTTTTTTTTTAGAATGTGTATAAAACTTTCAGAAATATAAGTATAAAAACCAGGAGACAGCATTAAAGGATAGATTTCGTTATTTGTAGAAAATTAACTTTTTTTAAATTTGACATTTTCCAGACATGAATGAGAAAAAATATTCTTCAAAACATCAATAGAATTTAATTAATTTTGCTAACTTTTTAATTAATTCTAGCTACCGTTGTAGTCCTTGAAAGTTAGAATAATCCAGAACGGTGTAGTGAATAGTAGCTGAGTTCTCATACTTAAATGACAATTCCAAAGGAGGGTTAAATTGACCCTTTATACCAATTCAAATAATTTCACAGATAGTCCTTTCTGGGGTTACAGTAAGCCTCTACTTGGTCTTTAACTTAAGATAGAAAATACGAAACTAATCTCATGCTACTAAACTAAACCAGCCGAAGCTGCACAAAAATAATTAATAGAGTTGGTCCTTGTTAACGATCACCGTGAATACTAGCAGGCACGAAACAATATGGCCGAATCGTAAGATTAGACCTAAAGCAACAATGTGAGCAGAAGGCAGAATACGCCTTTCTAATGCTCTACGAGGCAATTCTAATCTCTTCTAATACTTATTTCTACCTCAGTTACATAAAACGCGATAATGAAAATTCACTCTAGTAGGGAATCTTAGGTGGGAAACAAGACAGAAACGAAAAGGCTTGCTCGAAATAAAAACAACTATTAGAAAATTAAAATAAACCTCTACAACTTAATAAAATAATCAAAATGAATTCGGAAACGGTAAAAATGGATATTTCCTTTGAAATATGATTCCCTAAATTTTTCGCGATTACAATGCTTCCTTTACTTCTTACAAGGAAGTAAAAACTTAAAAATGAGGATTATTAATTTCTACCGAATTATTTTCGTGGGAAAAGCTCTGTCGTGAACTCAAAAGTAACATGCGGAACAAGTACTCAGCATTACAATGATGAAACACAAGATGATAAATGCAAAAAACATTTTCTTTATAAGACATATGAAGAATTTACGAATAAAAAGCTAAGCGTTTGGATAAGTGGAAAACCGAATTTATTCCGTATTTATTCCATAAGGAAATCTGCAATCTAAGTGCAAAATATAGAACTAAGGCCAGAGACGTTTTACATGTCCATCATTTATTTATTTGTTTCAAGTAATAGAGTCATTTCTTCTTCTTTGGAAATGAAATAGTAAGGAGCTCTTCTCTTGGAAAAATCTCTTAATTGTGCTGTTATGACAAGAATATATTAATTTAATCTCGTCTCCCTTTTTTTCCTTGCGTTTGTAAGATTTTTATAATTTTTTTCCCAATTAGTCTATTTCATTGGAATTTAAGGATTACTTAGAATTCTTGATTAAAACCTTAATGAAGCTTAAATCATTATCGGAATCTCTCATCCCCTGGCTTCTCCCCGGGCAGGTCTATTCTGGCTCGAACTAAAAGGAACTGCCGATCAAAACAATATCATCTAATTTAATAGTAACTTTCCTTTCAGCTCTTTTATGCGAAACCTTGAGAATCCCCAAATATTCTTTACGAAATCTATTTTTAAGTGCTTCTCGTACAGTTTGGATATACTGAAATCTTCTTTGTAAATTACTTGATTTAATACCGTATTTTATATCCCGCAAACTACTAGTTCTAATTTCTTTTAAAAAGTCGGCAGGAGTTAAAGCTTTAAATTCAGGATCGGAAGGAATTACTGTCAACGGTCGGTCATTAAGAATCGCTTCACAGTCACACAGTATCGTGTACATTTATTCATAATTTAAACAAGCATGTTTAAGAACTTTTTTAAGGACTTGCTTCATCATTCCGATCAGACGTTCCCACCAACCACCCCACCATGGAGCACCAGGGGGAATAAATTTCCATGTTATCCGCTCATTGGCTGCCTGCCGATTAATTTCTTCAAAATCTATTAATTTAAATGCATTTGAAGCTCCTACAAAATTAGTTCCATTATCACTGTACACAGTTGTGGGTTTACCTCTTCGTGACACGAACCGATGAAAAGCCTGAAGAAACACTTCTGTAAATAGAGAAGTCAGCAACTCCAAATGGACCGCTCTATAAACGGCGCATGTAAAAACACAAATCCATGCCTTTTCTTTGTTTCTCAACAATAAAGGACCACAAAGGTCTATACCCGTTACTTGAAATACTGCTGAATCATTTACTCGCTCTATTGGCGGTGGGGCTGATATGTGGTCAACAGGTGCAGCAGAATATCTCTTGCAAGTAATGCATTTACTCAAAACAGAACGCACCGCTCTTCTGCCAGATAACAACCAAAACCTTTCCCTTAAGGTATTCAGTATATATTGTACACCTGCATGTCCTTTCTTTTTATGTTCTTCCATAATTAAATTCCTAACTAATGGATGTTCTCCTGGTAATATTATAGGTATTCTAAACTCTAACGTGTCATCTCTTCGAAACGCACCAGTTTTAATTCTTAGAATTCCCGCATCATAAAATGGACTAAGAGTTCGTAAGCGTGCGTCTTCTATATCCTGAAACGATTCCGATTGAATCAAGCGAATAACAACCTTTTCTGCAAAATCAATTTCATCAACAGTGAGTTCACCTTTCCCGTTTTCTTATTTCTGCAATTAAAGAAAAATCGTTGAATCCAACAAACAACTCTAACTGTTTTTCGATAGCTAGAAAATCGCTCACTCAAACTAAACCTTTCAGTAGACACTAGAGATGAAACCACTGCCTTTTTTTCCTCGCTGGCTATTTCCGCTTCATCAGTTATAAATTCGGAACTCGGCCAATTTTCTTGCGATTTTAAAAGCCAGCTCGGACCCTCCCACCATTTTGACCGGGAGAGTTGGCGAACTGAACACCCTCTACTTGGAAGATCTGCAGGGTTAAGGTGACCAGGTATATGCCTCCAATCCTCCACATGTGTCAAAAGCCTTATTTCCTGTACTCTATTTCTACAAATGTCCCCCATTGTTCTTCCCCTTTTATCCATGCAAGGACAGTAGTTGAATCTGTCCAGAAAAATATACTTCTGGACTCAAAGTCTTTTAGAACGTCTGCAGCAAGACGAGATGCAATAGTTGCTGCTAACAATTCTAATCTTACAATAGTAGTTTCCTTTTTACCACAAGGGGAAAATCTAGACCTAGCCTGAAGCAACTGTACTTTAACTGATTCAGGTTCTTCTACACGAATAAAAACTACTGCCGCATACGCTGCTTGACTGGCGTCAGAAAAAACATGGATTGAACACTGTTTTGGCTGATATCGTATCCACCTTGGAATTTTAATGTTTTTCAAAAGAAAAATGTCTTTTACCCATTTCAAAAACTTACTTTTAATTTCGGTGTTAACCTCTTCGTCCCATTTTACTTTTGTTTCCCATGTACGCTGTAATAACATCTTAGGTAATATAAGGACTGAACATGTTATACCGATGGGATCAAATAATTTATGGGCTATTGCCAAAATACTTCTTTTCGTAACTTTCTCGAAACAAAGATTTTGTAAATTAGCAACATTTATTTGAAGAGTATCGCCTTGTCTTTCCCATAACAAACCTAATACATTCGCAATAGATTCTGTTTCTAAACTACAGTCGGTATATTCCCAACCCCGTAATTCAAATTTTCGTTCTGCCATAACATCTGAAGATACTTTCATGAAGCGCTGTAATTCATCTTCACTTCCGACACTTGTTACACAGTTATCAACATAGAAACTATTCATTAATTTAACAATAATGTTGGAAGGATATTTTTCATCTGCATCATTTTTCTCCAAAATTGAATTTAAGTGATATTGAATAACAGCTCCAAGTAAAAATGGACTACTGGTTACACCAAATACGACTCGACAATGACGAAAATGCTTCAAGCCATCTTCACCCTTTATCCAAAGAAATCGGAGGAAGTTTCTGTCACTAGAATTCAGGCCAATTTGTAGAAAGGCCTTACGAATATCAGAAATCACCCCTATTTTTTCTTGGCGAAATCTATTTAAGATTGTAGGAATAAATGAAATAAGATTTAATCCCTTTTCAAGACAATCGTTGAGACTCGGAGAACCCTTTACTTTAGACGAAGCGTCAAATACTGGCCGTAACTTCGTAGTACTATGTTCCTTAACAACATGTCTATGTGGCAAATAATGATGGGGTAAATCTAATTCATTTACGGGTACTTCCTCTATTATGCCCTCTTTGAGCCATTCTTGGAATATATTTTCATACTCTTGGCGAAGATTATCCACTTCAAGTTGCCTAATCGTACCGTGCAACCTTTTAAGCGATAACTCAAAATTATCCGACAGGGGAGGGTGCCCTTCCAACCAAGGCAAAGACACTACAAAGCGGTCATCTTCTATTTTTACAGTATCAAGAAAATGTTGCCTGGTAGCCTCATACAATTCCAATTTAGTCTTTTGTTCGGATGGGTCCGTAATACCAAGCGAGTCGAGGGCCCATAAATCAGAAATACAAGCCTCTTTATTCAACATTGATGTAACTAAGAATGTTGAACCTTCACTATTCAACTCCCCGGTTTTTCCCATAACCGTCCATCCTAACTTTGTCTCAATAGCTACAAGACCGTTTGAAATTTGTTTACCATTCCCCGTTAATAATCGTCCTGCAACATCGGCTCCTATTAAAATTTCTATGGGTCTTTCTAAACGATCTGTTAAACTTATTCCACAGTCAGAAAGCTCTTTAAGCCATATTCCTTGTCCAATAGAAGGTATACTATTACAAATAACAGGCTGACTTAACGCATCAAAATTACAACTGTAAGAACCAGACATATTAGATAAATGAATTTTGTAAACTTTATGTTCACACAAACTGGTCGTTGTACCGCCAAATAATGCGTGGCTAAGGTATTCCTTTACCGTATACCTGTAACCCATATCTTGAGCTGCGCTTTGCAGAATATATGACCTTTGAGAACCAGTATCAATTATAGCTCGAGCCGAACGAGATTTTTTATCTCCTTTAATTATTACTTTTATTGTTTGCAGCAAAACTTTAGCCAACACTCGCCAACATTTCTTCAAGGTCTCCTAAAGTTTTGCTGCAAACAATAAAAGTAATAATTAAAGGAGATAAAAAATCTCGTTCGGCTCGAGCTATAATTGATACTGGTTCTCAAAGGTCATATATTCTGCAAAGCGCAGCTCAAGATATGGGTTACAGGTATACGGTAAAGGAATACCTTAGCCACGCATTATTTGGCGGTACAACGACCAGTTTGTGTGAACATAAAGTTTACAAAATTCATTTATCTAATATGTCTGGTTCTTACAGTTGTAATTTTGATGCGTTAAGTCAGCCTGTTATTTGTAATAGTATACCTTCTATTGGACAAGGAATATGGCTTAAAGAGCTTTCTGACTGTGGAATAAGTTTAACAGATCGTTTAGAAAGACCCATAGAAATTTTAATAGGAGCCGATGTTGCAGGACGATTATTAACGGGGAATGGTAAACAAATTTCAAACGGTCTTGTAGCTATTGAGACAAAGTTAGGATGGACGGTTATGGGAAAAACCGGGGAGTTGAATAGTGAAGGTTCAACATTCTTAGTTACATCAATGTTGAATAAAGAGGCTTGTATTTCTGATTTATGGGCCCTCGACTCGCTTGGTATTACGGACCCATCCGAACAAAAGACTAAATTGGAATTGTATGAGGCTACCAGGCAACATTTTCTTGATACTGTAAAAATAGAAGATGACCGCTTTGTAGTGTCTTTGCCTTGGTTGGAAGGGCACCCTCCCCTGTCGGATAATTTTGAGTTATCGCTTAAAAGGTTGCACGGTACGATTAGGCAACTTGAAGTGGATAATCTTCGCCAAGAGTATGAAAATATATTCCAAGAATGGCTCAAAGAGGGCATAATAGAGGAAGTACCCGTAAATGAATTAGATTTACCCCATCATTATTTGCCACATAGACATGTTGTTAAGGAACATAGTACTACGAAGTTACGGCCAGTATTTGACGCTTCGTCTAAAGTAAAGGGTTCTCCGAGTCTCAACGATTGTCTTGAAAAGGGATTAAATCTTATTTCATTTATTCCTACAATCTTAAATAGATTTCGCCAAGAAAAAATAGGGGTGATTTCTGATATTCGTAAGGCCTTTCTACAAATTGGCCTGAATTCTAGTGACAGAAACTTCCTCCGATTTCTTTGGATAAAGGGTGAAGATGGCTTGAAGCATTTTCGTCATTGTCGAGTCGTATTTGGTGTAACCAGTAGTCCATTTTTACTTGGAGCTGTTATTCAATATCACTTAAATTCAATTTTGGAGAAAAATGATGCAGATGAAAAATATCCTTCCAACATTATTGTTAAATTAATGAATAGTTTCTATGTTGATAACTGTGTAACAAGTGTCGGAAGTGAAGATGAATTACAGCGCTTCATGAAAGTATCTTCAGATGTTATGGCAGAACGAAAATTTGAATTACGGGGTTGGGAATATACCGACTGTAGTTTAGAAACAGAATCTATTGCGAATGTATTAGGTTTGTTATGGGAAAGACAAGGCGATACTCTTCAAATAAATGTTGCTAATTTACAAAATCTTTGTTTCGAGAAAGTTACGAAAAGAAGTATTTTGGCAATAGCCCATAAATTATTTGATCCCATCGGTATAACATGTTCAGTCCTTATATTACCTAAGATGTTATTACAGCGTACATGGGAAACAAAAGTAAAATGGGACGAAGAGGTTAACACCGAAATTAAAAGTAAGTTTTTGAAATGGGTAAAAGACATTTTTCTTTTGAAAACATTAAAATTCCAAGGTGGATACGATATCAGCCAAAACAGTGTTCAATCCATGTTTTTTCTGACGCCAGTCAAGCAGCGTATGCGGCAGTAGTTTTTATTCGTGTAGAAGAACCTGAATCAGTTAAAGTACAGTTGCTTCAGGCTAGGTCTAGATTTTCCCCTTGTGGTAAAAAGGAAACTACTATTGTAAGATTAGAATTGTTAGCAGCAACTATTGCATCTCGTCTTGCTGCAGACGTTCTAAAAGACTTTGAGTCCAGAAGTATATTTTTCTGGACAGATTCAACTACTGTCCTTGCATGGATAAAAGGGGAAGAACAATGGGGGACATTTGTAGAAATAGAGTACAGGAAATAAGGCTTTTGACACATGTGGAGGATTGGAGGCATATACCTGGTCACCTTAACCCTGCAGATCTTCCAAGTAGAGGGTGTTCAGTTCGCCAACTCTCCCGGTCAAAATGGTGGGAGGGTCCGAGCTGGCTTTTAAAATCGCAAGAAAATTGGCCGAGTTCCGAATTTATAACTGATGAAGCGGAAATAGCCAGCGAGGAAAAAAAGGCAGTGGTTTCATCTCTAGTGTCTACTGAAAGGTTTAGTTTGAGTGAGCGATTTTCTAGCTATCGAAAAACAGTTAGAGTTGTTTGTTGGATTCAACGATTTTTCTTTAATTGCAGAAATAAGAAAACGGGAAAGGTGAACTCACTGTTGATGAAATTGATTTTGCAGAAAAGGTTGTTATTCGCTTGATTCAATCGGAATCGTTTCAGGATATAGAAGACGCACGCTTACGAACTCTTAGTCCATTTTATGATGCGGGAATTCTAAGAATTAAAACTGGTGCGTTTCGAAGAGATGACACGTTAGAGTTTAGAATACCTATAATATTACCAGGAGAACATCCATTAGTTAGGAATTTAATTATGGAAGAACATAAAAAGAAAGGACATGCAGGTGTACAATATATACTGAATACCTTAAGGGAAAGGTTTTGGTTGTTATCTGGCAGAAGAGCGGTGCGTTCTGTTTTGAGTAAATGCATTACTTGCAAGAGATATTCTGCTGCACCTGTTGACCACATATCAGCCCCACCGCCAATAGAGCGAGTAAATGATTCAGCAGTATTTCAAGTAACGGGTATAGACCTTTGTGGTCCTTTATTGTTGAGAAACAAAGAAAAGGCATGGATTTGTGTTTTTACATGCGCCGTTTATAGAGCGGTCCATTTGGAGTTGCTGACTTCTCTATCTACAGAAGTGTTTCTTCAGGCTTTTCATCGGTTCGTGTCACGAAGAGGTAAACCCACAACTGTGTACAGTGATAATGGAACTAATTTTGTAGGAGCTTCAAATGCATTTAAATTAATAGATTTTGAAGAAATTAATCGGCAGGCAGCCAATGAGCGGATAACATGGAAATTTATTCCCCCTGGTGCTCCATGGTGGGGTGGTTGGTGGGAACGTCTGATCGGAATGATGAAGCAAGTCCTTAAAAAAGTTCTTAAACATGCTTGTTTAAATTATGAATAAATGTACACGATACTGTGTGACTGTGAAGCGATTCTTAATGACCGACCGTTGACAGTAATTCCTTCCGATCCTGAATTTAAAGCTTTAACTCCTGCCGACTTTTTAAAAGAAATTAGAACTAGTAGTTTGCGGGATATAAAATACGGTATTAAATCAAGTAATTTACAAAGAAGATTTCAGTATATCCAAACTGTACGAGAAGCATTTAAAAATAGATTTCGTAAAGAATATTTGGGGATTCTCAAGGTTTCGCATAAAAGAGCTGAAAGGAAAGTTACTATTAAATTAGATGATATTGTTTTGATCGGTAGTAGTGACAAAAGACTTTTTTGGCAACTTGGTCGTGTCATAGAACTACTTCCAGGACCTGATGGAATAAATTGACTTGCAAGAGTAAAGACCCGAAATGGAATTTTGCTTAGAGCAGTTCGAACTCTGTATCCTTTAGAGGTAGCGCAAAATGATGTACCCGTGAAGCTGCAGAATGAAAAACAAGATTCTTTGTCTGAACTTAAACTCAACATAGATGATAAATCTGTCAGGCCTGTAACACGATCTGGTAGAACTGTAACGCCGCCGGACAGACTGGCCTATTAAGGCTTTTTGGCATTGTTTTACTTTGATGTGAAAGTTCACTTTTTTTTTTTCTTTTTCTTTTTTTTTTTTTTTTTTTTTTTTTTTTTTTTTTTCCCTTAAGTGGAAGGATGTTAAATATTTGCATAAGTCGCCTGTAGTAACGGCAACCGCCGGCAATAAAAGGAGGTGCTTTCCTTAGTGGCACCGCAGTTCCTTTTAGTTCGAGCCAGAATAGACCTGCCCGGGGAGAAGCCAGGGAATGAGAGATTCCGGTTTCCGCCCTGTTCCGGTTCCCGTCTATTTGCGGATCCAGTCCTGTTCCGGTTCTCGTCTTGTTCCAGTCCAGTTCCGGTCCTGATCCAGTCCTATTCCAGTTCCAGCCTGGCTGTTTAAGTCCAAAACACGTAGGAGCGGATGTCTGAATTCTGCGAAATGGAGATATACGCCGAAAGGGCCAGATGGATTCTGTCTTTTAAAGGAAAGTGTTCTTCACCGTGCCGGCATAGCTGTTACTTTAAAGCACTTTGAAGTTTTTCCACCCAAGATGTTAAGTTTTTGTTTGTGATATTAAGTTTTCATCAGTGTTGAAGTTCCAGTTAAATAAACCTTTAAGTTTTAGACAAGGTTTTTGTGTTCTTCAGAAAATTTTAGATTCGAAGTCAGATACAGCACAAAGGATTATTATCGGAAAAATCAACACTTGATCCATTAACAAACTTTTAATGTTGTAATATTTTTAATGAAACAAGTGTCAAATTCCTGAATGCAATAAAGCCTCATTGCAACTTACAAATATACCTAATAATGAATAAATTAAGTTCTGCTCGAAGCTGAGTGGGGGGGGGGATATATTCTCTCGAAGAAAATATTAGGAAGGAAAAAATTACACATTTTGAGAGAAAAGTGAAAATGTAATCTGTATAGAGTTCATAATTTTTGGTATTGCGTATATGTTAAAAAATATTTGAAATTTAGCAGAAAGCCGATTTGTGGTAATATAAATGTATTGCGAACAAAACACAAAAGGAATCCAATTTAAATTTTGTTAAACCACTCAAAATCCAGCTAAAATGTCAAAAACCGCTAACCAAATTAGCTTAAAATACCTGAATCTAAACTTCATCGGTTACATAAGTTTATTGCATAGAATGCTGTAAATATGCGAAGAAATTTTGCTTCACCAAATAATTATTCTGTTTTTATTTAATTTACTCTCCATTTAACTTATAATAACATGGAATCTTGCAAGAAGTTTTAAGTAAATGAGTTAGCTGCTGGAGATTACTTTTCCAAAATGTAATTCTTACCTTTCAAAAAAATTGTTAATATGGCATTTCTTAAGAATTAAAAACAGAAAGAGAAAATGGGAAGATGTAATTTTGACCAGAAATTGGCCAGTCTTTTGATAAATATTCCTTTTAACTTTCACACCTTCAAAAACACCTAAATGACCATTATCCAATTGTGTATGGTTATAAATTAATCAATTATAAATTGTTAATAAATTATAAATTATATAATATGCAATAATGTATAATAATATATAATACATTATAATGTATTAAAATTATATATTATTATATATTATTATATATATAATAATATATATGTTAAGGAAAATTGCTCATTAAATGTTCACTGCAACTTTTATTAAACTCAGCTTTACGAATATTCTTTCATTACCATCTCGATCTTATTCCGGTGAATATCTAATTACTTGAGAAACGTTCTGAATACTTTGAAACAAGCGATACATCCCAGTAACTCTTACGAAGAAGCATTACTTTGTTGTATAGACGTTCACTTCTGTTCACTTGGATTAAGGAAACTAATCCAAAAGCTTCAGACTTGCAGGAAGTGAGATAATTATTACCCCAAGCTTTAGCATCATTATAATTTGATGGAAATCTAGAAGAGGTAAGATTTAATAAATGCAAGCAGCTGTTTCCCACACAGCGTTATTCTTACTTAGCCTATTATACCGTTACTTTTCCAATAACAAATACTCTGTGTAGCAAAACAAAACGTCTAATTTTTAGTTTCTTGCTACGATATTTAGTTTTTTTTTTTTTTTAATTTTTTTCAAAATCCCTTTACAATTTGTACAATTTATGGAAGTTTTAGAAAAAGGCAAGTATATGTAAAGAAAGTAAGAGCAAAAAATGTGTCAAAAATCAACTCCAATCAATGTGTCAAAATGCCAGTATCACCATTATTGAATCCTATGTACCTTATGGCTGAGCATCCAGAAGTTGAACAATTTGTGCAAATTGTTACAGCAGTTCATGGTTTTTCTGGATTTTCCAAGATTTTATAGCTTGCTGTTTGAAAGCTAAGTATATAACTCTCTTCGTATTTGATTTAGATAATTCCGTTATCTGTATTTCATTAAATTTTAGTTTCACTATATCTTTTTCTGCTGCTGGAAAATCTGTGTTTTAAATTAATATATTTCGCTACATTTTGACTAATTTTTTACAGATTCACAAAAATCCATACAATCAGTAAATCCAGCCGATGAGAAAAATTCGCAGATATTTTGCATTTCTCAGGTACTTTTCTAGTTGAGGATGACCTAATCAGAGTTAACATAGCGCGAAGCTGTTGTTCTATAACACTTTAATTTTTAAGAAGATTTTATCTGCAATTTCTGGAATTTATGGGAATTTCGTCAATGTTTCTCCTCTCATCTCACAACTTAATGTGACTTTCGCTCTCTGTTCGCTTTTTAAATCCACATTCTTTAACTTTGAAGAACTGCTTTTTTTTTAATGAATTTTAATCTTTAATTTGTATCACACCAGTCTGGAGAAGAGTGCTAATGAATAAAGCAGTTTTCCACTCCCGCTAAATATGCCATTGATCTGAGTGAAATTATTGAGATAACGACCCTTTCAGAAATATATTTAAAATTAGATCTCAGAGTTTTCTTGAAATATTTATTATGTCTATATAAATCCCGAAAGTTTGCAACTTAAAAAATTAGGAACGTTTCTCTCAAGCTCGAATAATGAAGGGTAAAGTTTTTTCCTCTCTCTTCAATTGTAAGTGACAGATAGGAAATTAAAAATTAATCTTATATTTATGACAGTAAATAAATGGGAAGAAATTAAAAATATTCTTGAAGATATTGTTGTTATGATGAGAAAATCGTTTTTTCTATATGAATATTTTCTGAAAGTTTGAAATGTTTTTCTTGTTAGAAATAAACGAAGCATTTTGAAAAACATCTTTTGTAATTCACTTCTAGTAACCCTAGCAGCGCAAAAGCCCCTATCCCGGCTAAAAGGATATCCCACGATCTTTTTTTTTTTTTTTTTTTCTTTGCAAGGTGTACTTCTAAAAATAACGCCCATTGCATTTACCATAATAAACTAGATTTACTGATTAAAAACAAATTCTGATGATATTAAAAGATAAGTTTCTGTAAATATTAGCTCAGAAAATTTTAAAGTTTATATTAAAAAAATTAAAATTATAAAAAAATTATGATATACTAGAGTTGAAATTAACAAGAAAAAGAAAGTTATCGTGCAAAAATGCGATTACTAAAACAGCCAGTCAGAGCAATTTGAAATTTTAGATTCCTTTTAAACAAAATCCAAGAATAAGTATACATAACATTGATGCGATTTTAACGAAGAAATAAGTTGAAATAATAGTTAAACATAGGAATACTGATTCGAAGAGTAACACGGAATTTTAGTTTTCTATGAAAGGTACGAATAAAATACGTTAGATCGTTTCTTTTGATCCTGAAAATTTTAAGAAGATTGTGAAAATGACGAAGATCAATTTGACTTATTAAAAGAATTTGTAAAGCATAGCCAATTTTATCACCATCTAACATGTGACAGTACTAAAATCTGATGTCAAGAAAACCAAGTTCTGTATTAGGTGAGCAAGTTCATCAGAGATCGAACCGCAATTAAGAATGTTAAACATGTATTAATTTTATAGGAGCAAATGGAAGATTTTAAGTAAAGCTTCAAAAAGTTCTTTCTGCATTTGACACAAACTGTGATTGTTACCAAACACAGAAAGCTTTCTTTGGTACTACTTGATTTTCACGGTCCCGTTCTCAAAACCTCGGAAAGATTATCGCCAAGTTTAAAATACTCGCATATACTATAATAGTTTGTGACTGCCATATTTCCCAGATTGCTTTTAATACGGCTTATCTCTCCCAAAGGATTGCTACCCCCATGAATTCGGAAAGATGCCACTCTAGAGGATATCGAGCTGTACCTATTTGCTTTTTGTTTCAACGTTTAACAGAGCCCCAGAATCTTTCCGCATTTTTAATGAGAGTACCCGTAGTTGAATCAACAGAACTGATTGAATGATTAACAGTAAATAGCTATAACAGGCTTATCAAGCTCGTCTATTTTAAAGGTTACCATCAATCTGTTGTCTATCCATATTTTCTATCCTTCCCATCTAACCATATTGTCTATCCTTCCACAAACCCTCATTAATTTCTAGTATTCTTCCAGGACCACCTATTCGTACTGTCGAAGTAAATCTAGCCAACAAACCTCTCTCATAAAGTTGTTGCAGTGAATCGTGGTATTTTAACACTGATTGAGCAGTTTATCACGCCGCTTAAATGACGTTAGTTCTACCCAACAATAGATGAAACTCATTGCTGTTAGAATGGTATTCTGGAACCACTAAGCCATTTGCGGATCGACTGCTCTTTTTTTGTCGACAACTTTTCACGTTACAGCTTCACATACTTTCGTTTGCGTATAGTTTCATCTCGTAGGCCATTTACGCATATTCGATTACGAGGTAATACACATCTTCTTATATACGAGAAAAAACAATACATCATTCCTCAGTAGTCCTCAGAAAATTAAAAGCTGGCAAATTTTTCTACAAATCATTCTGAGTAACAAATTAGATTTTCTGGTGATATTGGCTGTCAAAGATATTATTGAGACAGTAACTGAGAAAGAATATCGCTTCTCTTTAATTGTAAATTGCTACTATTCATCTTCAGAAAATACTGAAGACATTTAAAATTTTTCACACGTTAATTCAGTCAGATTACTTATGTACATACTTGATTATTTAGATACAAAACAAACGTAATATATTTTACAATCTCACTTCACTGATGCAATTGTTTATTATCAATAAAAACGGCAATTATTAATTCTATTGTTGTATAGCATTTCCTGGTTACTTTACAGCTAGCTTACAAAAAGAAATAATTTGGGCAGATAATTTTTATTTTACTGCTTTTAAATCGAGAAAATAAGTATATAACTGGAATTTGGGTTATCAGAAGTGTATTTTGAAAATGCTCCAAATTCAGATCTACTTTTTGTACATACCAGGTTTTTTAAAATATCAAGATTTGATTGAAAGTACCCCACTTCTCGGAGAAAAATAGAACTCCTGAACAGACTCAATAAACCCTCACTTTTAATTGAACCTCTTGACAAAATCCGATTTTGAACACTAAAAACTTTAATCGGAAATTTTTACACACTGCAATAACTTAAAACCTCTCATGTAATTTGTTCCAGCAAAACAGTATCTTCAAATCAAAGGCTATTATATACAAACAGTTATTGTTGCCTTCTTACGTAACATGCGTACCAGGAATATGCATGTTATACAGTTTGTTACATAGCGAGGTAGACTTATACAGGGTGTACACACTGGTCAGTTCAAAAATCCTGTTGAATTTGCGTTTCGTAAACCACCTACAGTATTTGAAGCTATAAAATTTGTAATTCAATTCAATTCAGCTTATTTTAGTTCAAGAGCAATATCACAAAATAGTTTTAAATTGAGCATATCTTTAGAATTTCCGATGCAGAGTCTCGCGCGATGGAGATAACAATGTTTTTTCCTGTACAACATTGCCATTGCTCGCTTTCAAATCCATAAGTTTGTTACTCAAAAATTCGTTAAAGTTTTACAAAATAGGAAATCGATAATAAAACAAATTCCAAATTTCAAATTTGATCTTCCACATGCCCATATTCGTAGGAGGATGACGTCATTCAAAATTCGATGGCTCTATGTACCGTTGTTTTATCACAATGCGAGAAATAGACGTACATCAATGCAGATTTTTCATTATTAATTTCTTCAAATATAATGCAGGACTCTAACATTTGGTGGCAACAATTTGAAAAGTGAAACTGACATTTATAGTTAACCAACGCAAAATTGCAATACGAAAACAATAGTCCTTCAGGGTCAAAGTCCCTTTCCACTAATAATAATAATAGACTAATAAATGATGATAATAATAATAGAATGACAAAAATTAGTACGTATGAAATTTTCCTCCTGAGGCTTAGTGTACTTTTTAATAATGAGATACATTCCGCAAGAGAAGAAGAGGAAAAATGATCTTGCTTGTTAGCTTTAGCTGTACATAGGTGATCTCTGAGGTTATCTGCATTGTTTGTTTGCAAAAGGTATACATAAGTCACGTGACCAATGAGGTCATCGGAATGTATCTCATTAAGTCATTCACAATAGTTCAGCAACAATATTTGCTTTTAAACTGCGCGATTATCATTCAGCAACACTGCATTAAATATGATATTTCAAAATTTATACACCATCAAACATTTTTCCTTATTATATGAAATTTTACAGATATTCATGATGGTGATGGAATCTCAAAATAATAACTGTAGATCAGAACGTCTTTAACATCGACACTATCCTTTAAAACTACCAGTTCAACATTAAACGACGCGAATAGGATAAAATAGGCAATATCCATAGCACCTGCATTTCGTACGGAAATACACACCCAGTTAAGCTTCAAATTAAAGAATAAAAATCGCAGTTCGAAAGAAAATATTAAAAAAGTGCTAACGCAATTTATCAACCCTTCATTCTGAGCTTTGGACAAAATGGGTGACTCCTAAGAATTCTTTACCAGTAACTGCTCCGGCAATTTTTTTAAGTTAAGCAGATAATAAAATGTTCTCACTCCAGTATGCTTTACAGCCGCAATCGCTGTAAATAAATAGATAAAATACAAAGTGCCGCTTTCCAGTTAGTATGGGTGCCCATGCTACGGATGTAATAACACGTAATAAAGATTGATTTATATGCGTTAGCAATTACGGGGTCAAAACTTTGCGCTTTGGTACCTTCGTAGGAGCCTGAAACGTAATTTCACTTAATAGGTCCCTATTAAGGCCACACCCGGACACGTAGGCTACACGTTGTAACATACAAATCAGATGATGCTACTTGTCAGGTGCGGTTATGGCTACAGTCGGCCATCTTAGTTATCTAGTCTTCTATATTAAGAAGAATTGGCGGTTTCTTTTGAAGAATGGGTGGAAAGCAGCAATTGTTTTTATTGTATATTTTTTATACCTATTATTTTGTCATAGGCAGTTATAAATCTTTACATTCTAATTGTTAATATCCACACTTATTCTTCTTTGAGAAGTACACTAGTTTTGTTTAGAGCAGTTTAAAAAAAAGAACTTGATCTTCGATTTGGATGAATGAAGACGTGCATTTTGGTAATGACAAGGATTTCCAATTATATTTATTGATAAAAAGTGATGCACATAACCCTTGACTTCAAAGTCGAAGTGGAAAGGAGATGAAAATAAATGGATGTGTGCTTGTTCAAAGATTTTTATTTCATTGCTGTGCAGCTGCAGATGCAAATAAAATCTTTCGTAATGCGATAAATATAAGTAATACATGATTGACTAATTAATAATTTGCGCATTTATATGCATAATAACATAGATAAAGTTCTAAAAAATGACATTTTTAATATTGCATAGGGAAAAGAGTTAAGAAAGACTAACATTTTTACTATGGTAAAATCATTCCATTTGCACTATAACGTTTCTGATGTTGACCCTTAAGATGATTAAAAAACATACTTAAAATTATTGACCAAACGTGCAGGGAAAATTCTTTAATATATTTATTTATTAATGAAATCTTGGGAAAAAATTCCTTTCTTTGCCGCATAATTTATAAACCACATTTATTTAAGTGTGTGAATTATGACAAGTGTGTAAGTAATGCTCAGCAATCTTTATAACAAGTTCTAGCACTAAAGTGTTCTGGGCTAAATTTAACCTCAAAATATTTTAATTAAATCATTTACGTTTGCAGATTCCCATATTTTAAGGGTCTGATAAAAAGGGAGAGTTTTGAATTCTTGACATACTGTGATAAAAAGCCATATCTTATATTGAGAAACTTAATGTAACTCAGGGAAACGCAAAAAATAATGTTTCAGTACGTACAGATTAACTAGCGGGCATGAACGTCAGATGAGTGGGCTACGGCGAAAGCAACATTTATAAGTTCTTTTTTTTTATATGCTGAAAAACTGGAAATAAAATGAACTATTAATTTAATGTACTTTATACAATATTTCTAGCTGACCAAAGCAAACTTTATGAGTTCTATGCATACTTGAAAAGAAAGTGCATAAAAACATTTCAATATAAATGAAATCAGTTCATTCTTTCGAACCAACAAGTAATTTTTTGTTACCAAACCAGTAAACAAATACTTTCTACACTTCATTTTAATACATTTACGTATGGCACCATGATTTAAATTTAATCTAATGTAACAACTTTCCTCCATATCAATAAAAGAATTAACGAGGCAATGTTATTTCATATTTTATAAAACTTAAAAATTTTTCAATGACAAACTATATGATTTGAAAGCGAACAGTGGCAAAACTTTTCGACATAAAGCAGATTTTTATCTACAACCGCAAGACTGTTGCCATTTAGAAAAATGAGTGCAAAAATTAGCACTTTTAGTTAAAGCTGAGAATGGTCAAAATGGCTTCCACGAATTTTTAGAATCGGGGTGTATCTCACTGGAAACTCAACTCCCCGCCTTCCGGAGATGATGCCACAAACAAACAAAATTAATTAGGAATTTGAGCACATTAACTTAATTGCTGTTTTTCAAATAGAGCTCTTTCTTCGCAATGAAATCTTTGAAAAGTATATTATGAATCTTTGAAAAGTTCATGTATTCTATACAGATTTTGAATAGTATGAAAACATATCCAAAATTACTACTGGTTAACTGTGCTTGTATTACTCATAAAATGGTACCATATATGTTAACATTGTATTTTAAATTTTAAATGACTGATCATTAACTTTAAATTTCAAAATTACCATTATGGCAAGTTAACAGCACATTGTTTTAAAAATTTATTAACATCACCTGCATTGGTTATTAAACACTGACAAGTTTTTTATAAAAACCTTTTTAAGCGAAGAGATATTTTTAAAATCTATTAATGGTCGTGCTTTCAATAAAAAACTTTTACAGTACAAAAAATATCTCAAAATGATTTTTCTCTTTTAAAAATATATCTTATCAAGATTAAGAAGCACCTATTACAATTATGATAGGTCAGGCGAAAGGGGTACTGATATGTTTATAAATTGCACATCTAAACACTGTAGCAGAAATAAGTTTTTTGGAGCATTAAAACATGGAAATCTTTCAGATATTACATCAGAAATTGGAAATCCTAGCTGATTAATAATATTTAAACACACATACATGAAAAGAATAAGTAATAAAGTCAAAATGATTTCTTTACTGCAGATTTAGCAAAACCACTGAAGAAGAAAAACTGAATAACTCGTGTATGAAGTTTTAATCCTCAGCCAAAGTTCGATAATGACTCTAAATGATTCTTGTAATCCACGTAGCTTAAAGTTAGAAATATTTGCTAACATATTAAAGTAGCTTGCTTGATGTAAACTAGAAATGGAATTCAATCTGTTCGGAAAAGAAAACGGTTGAAACAGTGTCTCACTTAGGTATAGTACAGAAATATCAAATGAAAATGTTGGAGTTGATTCTTTGAATGCGTGGTCGCTTGTCCAAAGATCATTAGCTGTTAAATTGGGCGAGCAGTTCGTTCCAGGACTTGACTTAGAAACGCCTGTTTCGGATTTCAGATCTCAAGTAGTTCACAGAAGGACCGTCAAGTAAAGATTTGTCTGAAATTAAAATTTTTCCTGCTCTTCTTATTTTCATAGATTCCTTAAACGCATTCGTTGTTGGTCTTCCCAGAGGCAAATAAAGGATATCTTCAATCCTTCATGTCAGATAACAGTAATTTCATTTAAATTGTTTGTGAGTTTCTTTGGTTGCTTAACTAGTTAAGGCCAAACAAAAGGAGGACTATCTTTCTAAAGGAAATTATATCTACGCGGAGGACTATCTAAAGGAAGCTAGCTCGTATACACGATACATATGAGAAATATCACGAAGAAAGTCAGTGCAGCCAGCCTGACCACAGAGATTCGAATCCGAATCGAACTGTAAAGTGTTTATCATGATGTGCACCAGCACCCCTCGTAGTTATCTGTGAAACATTACTTACTAGAGAAATGTTTTTTGGGGATTATGTCTATATTCATCAATCATTAACCGCCTAAAGTGCACCAGAGGGAGTGACCGATAATACAATTGCAGAGATGGAAAAAAATAATGTTTGGGCAGCCAACCGTAAGCTGGAGTCAAACACAGACCCTTGGTTTTGGACTACAACAATCATCTGCTGAAAGAAAAATATGTTATATGCATAAATGTAACTTAAGTATAGAATGGGAAACCAGAAATTTCTTATAAATTCATTCCACCGAATAGTCCTTTGATTGTGATTGTTTGTGAAAACCCTGCTTTGTGCCCTAAGTTCGAGGCACCAGAACAGTAATTCAAAGCATGCCTGTATATAAATAACTTCTTCATTTAATGACAGATTTCAAAATCTTATGAAAATCTAATAGCTTGTTGGAGGAAATCTCTCCCAATTTTTTAAGTCCGAAAACTTGATGAGTGAAACAGCCATTACTTTGTAATCTCAATATTACTTCTAAAACTATGATGAATCATTTACATCAAGATACTCTTTTAGATGTAACACTTAACATTAAATTGATATCACTGTGTAATTAAGTACATCTTTTTCCCGAATTAGTACTATTTGTTTCAAAAATTAGTATTGTCAAGTACAATGCGTTGAATATGATCAGCTACTCTTAAGCAAAATTAAAAGAATCAGCTTCTCCAATTAATTCATAAAGTGAACGTAAAAGATATGATATATTTATGTGGTCTCGAATTTTCGCCTATGCTGAGGTTTCTAATAAACCCAAAGCTTTCCTAGTAATAGTTAATGAGATCATTACTGCGAATTTTTCTCCGCTTAAACTTCCACGAAAGTATTATTGTGTTACAATGTGTATTAAGGAAAAAATAACTTTATTTCCAGTAGTCTAAACTTAGCTAAAAGTATAGTTTATCAAATTAGGTTTAAAGCAACTATTTGAGCAAATACAGAATTCATTCTTGTAATTTGAGAGAGGCAAATAATTGAAAATTTGAGTACTTTAATAATAAAGCTACAGTCATATAGAAACATGTGTTACCTTGAAAGCAAAATACTAAGGATGAAATTTTATTAATTTTAACATTAAAAAAATGAAGAAGTTTAAAACAAAAACCAGGAAGAAATTATGGCTGTCTCAATTTCAAAAGAGAAATTATAAACAAATCATAGTGCAAATGAATAATAATTATAGTTGAATGTAGTTTTGCTGGAATTCATTCCAACTTCGTCAAAGTGTTTCTGTTACCGTGAAAGCAACAGAAGATGAAATGCTTTGAGTGGGTGATGGAAAAATAAAGAAGAACAGCATCATTCAGAAGCAAAATATTAAAATAAAATATAAAATATGAAATATAAAATTTTTCAGAAATTAATGTTTATAAGCGAATTAGTGTGAATAATGATTTTGGCCTCCGAAATTTGAAAGCCTTAGTTTTATCCAAAAAATTGCAATTTTGGAGATCAAAATTGCTGCTTGCAGTAACAAACTTTTCAATTTAATACATAAAGTTTGAGTAAGTTGTCGGAAATCAAAAAGCGGACACCCTTGCTAAAATGGCGGCACTAGGGGATGGGACCGATAATTTTGATATCCAAGATTCAAGAAAAAGGACCATTGCTGAAATGGAAAACTGAATTTATACAGAAGGAATTTTTACCGGGAGTTTTCTAATAAGAAAAAAAAAGAGTTGATGAAAAATATAAAGTTAAACAAGAAGATGAATATTATAAATAATGTTGATATAAATCAGGTACTGACTAATTATGGCGTTTCCCGGCTAATTTTAATTGGTTCCATCTACAGAATAATGATAAATGCTTAATATGTGATAAGTTTGGGAACGTTAGTCACTTCGTCGATGAATGTACGCTTACCCGGAGTGGAAGAGAGAAATATAGAAAGAATTTTAAGGAAGATTTAAAAAAAAACTATTCAAATTTGAAAGATTTTTCAGAGACAATAATAAAGATTATAAATACAAACAAAGATAGGATTGGAATTCGGCACTGAGACTCAGATTTTGGACTTTATATGTTTTTTCTTATATTTGTTTTCGTCTGGCCAGTCCCACTTTTTGATTATACGGCAGCGCTTTCATAAAGTTTGAGTAAGTTCCAACTAACAATAATTACTTGTTCATTTTTGCAATTTTTTTGCACTGAACTTTTTACTATCTCTTCTTGCATTGGAAAATTTCAGGAATCTTCAAGTCGTATGGACTTTATTGCGAACTAATGGCATATTAACAATTTGTTTTATATAATTGACTATGAAAACGTATATGAGGGTTGTAGAGACATTAGGTATTTTTTGGAAGCAGGAAAAGTGAAAAATGAGCAACGCCTTCGTCGGAAATCGAACCACGAACCTCTGGAATACGCCCCGAGCGTGCTGACCATTACACTACGAAAGCATGCTATGAAAGCGAGAGAAATACCTTATAGGGTTATCTATAGCCAGGAAAACTTTCTTGTAGAAAACATTCTAAAACAACCTGGGTCTTATTAACATTACACATATGGTAAAATAACGGAAACCCATGCGCCTACTCCATTCCCGAGGACTCGACCCAAGGTCAGGCTACCAGTCTTATTCTTTAACTATTTATTAGTCAAAGTAAAATCCTAAAGACTGAAGCAGGAGGAAGTTATACAAGCTTCCCATATAAATGAAATTGTTTAAATCTAGTAATTTAGTACCCCGTTCGAGCTTCAAAGAATATGATAGGCAGATATTAAGTTACGTACTACCTTTCTTATAATAATGACGGATAGGAAGACAGAGAAAATATGGAGAAAACCTATGGTACACCAGAACGAATTAGATAAGCTTCTTGTTTACTATCCTCTAAAACAGGGGTTTTCAGCTAAGGATAAATTCCCCCCGAAAGGGGGAGTTGTATTGTTCCAGGAGAAGAATGCGACCAGCCTTTTATTAACCTGATACGCATTTAGTTTTAGTTTATGAGTAGAAAAATTACTTTTATTGACGTTTTTGTGTTTACTAATACTTTTTCTTGTTGAATATATACTTTCTATACTTTTTCTTGTTTAATATATATTTTCTATAGTTTTTCTTGTTTCTTTTCTATACTTTTCCTTGTTTCTTGTTTTATAAAACATACTAAAACATAATCTGCATTTAAATGAACGCCTATGTATTTTTCAAATTTTGGAATGGGAAAGGCTGATAATTGTCTAACAGTGGTGAAAGGAGTACATGGAACGTCTCTGCTCTTAATAGAAATAATAGAAATAATCGCAGACTTCAGAAGTAGATCTTTCCTTCTTCTTCTATCCTATAACGATACTGTACTCCGGATATAGGTTGTTCGGGTACATATTTTTAAAAGTCTTATCTGCCAAATCAATCACGAATATTTCAAAGAATAACTGAATACCATGTGAACCGGAAAGCTGAATATCTAAAATTGTAGCGACTTGTTTAGTTTTGCTAACCAATTATTTCAATTATAATTTCCTTTGCTGTCTTTCTTGCTTTCCATTTTCTTAATAGAATGCAGATTACTAGTTCGCGTGTATTTAAATGAGGTAGAAAGCAGACAGTATTTAAAGGAAGGTTTTAGAAGGTAGAATTAGAGCTTGTTCCTCCTGCTGAAGTCACATTTGCTAATTGATTCTCTTAAGCGCAATATATCTGCAGTGTTACTCGTTTCTCGCCATTAGGCTTGTCACGCCAGTATTAGCTTTGAGTCAACTTGCGCGTTCACTCTCTGTGTAGCCTTTCCTGTAACTTAAGTTTACTTAGATTACTTTACAATTTATTACATTTGATTGTTTGCGTCGAAAACCATACATTTCTAGTACCCACTGGGTATTAAACGTAGGGGTATGTAAAGTTCCGAAGTGCCTGACATTATTTTTTGCCTAAATTGTGAGAACCAGCTGCTCGACACTCTCGATATTTCCATAAGCTGTGCTGTAAATAAACAGACTTCAATTTGACTCTGGGTTATATGTAAATTTCTTATTATAGACCAAAGGAAAAGATGCATTATAATTAATATATCAGACATACTCCCCCCCCTCCAGTTTGGGTTACGGAGCTAAGTTATTGTTTTCAGTTGGTAGCTGAAATCGGATGTAACAGTTATTTATTGCTCGTATCTGGTATTCTGAAGACTAATATCAGCCTAAATTGTAAACCAATCAGTAATAAGCATAATACATACGTGTTTCTTTTAGTTGATCAGCCGAAAGGGGCGTTAGCATACAGGGGCTAATAATCTTGAAAGTGTATTTTACGTCAAATCACTAAGAAGCGCTGAATAACTTTTCAAATTGTTGCCACCAACTATTGTAGCCCTGTATTATATTTGAAGAAATTAAATAAAAAATAAACTGCATGTAGAATGTATATATGTTTTCGCATTGTGAAAAAACAACAGTACCCAGAGCCCTCAAATTTTGAATAACGGAGTCCTCCACCCGAATATAGGAACCTCAAAGCAGAAATTTCGAAATTGTTATCTATTCTATATTTTGTAAAATTTAATTGAAACTTGATTGAAAAACTCAACGATTTAAAATGCGAGAAGGGGCAACGCTGTACGGAATAAAACATTTTCGTCTCCAGCGCGCGAAACTGTGTATTGGAAATTATAAAGTTATGCAGTTTTTAAATATTTCTACTCCAATGGTACGTTAGCCCAAATGCTTTCGAAACGTGTATGTGTGTATAAATGGAGAAAAAAAAGGCCCCTTTGGATGTAATTTAAAATCAGAAAGCTTTCATATTTTTTTATTTTGTATTTAACATTACTTTTTAAATGGAAATTAGAGATTGAATTATTGGTCATTTGTTTTGTATTTCTAAGCTTTCAACAATGAATATTTAACAAGTAGATTAAACCGTTAATCTTACATAATAAAACAGTGATTAATAATTCAATAACTACACTTAACTATTATTCACTCAACGATTTAATTGTTTTATCGATAATTCGATAAAACAATTAAATCATGATTTTTGCATAAGATGTTGTAATATTGGTATATTTTCAATACTCTTTTATCATTTACTTCTCCGAGACTGATAGGGATTCCAGAAAGGAAAAAAAGTATAGTTTTATGAAATATCTAATTCAACAAAGTTAAAAAACTTTATCTAAGGCATTCCTTTATAATAACAATATCTAGTATATGACAAAAACGCCAAGTTCATAAAGATATTGCACTGCTTTTAAACAATTTGTGTTTTTTACTATACTAGATGCCTGTGTTTTTAGCTTCACCAGATGTTGTATATCATTTTTAAGTTAGACACTATTTGAAGAATATGGGAAACTGATAATCAATTTCATAACAACTACCTAAACATTTTCATATGAAAAGACTGAGCATACACTGGTTCTAAACAATGCGGAGAGTTCGGGAATCATTTATTAGTCGCATAAAATGCGGAACTGTGTAAGATAAATATAGGGCCATTTTTCCTCAGGACAAATTATACACAATTTGTATACACAAGTTATACAAAATGTACCTATTTTGAAACAAATAGCTCGTAAATAATTAAAATAGCTTGTGAATGCGCTATTTTTGGCCCATGTTCTCTTGTAAAACAAAGGTTAGCATATCGGTAGTCTTTTGTTCGAGGGAGACCGCGATTTACTTTTAATAATTTCTAGCTCCTCTCCTTTTGATACTTCATTTGTCTTCGAAGTTAATGGCTTCATTTGGCTTCGAAATGGGAAAAAATGATGAGTTAAACTCCTCACCAGGTCTGGATTGCCATTTTGGATTAATCTGACCTTTTCCTAGTTTATTTAAGAGGTAGAAGATACAAAAGCTTTCTTCCCATGCATCGTGTGATGTTATGGTTAGCGTATTAATTCTATTATTCGAAAATTCAACTCTTGAATCTGGGCAAGAACATAGCCTATTTTTAAAAAATCATCGGTGTAAAATTATCGCAGTGGCGAATTATCATAAGAGTCATACGATGAAGAAGATTACATTTAAAAATAGGACAAAAACCATTGTAACAAACGAAATTTTGTCATTCAATTCATTTTTGTTATTTAATTACTTTAAATTTTAAAAATTTAATAACTTATATATTTTATAGTGGAAGAAATTGGCGAAGAGGAAAATATGCTTATATTACGAAATAGTTGAATATTATAAGTAATTTTAATTGAAATAATTAATTAATTAATTTTAAAAAGTAGTCAAACAAATAAATGATACAAATAACTTATGTGCCATTTTGTACTTTTCTTATAATAGCACGCTTTATATCACAGAACATCTGGTTGACCAACATCAAATTAAGCAAACGTATATATAAGGTTTCGATATGATTATACAAATGCGATTAGAAATATAAATTATTATTTGGGAGTTAATTTTTAATAAAAGTTGATGAACTTCAGATACGAAATCTAAGGCTTTAATTAGTAAAAAAAAGTTCTGACCTACAATGATTGGCGGAGGCTGACTGCTAGCACGATGCCAAAGCTATGGGTTCCATTCTCATATAGTGTTTGAATGTGCATGTGTTATTCCTTTTGCTTGTAGTGACAGTATTCATAGTCCCCTTTGGGTATTTTTCTCATCATGGTATAGTTAATAATCCATAGGTTTGTCCATTTTCTCCAGAAATAACCAGCAAGTATTTTGCTGTTAGATAAAAGAAAAAAATTCTTAAAAAGGGTGACAAATGTATGCAAACATATCATTGATATTAAGATGTCATATGACTATCTTTTGAAAAAGTTATGCCTGAAAATTTATCATTTTTATGAATATTTTACTTTTCCACCTCGAAAAAGTGGAAGAAATGATACGCTGTATTCCTTTCCTAGATTTCAACGAGCATTTCACCTCAAGCTGGCATTCATTTTTCATACCAAACAACTTCATCTTTTAGATACGTTGACAGACAGCTATAATAAGCACCTGAAACGAAATACTCGCAGATATATTTCTGATTGAAAATACAAGATAAAAAAAGGAACAATGCTGTAATCACTCTTGCAGAGCGACACGAAGACATTTTTTAACACTGAATTTTTTTTTTATCAGTGTATTCTAAAAATCTTATTTGTTTCTATAACTGGCCAATGAATCTACCCCAACCAATCTTATGTTCAAATAAAATGTAAAAAGAGGCATCGCATCCTGCTACGAAGAGATTCAAGTTCTATTTTTCATTTTCGTGATTGAAGCAATCCGACGAATGGCATCTTCCAAGGTTCCGCTAAGTCACCGATGCTTATCAGAAGATTGTCGCCAAGATAGCTCGTCTTTATTTTCTCCTGGCGACTTTTCCTCTTCTTTGGCACGCATCGTTAGTTCCCAGCGAAGGTAAGAAGTAACTGACTTAAGTATACTAGTAAATGAGACGCAGATAATAAAGTAATGAGTTCAGAGACTTCTAAAGATAAACCCCTTCAATTTTAGAGCATAACTTCGGGAAATAGACAAAACCGTTGAAAGCTAAGCGACTTATATCATGTTTCACATGAAATTCAAGCTATGACAGAAGAAACTTGAAAATATACGAATAAATGCATTTTATCGAAATATGATGAATTTGCGATTAAGTATGAAGGAAGATATATCAAGTAAAATATTATAAGGGGCAGACAATTATAAACTGTTCTTTAAAAGTATTTAGCACAAAAACATTGATATTTTTTTTACGTTTTGCATAATGCTGAGTTTGTTCGCCACGTTAGAGTTTATATCAACTCTGATTAGTCTTCGGTATACGTTCATTTATCTCATAACTTTCTTAATTATAAATTGAGGACATTTGCATGCATTGTCGTCAAAATCTTTCTTAGTGTTCGAAATCTTTAAATGAAGTGGCTGCTTCATTTAATGAATGAGGCTGATAGACGTATTGCAACTGTACCTGCCTCCTTTTAGTGGTTGAGAGGCTAAGACCACTAAATTTCGACCAGGGCTCGATTCTAAGCAAATGATTAGGCTGCATGGTTGGTTTTCGTGCCTTTTCCTATGTGCAATGTGAATGCGAGCTAATTTCCCTTCGGAAGAACTCCACGAAGATATTCCTCCTTTTAGGCTAATGGCCCTCGCATGTTCTTGTCATTTTTAAAAGAAAGGAAATTGCTTATTCTGAAAGTGCATCCGTGGATAGTTTCTTCTCACTCTCATTCAGAATAATTGGTCCCAGCAACAGCTGAGCGGCAAAATCGCCGAACTGGCAGTTCCGACTTGAGTTGATAAAACTGCTATAAGCAGTGTCCATGGTACATAGTTGATAATTTTTCAAAGTAGAGAGGGTATTTGGTTTGTTTCTTTCTTATCGTAACTTCAGAGAGAAAAAAACGTTTGTGCACAACTGAGATAAATTATGTCTCTTCATAAAGCATAAGCATTAAGATGAATATTCAGAGATAAAATTTCATGTATGACATCATATTAAAAATTTTAATCATTTGTAATAAATAGTAATATAAATAATATAGTACAAATGAATACCATATTTACTCGCATACCTCCCATCGCGTGTTTTTCCTCTTAATTTTTCGGCTTATACTTCAAAAATTCTAATTCTATGGTAGTAATATCCAAACGGATGGATGGGTAACGAAAGTAATATAAATAAAAACAATATTATGTTAAGGCAATAACTGTAACTGATTTTTTTAATATAGAGTATTTTCTTAGAAATATAGAATTTTAGCATACCTACTTACAGTAAGGCTTTTTCCAAGATCTTCCTTTAAATCTTTCTCTTCAGAATGACCTTAGTTCTTGTCCAGAGGAAGAGTTCCTCACTTTGTAAGTGCTAATTTACAGTTGAACGTGAAGAATCTTATGAACTGCTAAGTTAATAGTCGCTTAAGTTCGTGTGACAAGAAACAAAAAGATGGAACTAACCCTTTATTATTCAAATAAGAATTAACAGAACTCTGTCTTGGAGTGTACAATAAAAGCCGACATTTGGGCTTGAACTTAAGGGGCTAATAAATAAAGTAAAAACTAATCTAAATTAAAGAGATATAGCCGAAGCTATCAAGATTCTAACCGAGTTGACCCCTTAAAGCTAATTGATTGCCAAGCTATCAAGGGCCTGAGTACGGCAGAGCGTAATAACAGCTTTGCGAGAGAGTAGCCAAAAAGGCAGACGCGCGCTAATCAGAAACTCTGATTCTCTCTAACTCAGCAAGTAGAACTTCACGGTTAAATACCGCTTTTCCTCATTATGTATTCAGTCGTGATTCTAAAACTACGTTCTGGCCGGAAGTAGTAAGTTGAAGTTAAGAATTTGACAGGAAAAGAACTTAAAATTTAACTGTTAACAAAATTAACATAATCCTTACAAATAAAAAAAATAATTTTAATATTTGACCCTTTAACCTTATTTTTAAATAGAAAGTTATCATTTTCAAATTTCATCATATTTTATGAAATATTATCTTCTGCTTTATTTCAACGTATTATTTTATTTCTTCTGTCTTATTTTATTCAAACTTTTGTAGGATTTTATGTTAATTAGCACGTTATTAGGGTTTGAACCTATACTTCTTTTTTCCGCAGTCCTCACCAGAATTCAAATTAAATGCTGTTGTATTTAAGCCGATGGTTTGTTTTAGTAGAGATTTCTGACCAAAGATCTCTGCCCAAGTTTTATTCTAGCTTTAGCCATCTTACTAACAGACATTTAAATCCATGAAATACATGAACAAGACAACAACGGGTTAAATCTTTTGAACCACTGCTTAATCATCTCGTCCAGTCAAACGAGTAACTTCACCTGCTGCCTTGCCTGTTTCCTGATGTACATACTATAGCTTAGGACCATACCTGTAAGACCAATGGTGACTTTCTGGTTGTTCAGCTCACTTCTACCAATAAACTGTACTTGCTGTGCCCTAAACGACGAAGTCAGGAATGTTAAACATGCCTTTATACGTATGTTTGATACGGAGACCATTGATCCCAGTTGTTGGCGCATTTTTACGCCAACGAATCTCGCCAAATCATCGCCTCCTACGATTGAGGCAACAGACTTGAAGAAGAAATCTAACCGGTCTGACGTGAGCAATTACTTGTAACCGAAGCTCACAATTAAATTGTATTTTGCTTCACTGTAAATATTTGTATATGATGTTTTTTCTAAATAAAATAATTAAAAACGAAGCAGTGAAGCTGGTCCGTCGATAAAAAATAACCTTTAGAAAAAATAAGTTTACTCATCTGGCTCCGTCGACCCTGGAGCCTACTTCAGCGGTATGGATATATTAATGAAAAGCAAAGCATCCCTAAAGGGGAAAATAACTAGATTCGAAACTTTTGTGCAAACTGCAAATAATGATGTGGACTTAGTTGAACTTAAAGTTAAACTAAAAAACATTCAAGCTCTTCAGAAGAAAGTTGATGAACTACGAAGTGCGTGCTACGCACAAATTGAAATGAAAGATGATGATCTGACCAAAATTGATGACGACTTAAACCAATGTGATGATCGTCTGGAAAAATTGGAGGTAAGAATTGAAATTCTCATTAATTCTTACAATAAGTTAAATTCTGCAAAAGCAGTAAATATTACTGAAAGTAATGTAGATGAAAATTTTCAAATCAAAACTAAAATCCCAGCGTTAGTTTTGCCTGAATTTTCAGGAAAATATGAAGAATTTAGTTCATTTAAAACTCAATTTGATGATTTAATTACAAATAATGTTCAGCTGAGTCATTCACAGAAATTGTATTATCTAAGATCTTGTCTTACTAATGATGCTAAGCATTTAGGTAGTAACTTTGATAATTTTGAATCTTTGTACAATGCTTTAGAATCTCGCTATGATAATGAACGTCTGATTGTTGACATTCATGTGCAGAATATTTTAAATTTTGAAAAGATTCAATCCGAAAATGCGAAAGATATCAGAAGTATGATTGATTGTATACAAAAGAATTTACGCACTTTGAAAGTATTAAAATATGAACAGAACAAGTTATGTGATGTTTTTCTAATAAATATTCTTCTTCAAAAACTAGATAAAGAATCTAGAAAAAATTTTGAATTATCTCACAAATCGAAAGTAGTTCCAACATTTGACGAGTTTATTAGATTTTTGGAACAGCGTGAATCAGTTTTGTTATCTATAAATAGAAATATTACACCCGGAAGTAAGGTTAATATAAACAAGAATTCCGCTCCTTCCCATAAATCGAAGGTTCTTTTGACAAATGAAAATAAAAATAAAAACTGTGTAGTGTGTAGGAGCTTTCATCCTATTTTCCTTTGCGATACATTCTTAAAGTTAAGTGTTCATGAAAGATTAAAATTAATTCGTTCACATAAACTCTGCGAATTATGTCTAAAGCAAAATCATAAGAAAAGTCAGTGTCTCTCGAAATTTAAATGCGCTTGCGGAAAAAAACACAATAAATTAATATGCATGGATAATGAAGGTCATTCGAAGACTCCTTGTCGCTCGGTGACGCCACTTAGACAAAACAAAAGTGAGCTCGATGCCGCCGCTGGAAAAGGTGACTCAGAATTGAAAGCGTTGAGTGTTTTAAGTAACAAGAATAAACAAAAAAGAAAAAGTGTACTTTTTTCTACTGCAGAGATTTATGTCCGTGACGCCAATAATCGAAGAATAAAAATCCGTGCGCTTTTAGACAGCGCATCTAATACATGTGTTCTTACAGATAAAATAAGTGAATGCTTAGGAATAAAAAGGGAGAAAATTAAAATGCCTGTTACAGGTCTTAATGGATCAATTCAAAATATTAAATGGAAAGTGAATACATTTATTTCAAATGAAGAATGTACCTTTAATGAACCAGTTGAATTCTTGATTGTAAATAAGATAACAGGACTAACTCCGTGTACTACGTTAGATATTTCGAAAGTAGAAATTCCACAATTTTTAAATTTAGCTGATAAATCATTTTATGAAGCTTCAGAGGTACATGCCCTTATAAGTGCTGATTTATTTTTTAAGGTTTTGAAAAATAATACGTATAAAATAAATGATGATTTATTATTTAAAGAGTCTGAATTCGGATGGATCGCATGCGGGAAGCTTAACAAAATGCAACCTTCTTATCAGGGACATTGTTTTCTTGTGCAAAATGACTCTCTTCAAAATACTTTAAAACTTTTCTTTGATTTAGAGGGACTTGGTATTCGTGATGATCCAGTTTTGCATGAAAAGGATCAGGCAATGGAAATTTTTAATGACACCGTTGAATTTAAAAATGGACGTTATGTAGTACAACTACCTTTTAGGAAACATTATGAAGAATTATCTGATAATTATTCCTTGGCGCGGCAGCGTTTTCAGAATTTGTGGAGAAGATTTAGTCATGATCCTGAGTTACATCAACAATACCGTGAAATTATTTGTGATTATTTAAAAGAAGGCATAATCAGCATCTTAAATCCTGATACAAAAGAAAATCCTTTAAAAAGGCCTATATATTATTTGCCTCATCAGGTTGTGCAGAAAGAAAGTAGTTTAACGTCGAAAACTAGGATCGTCTTTGATGCGGGTAGTCATCAAAATAATGAACTTTCTTTAAATGACTGCTTGTGGCCAGGGGTTAACTTAAATCCAAATCTTTTGGATTTACTAATTAATTTCAGACTGAACAAAATTGCATTTTGTTCAGATGTTAAACAAGCTTTTCTGAAGATATGCCTCTCTGATGAACATAAGGATGCAGTTCGTTTTCTTTGGAGTAGTGATGATCCAAGTGTTGATAAAAGGCCCAATTTACAGATTTACCGTTTCAATCGAGTAAATTTCGGGGTCAGTTCGAGCCCATTCCTGTTAGCAGCTACTATTAGACATCATATTAAAAAATACAAGGAAGATTTTCCCGAAACAGTTGAAATTTTAGACCAGTGTTTCTATGTAGATGATCTCATTTCTGGAAGTGAGGATTTTGAAGAAGCACTTGAAGTATCTAAAAATGCCAAGAAAATTATGGAAGAGGCTGGAATGGTTCTCAGGAAGTGGATTAGCAATAATGCTGAATTAATGGAGCAATGGAAGAATGAAGAATTCGATACCTATCCTGCAGACGCTACTCTCAGCTTGGGCGCACACCAAACTAAAATCTTGGGACTTTCTTGGAAGACGCACGAAGATTATTTAACTATGGATACTAAAAATCTTTTGGAATTTCTTTCTATGGACAAAAATACGAAACGCTTCTTACTTCAAGCAATAGGGAAGATATTTGATCCTTTAGGATTAATTTCGCCTTTCACCATTCGAGTTAAATGCCTCATCCAAGATCTCTGGAATGAAAAAATTCAGTGGGATGAACCTTTACCAAAGGAAATTGAAAAGGAATGGAAGAAGTGGTGTGCTGAACTTCATCACTTAGAAAATTTGAAAATACCTAGGTTGGTTAATGATTCTGCATCAAAGGAAGATATTGTTGAAATACACAGTTTTTGCGACGCAAGTAAAAAGGCATATGGCGCTGCCATATATTTGAAGGTGAAGACACTCAGTGGAATATCGGTGAAACTCCTAACTTCAAAAAGTCGTGTGGCTCCATTAAACGGTGTAACTTTACCAAGATTAGAACTATTGGGTGCTCTAGTTGCAGCTCGTCTTAGTTCTAAGGTAAAGAGAATCGTGAATCTGAAAAGATCTTCTGTTGAATACCATTGGACAGATTCCAAGATTGCACTTTTTTGGATAAAGGGTGCAAAAACCCGATGGAAGCAATTTGTGGCAAACCGAGTGAACGAAATCACCAGCTTGACAGATCCCAACTCTTGGCATCACTGTGCAGGTAAAGAAAATCCTGCCGATCTTCTCTCACGTGGAATGAATGCTGATTCCTTGGTGACAGATTCTAGATGGTGGACAGGTCCAGAATTCTTGATGCAGCCTGACAGTTTCAAGAACTTGCAACCATTTATTCCTGAGATTGAAACCATAGAACAAGTCGAAAAAGAAACTTTGCGGCGAGAAAGGAAAATTCCTTTTGAAGATGAGACTTGTAAAGAGACAGCCCTGCTAAATGACAGCTCTCAACATTTTATTGTGGACGACCTCTTAGAACTTTCAAACAATTATTATAAAATTAACCATGTTTTGTCTTATATTTTCAGGTTTATTTTCAATTGCAGGAATGAGGTAAAAAACACAGGACCACTGTCAGTGGAGGAGGTAAGAGAAGCCGAAGAAGTGTTGATTAAGCATGAACAACGAGTTCTCCTTGAAAGAAAGAAACTGCCAAGTAATATTTCGAATTTATTTCCGTTTTTTGATGACAAAGGAATAGTACGTGTAGGAGGAAGGCTGAAGAATGCTTCAGTACCATATTCTCAAATACATCCTACTATTTTACCTAAGGGTTCAAGATTAAGTAAAATTTATTTTGAAAGTTTACACAGGAAATTATTTCATGTTGGACCACAAGTTCTGTTAAATGCAGTGCGCTTGAAATTTTGGCCTTTAGGTGGCCGTAGTCTCGCACGTAAAACAGTACATCAATGTGTAACGTGCTTTAAATGTAAGCCCACTCTTTCTTCACAAATTATGGGTAATTTGCCTAGTGAAAGAGTTAATATTTCAGCTCCATTTTCTATTACAGGTATTGATTTATGTGGCCCTTATTTAGTGAAATTTAAAAATCAACGTAAAGATATTCTGAATAAATTGTATATTTGTATTTTTATATGTTTCGCAACAAAAGCCATCCATCTTGAGACATTAACAGATTTGACTTCCAATGCTTTAATTGCAACACTTAAACGTTTTACAAGTAGATGTGGCAAATGTTTCAAAATTTATACCGACAATGCTACTAACTTTGTTGGAGCGAATTCAAAATTGAAAAAATTTTATAAGCTCATTAATTTCCCAGACAAAGAATTAGCTAATCATTTTTCGCAAAATATAGATTGGAATTTTATTCCACCCAAATCGCCTCACTTCGGTGGACTTTGGGAAGCTGGGATAAAATCGGTGAAGTACCATCTTAAACGTACGATTGGCAATTTTCATTTCACTTACGAAGAATTCGAAACGATTGTCATTCAGATAGAAGGAATATTAAATTCGCGACCGCTTACTCCTCTTTCTAGTGATTCAGAAAGTTTCGAAGTTCTGACGCCAGGTCATTTCTTGATAGGGCGACCTATAACAGCAATTTCTGAGCCGTTTTTAACGGATTTAAAGGAAAACCGCTTAAGTCGTTGGCAAAAAACTACAAAAACTATACAACTTATTTGGAAAAGATGGAAGTCTGATTACTTGAATACTTTACAATCTAGATCAAAATGGATGGTTGAAAAAAATGATCTGATGATCGGCCAAATGGTTTTGATTAAAGAAGATTTTCTGCCAATTAACAATTGGCTTTTAGGGCGAATAACATCATTGTACCACGGTTCTGGTGGAAAAGTCCGTGTTGTAAAAGTTCGTACCAAAACAGGGGACTTTAAAAGGACAATTAATAAAATAGCTGTATTGCCTATTGAAGTTTAGCAAGTTGTGAATTATGTTACTCAGTTGTTAGTAATTATATTGAAAATTATTTTTCTCAATAATTTTGTATTCATGTTTTGTTCACTTATTTTATATTTTTCTATACATATTTTATTGTTTACATGAATAACTGAAACTCTAATACTGGTATTTCATAATTAAATTTATGTTAAGTTCTTGCATGTGAACATAGCAAGGCCGGGCGGGATGTTGGCGCATTTTTACGCCAACGAATCTCGCCAAATCATCGCCTCCTACGATTGAGGCAACAGACTTGAAGAAGAAATCTAACCGGTCTGACGTGAGCAATTACTTGTAACCGAAGCTCACAATTAAATTGTATTTTGCTTCACTGTAAATATTTGTATATGATGTTTTTCTAAATAAAATAATTAAAAACGAAGCAGTGAAGCTGGTCCGTCGATAAAAAATAACCTTTAAAAAAAATAAGTTTAGTCACCAGTGAAGACACCGAAAAATTCTTGCAGGTTTTCTTTAGAATCAATAAAAACTAAAGTGGCGCACAAAATTTAGGAAGGTGCCAAGAAGCACTATGCTTCCAAATGGAATCTCAATGGTTAAGCGAAAATGTTCAGGAAAGTATTGAAGATCGAGAAGGAAGCTTGCATTCTTTAAATCAAAATATAGCACTACTCTCACGGGTGAAATGCCTGACATGTATAAAGCTATTGAGAAGGAAATGAATTACTTTTACAGCAAATCTTTTTGTATGCAAAAACATTACACTCAAATTATGAAATAATATCGTTCTCTCACATGGCTTTTTAATTTAACATTACTGATGCTAGACTCTTTGGAGAAATTTATTTAAAAAAGGCTTCAAGGGTTCTAAACACTATCCGATACTTACAATTCAAGACCGTCGCCTATAGACCGCTAATAGATTCTTCTTACAGGCATCTAGTAAAAAATCTTATCCAGCTAGAAGGCTCTTTTAAATATACGAAATGAAGACCGCCAATATCTTATAAAAAAGTTTTGGTGACTCTTCATCCCATCGAAAGTTAAAGTCAGGATGTGTACAGATTATGACATTACAAAGTCTTTAAAGGAGAAATTAAAGTGGATGGCTCGTGTTCAACAGCTATTCATCAGCTCAATAAATTCGAAAAAGTGAAAACCTGTCTGCCTACGTGTTCTGTTGGAAAAATAACGAGATTTATCTCTTCGGATCACCAAGAATCAAAATAGTAGTTTATCATTACTTTACATTTTTTTACCATTGCTTTGATATACGTGTTTTTTGTCAAATCTGATGCTGTCTTACTTTTTTTAAATTGTTTTATTTCGTGACAATATTCTTTTTTAGGTGACTGCCAAATGAACCTCCTATTAATTTGGATGAAGAGAAGTATTTGTGCCTTATTAAGTACAAATTAAGGCTTCTATGAAATGCTGTCGTCAGTTTCTAGCTGTTCTCATTCGGGAGGAAGATGCCATCAGAACTACTTAATATGAAGGAACCAATAATATTCCCCAAAGATAAATGAGCTATGTATGGAGCAAGAACTCACTGTCATATTTTTGCACAATCTCTGAAAGGTGACAAGGTATATTTTATGGCTTATTTTCTGCAACAACAATAACTGTAGTGTAAATCTTGAATTTGTTATTGATTTTAATACATTTGTTTCTCTTTTAGTTTCGTGATCATAACCATCTCACCCGTTGATATCGAGGAGCTGCTCATTAAACACTCGTATGCAAAATTAAGAAAGTTTGCACGTTATGTGGAATTTCTGAGAAACAAAAGGACAGATTTTAATGAAACTTGCTATGAATAGATATTTATAACAAGGAAAGAAATGTACTATTTAAAAACTGTTTTATGTACTCATGATTATCCTTAATTACCCTTAAAGATAGAGCAATAATGTCCAAAATCCACATTTTGATATCGATCTGAAAATGAATCTAATATGAGATATGGTTCCCTCTCACAGCCAGACAGGTCGCGCAGCGTAATGGCATACTGGACAGGAGGCAGTTGAGGAGTCCCTGTTACAGTCGATCCTAATCCTACAGCAAGGCAGATTTCGCTCTGTAGTGTTTCTAGGAGGAAAATAGTGAGAGGAAATTACCCTCCCAAGAGAGTCCTAAATATTCTCTGTAGATCAGTATATCCGGCTGGCAAATACATGCAGCTATTATCCTCCTTTTCCAGGTAATCATCCACCAACTGAGCCCTATACGGATGAACGTTGTCATCCAGTGACAGGAACCCATGGCAAATTCGCCCCTGAAAAGTCGAACAAAAGGTTCTAAGATCTCCACTCTGTACCTTATAACAGTCAGTGAGTCTTTGTCAAATACGTGTAGAGGTGTCGTCTGTCCAACATAATGCCTGCCCAAACCATTACACCTCCACCGCCTTTATGAGAGAGTATTTCAGGTTCTCTTCAAATACAGGTCCTCCCTGAATCAGTGTCCAGGTTGAATTTCTACTCATCTGTGAAAACCAAGGTGCACCGTTAAAGTCTGTTCCAAGGCCCATATTGTCTGTATCATACAAGCGTTCTGTTGTGTGCTGAACGGAGCGGGACTCAAGCAACGGGTCTTCTGGCATGCAATCCTATCTCATGAATCCTTTGAACCGTGAATTTCGAATTTCAGTGGCAGCATACCGCTCGCGTGAGAGATATGAAACTATAGTAATTCTGTGTAGCTGCGTTGAAAGGGCCAAATAACGATCCTCATTCGTCATTGGGAGTCTTTGTCTACCTTATTCAGGTCTTCTCGATATGGATCCAGAGTCCTGAAACTCTTTCCATAAATTTCATGCGGCGCTGAGTCTTCAGCCATTTGCCCTTGTGATTGGTTTACCTCAAATCTGCCGAGAATTCTCCATCTCATCCCGTCATCCATAATTTCGTGGATAATCATTTTACATGATACCGTATAAAATTTACCCAAGTCTTGAGAGAAACACAGCGAATGTCGCAAAAGAGTACGATCACGCAAATCATTGAACACCTCTCGTGTTCTTGCATCCCCTCCACAACTACAGCTCCACAGACACGCGTGTGTACGCTTATATATTTGACTCTGAATATTTGAATAATACTTCGGCGTTTTAAAAATATATACAAACACGAAAATGATTTGTTTTTAAAAAATAAATACTTAAGTCGAATAAAATGTCTTAATTCAGATAGGAGGTGCGAATGCAAAAGAGAAGCATATATTGTAATAGCACGAGTTTCAAATCATACTTTTTGAATAATTTATAGAAAGTATGAACCGCATTTTCTCTTCCTTAAATCACCTTTTACTATATTAAATTTATTATTCTTTGTTTGTTTTATGCAAACATAGGTTCTATTTTTACATTTCTTTTCACGTTTTGATTTTTACAAACGATTTTCTTCCAAATTTTCTTTTCGCTCTTCTATTTTAGAAAAAAAAAAAAGTTATGGGTAACTTTTTCTTTTTACTTTACAAAAGGTAATATTTATTATTACAAGGTTAATATTTTTCTTTTACTTTTGTGCTTTAAAAGTTTTTTACACGTTTGATCTTTTTTTTTTTTTTTTTTTTTTTTTTTTTTTTCCATTTCTTTTCCATTTTACAAAAGTGTATTTTTTTCACGTCTTTATTTTAAAGAGTTCTTTTTTACATTTCATTGTATTTATTTTGCAAAAGTAATATTTATTTTTATGTTTAATTTTGTTTTTCACAAATGTTTTTGTGTTTTATTATTTTTATTGTATTTTACTTCGAAAGCAAATTTTAATTTTTTCTTTTTCATTTTTAAAGATGCAAACTTTTTCTTATAATTTAAATTTTTTGTCAAATTTTTATTAAACGTATAACTTTTCCCACTCGTTTTAAACACCTATTCATGCTACATTTCCATTTCTGCAAAAGTAAGCCTACATATATTTCTCTACCTACGAAGTTTAAATTGGAATTAATGTGCACATAATTTCTTCATGGATAAAACTTTCTGTATCTTAGAATCGACTTAAAACAATGCAAGTTCATTCTATATAAATTAGTTATGCTACTAAGACTTAACTGAGATACTCGGAAATGTCTTTTCTAATGTAATGAACTAACTATCAATCATGGTACTAACTAACTTCCTGAAACACAATACAAAACGTCCCATATTTTTTCTACATATTTTACTTTTAATCACGAACTATATCACGAATTTTCTTTGACACATTTTAATTTTATTCAAAGGATTTGCCCAACTATGTCTCAATATAAATTTTATACTTTCTATTTACACTTATTTCTTTATATTTAATTTTTATCCTACTTTGGAAATATATTCATGTCACATTTTCAATTTCTTTTTCCCAAAAATACATACAGATTTTTACAAGTTTCTTTATTATAGGATCTACTAAATTTGCACAAACCTTATAAGGAATAATAAATTTCCATGACATAAAGTCTTTTTAAAATATTTCATTTCTTATTATTTTATGCTCCAAACATTTACGCATTTAGACTCATAACACTTCTCTTTTATTCAACAGGAAGATCGATTTACATCACTAAAACATATTAACTTTTTGAAACACTTCGGAAAATATCTTGGATATTCTTGTACACATCCTAATACATCCTAATACTTGTATAAGCTACTAAACATACGCTAAAACTTGATCTTTTGCACGTGAACATCACACCACAAGAATTTTTTACCCCAGCTTATCACCATCTATAGAAATGATAAAATTACATTTGGTTATCAACTGCAAATACATAAATAAATAAAATGAAAAAATGAAGGAAAAATGAATTCACTACAGAAATATTTCTTAAGGTGTGTCTGTGTGTGCTGTTGCTAGATAAAGTATACTGTAAATGTTGGCGTTTGGACATTAAACTATGAAATATTTTTGACGTAAAATAAAAAAAAAAAAAAAAAAATTCAAACAGTATCATGGAAAATGCAAGAAAAGCGCTAACTGCTAAAAATGAAAATAAGTAAAGTTAAAAACTTAAAAAAAAGAAAATACGAAAAATTCAGATTTTAAGTTTGTACCAGAGGATTTGTTACGGTTTTTCATGCTTTCGCTGAACATCTAAGATTACCAATCTGCTCTTACATTCACGCCTGCTAAAACACTTTATTAAGCTTCGCTTTCTTCACCCTTCTGCCGTATAAAATTCAAGAGCAAAACCCCAAAATATTTAAAAACAGCATATCTTTAGAGTGCCCGGTAGAACGTTAAGGAATGACATACATTGTTTTAAAAGTCATTATATTACTTCTTTGTAAACTAGGTGCTCGAGCGGCCAGTCGCCTAAATGAGCTATCATAAAAAGAAAAGCGTGTATGACGATTTTAATGAGTCCAGCTAGTGTAATTTCAAAAAAAAAAAAAAAAAAAAAAAAATTATTTAATATTCCTAATTAAACATCTCATGATTTAAATGCATTTTTATTTAAATCAATCAGATTAAAAAGGAGGACAAATATTGTTGTGTTCTACGGGCTCGCGGATTCGGAGTAATTAATCCTAACACTTGATGAAGAATCAAAACACAATTTATTTGCCAGTATTACACAGGAGAGTTCTAAAGACATGTTTACAATCTTTGAAAAACTACGATAAATACGCTGAAACAATCAGCAACACAGCCTACAGGCTATAACGGTAAAGACAGCTTCACGGCAAAGCACTAAACTTCAGCTCCCGATTCGGTCTATCGATCTCGAGCTAGAGTATAAGCAGGGTATATATAGATTTAACCTACCTTCAAGGAAATTCCCGAGAAAATCTCTGAGAATTCGTTTTAGAATGTTTTCGCTCCGTCTGTGGCATATCGCCAATTTTGTCTCCAAATGTCGATAAATGAACAATTCCGGCCCAAATCTGGCAAACTTGCCTTTTCCTGCCACTTTCCGGTAACCCTAACCCCGCTTTGCGGGGAAGCTATCGCAAAGCAGTTGAGCATTTCGCAACAATATTTTTTAAGAACTACGTTTATTGCTTTTCATTCACTTCGTTTGCTACTCACTAGCAGAAAGATTAAATTTCAAAGTTAGATATCTCTCGATTTGCTGAATGGCAAAGCGTTGGATGTAGTAAGTATTTTATTGGATGCAATGACAACATATTGCCGCAGTCTGAAATATATACTTCGGCTGTTTCGCTTTCAAATAGCCGAATTTATGGATTGAAACTGAAGGATAAATAACTTATATTTTGCCGAATGGCAACAATCTGGCACTCTGGAGAAAAAATGTGTTATGTCGAACAGCGTTGCCACTTCTCGTTTTCAAAACGCTGAGTTTATCAAACAAAAATTCGTTAAATTTGTACAAAGTATGAAATGAACGAACACAAATTCGAAATAGAAAATTCGGACTTCGAAGTGCCCATATTTGGGTGAAGGACTATGTTTTTTAAAAATTCGGAGGCTCTACGTAGTACCATTTTTCCACGATGCGAGGAAATACTATATACATACATACAAATTCTTTATTATTAGTCCAAAGGGGTTCCTGAAGGACTATTGTTTTCGTTTTGCGATTTTGCGTTGAATCACTTTTCAAACTGTTGTCAGCAAATGTTAGATTTCTGCATTATATTTGAAGAAATTAAATAATGAAAAATCTGCATAAATGTATGTCTATTTCTCGCATTGTGATAAAACAACGGACGGTACCTAGTGCCATCGAATTTTGAATGACTTGATCCTCCTACGAATATGGGCATGTGGAAGACCAAATTTGAAATTTGGAATTTGTTTTATTATCGAATTCCTATTTTGTAAAATTTGGACGAATTTTTTATTAACAAACTCATGGATTTCAAAGCGAGCAATGGCAACACTCTACGGGAAAAAAAAAAAAAAAAAACTTTTTGTCTCCAGCGCGCGGAATTGTGTATCGGAAATTCTAAAGATAGGCTCATTTTAAAATTATTTTGTGACATTGCAAGTGAACTGAATTTTATGGTTTAAGTGCAAAGAACATGATATTTAACAAATAAAGGTAACGCACAAAACGTTAAAAAAACGCCCCTTTGGACGTAAGTTAAGATCTGAAACCTTTCAGATTTTTTTTTTTTTTAAATTATAATAATATATGGCGATAATACTTGGTGGCAACAATTTGAAATATGATTCGAACTCTCGGACACAGAAGTGATACGGGCAATATATTAATCCCTAGGTCAACTGCACCTCTGGCTCTAATCAAGTTAATGTATTCGAATCAGAATTGTATCCAAAAGACGTTTTTAAAACAGCACTAAGCTTCTTAAAAATACAGCTTCTCAGTGTACTTCAGAAATAATGAATTCTAACATTTTTTCAATATGTAAATTGAATTTTTTTAATTAACAAATGAAAATTAAGATTTGAAAAAATTAAATATTTTATATTATAATTTATAGCAGTCTTAAGTTAAAATAAAAATTTCCAATTTAATGAAAATAACAAAAGAAATGTGAAACTCACTGATATTCTTTCCTTTAAGTGACCACATTATGGCTAAAAATAAATTGCTTTTCAAGACAAAAACCAGTATTTTTCATCTTTGTGCTTTTGCGCAAATGAATGTCCCTCAGTGGTCAATGTATGTAGCACAGTTTGTAGACTTTCCCCCTGCGAGGGGTCAGCGGTGATTGATACTGATAAGACCAGCACTTAACACGATCATTATCCCTTCGAAACGAGCAGAGTGCTGCCATTCCGCGGTTTAAAACAATTTCCTCTATTACTGTTGAATCCGATTGAATATCGGTCCTCTGTCTCCGGTAATAATTCAATTCGGCCTCTTAATAATTTAACGATGAATAATGGATAGGAGTAGCGGGGTGAATTATTTATTCTTCATCATCTATAGAGAGATAATCCGACGAGATCTGACTTTGATTTATAAGTGTAACGCGGCAGAGAGGTGTGATTGGCGGGAAATAATGAAATCTTGATGCTAAAGAGGGCACTGGAATACTGAATAGTTACTGTTTTTTTTTTTTTTTTTTTTTTTTTTTTAAATTTGCTTTTATAGTTCTTTGCTTTTAAGCTACTACTGCAGGGGTTTGTTTTAGGAGATAGATTTGAGATGAAGTGAGATTACATAGTTTACCGCAGCGAATAAAGTTTTATTCATACCTACAGTTATTTCTGTTTTCTTTTTATTTTATCAATAGACATAAATTTCAAGGGGGATTACAAGTAAAGCTTTTTAAAGTTCTAAATAAAGCTGTTTAAGCGAGATATAGAAGTTATTGCAAGCTCAAAGACTTGAGTACTTTGATATACAAGACTTTGGTATATTTTAACACCTTAAGAATGCGGCGTAACTCGAATGCTAAGTCACAACATTTTTTAAGTAAGAACCGTGTGACAAATCGCTTTGGTTACATTTTACTTCCAATATTGAGGGCTTGTTATTCAATTTAATTCTATTTCTCTGCTTTAAAATAGTTGCGGAAATAAAATATGAAGGTTATACCCGCTGGCATTCTGTAATACTTCATTTTAAAATGTTTGGGTACTTGACTTTAGCTTCACAAATAATAAACAAAAAAGGAAATGTGAAAGCTTTCAGATTTTATATTAAGTCCAAAAGGGTGTTTTTATTTTAATGTTTTCTATGTTACTTTTATTTATTAAATATCATGTTTTTGGCACTTAAACCACATAAAATTAAATTAAATAGCAATCTCACAAAATATTTAAAAACGGCATATCTTAAAATTTTCGATACATAGTCTCGCGCGCTGGAGATAAAAGTTTTTTTCCTCCCTCGTATAGTGTTGCCATTACTCGCTTTGAAATCGTAGATTTCGTTAATCAAAAATTCGTTTAAAGTTTTACAAAATATGAAACAGATAATAAAACAAATTCCGGCTTCCACTTGCCCATGTTCAAGCGGAGGATTACGTTATTCAAATTTGATGATTCTAGGTCGTTGTTTTCCTCACAGTGCGAGAAACATACACACATTCGAGCAGATTCTTCATTATTTCATTTGTTTAAATATAATACAGGGCGATAATATTTGGTGGCAACAATTTAAAATGTGATACGCCGCTTTCTAGTGAACCGACGCAAAATGCCGTTTGGAAATTAATAGCCATTCTGGGCTAACGCTCCTTTCGGCTAATAAATAAATAAATAAAGTGATGTACATCTGATTTTTACATATGATTTGTATACATGATTTTTCATGCAGTCCTTTCAGTCATCATGAAAAATGTTTATATGTAACAGAAATATTTCACGTTATTCAAAGTCGCATACTAGAATTGAGAGGTTTTAAAAGCAGCAGCTAAGTTTTGTAAGAGCCGCAATTAGATATATATGTTGTTTTAAAAATAGTTTATGAGACTTTTCAAACGGAGAAATAATGTTTCAATTAAAATAATAAGGATTTCGTATTTTTACTGACGTGTTTATTAGCAAGCTTACATTACAATTATTATTGCTGTTTGAGAAAGAATAATTGAGTAATAATAATTCTTACCGTTAAGGAAAGATGTCTCTACAATATTGAATTAACATTTTTTATGGTATGCTGAACTCTTGTCAGCTAGAAAACGAATCGTTCTTTTCTAATTATAATTATTGGATAATTTTAATAGGTGTAAATTATAATCTACAAAAGATTTAAAGATGGTTAAAATAATGCAAAAAGAAATTTATTCGAATAAAAAGTATGGCCGTAATTTTAATTTAAAATATGGAGTATATGGGAGTATGACATGAACTGCTGCCTTTTTATTCTTATTCCAGAACTGATGAAAAAAAGAACTGCTGACTTTTTAATTTTGTTCCATGCACATTTTTCTAGAAAGTACAAAAAAAAAAAAAAAAAAATTTGAAATCAAAATTACAAAAATTACTTTAAAATAAACTGACAAGTTTTGGAATAAAACAGCGCCGTTAAAGAACTCTTTCAAAAAAGTCTACAATATATGTGAAATCTTGACAAATCGTCAAATATTATATGATTTGAATAACTTTCATAATGAAAGTATCTATTTGGGAAACTTTAAAATTTGAATTGTTTTAGAAAAATTTGGAGTTAACCGGAGATTAAAAATTCGCATTCGAAAAGTGACCCAAATTTTGTTTCGCAATATTTGTATGTATTTGTTAATTTTTTTATCAATAATAGTTTGAATTAAAATCTTCCCCCCCCCTCCCCGCGTTTTTTCAAAGGATCTAATTACTTCACCCCCAAAGCACCTGTATAACAATATAATTTTTTTGTATAAAAATATTACGGTAAAAAAATATTTTATCGAGTTATTAGAATTGTTGCAGCTCAAAAAATCCGCTTTACATTATTCATTCTTTACCATCTACAATCAGCAGAAAAGAATGATCAAGAGATATAGTCCTGTTACCGTTTTGTAACACTTTGCATATCTATGTAAATATTTGTAACTTATAATTTCACAGAACATGCAATCGGGATTTCTGCGATCATTAACAATTATTTCCTTAATATTGTTCATGCTTTGAGAAATTTATAAAAGTATTATTTTTAATAGCTTTCATTTGGAATATGAAATATCTGGCGACGCGTGCTCTAGAATCTACTTTGCAGTTGCACTTAAAATAAATCTCGAATAAAATAAAATAAATATAATAAATAAATTTAAATAAAAATAACGAAATAAATCTCGTTAAATATTCCAGTCTACGTACTTTAAGGTTCTCATTAATTCATACTTCATTATTTTATTTTTTATTAATAAATCTCTTTAATACAGAATTATACTTTTCCCTTTTTCTTTTATGTTTCTATTTTGATATCACCATCAGATTCCCTTTTTTATTAATCTGCTGCTAATAAAAATTTCATTTAATGTCAAGTGTAAAATGTTCGTTCAGCAGCTCTCATAGAAAATGTGAAACTCAATGGCCAATTATCTGCATAATGATTTATGATTCATGACATATTTCGGACCTGTTCAAGAAAAGTCTAAACACATTTGGTTTCTCAGCACTTTCAAGCATCACGTTCTACCCATTGTTGCTGAATATCCCACCCAAATCTTTAGTATACGTGACTTCAGAGCCTAATGAAAAATTCGTGATTGAATTTGAGCACGTATATTGAACAACCCCTGCGATTAAGAAAACGCATTATAAGAAACAAAGAATCTGGGCTTAACCATCTCCTTCCGGTACGAAAGCCACTGATCAATTGCTAAGTTTTATGGAAGAAGGCGGAGTTTCTGCTTCTTCGACAGAATCGTCCTCCTCAACAACTTTATCATCACAGTGGATGACTCCTAAATGACAATGTAGTATTATCCACGCTCAGCAGCACTGTGTATGTCTTTTTTCAGTACCATAATGCTAAACTGCTCAGTCTGTAATGATAAGGTATGATGCGCATGCTCAAATCACTGACCATTTGGTCTCAGACCAATTGCTGAAGAACAATGACAGTTTCATTTCCTGGAATTTGAGACCTGAAGCCTCATAAGATGACATCCCTTCTTGTAAAAGCTCAGAGTATTATTTCTTTATTTTCAGTGCACCTTTCCTAGGTTATAAATAACTGAAACTAACAAAAGTGAATTCATAAGGTACATATATTTTTAAACGTTTATAATGTTTAATTTTTTAGTGAATTTCAGATATTCATTTTGAACATTTTCAGTTAGCAATATGTGCTAACTCATTAATTGTAACTTCATGTTGATCTCAAGATATTTTAGTTTTTGTAACTTATCCTGAGTTTAAAATTGTATCCAATTAATTAAAATTGTAAATTTTCTGTGGGTCTGCTTCTGAGAGAATTCATTTGCAATACAGAAAACTAAATGATAGGTTTTCTAGCGAAAGTATATAAAAAAAAGCAATCTGAAAATTCTTTAAAAAGAAATATTCGTTGTCCGCAAAATGTAATGCCTATTTTAATCTCCTAAATTGAAGTTCTGTACGTAAATAAATGCGTTAGTTACATGAATATCAAGATTTTGTAGTCTCCTACTGTAACACAAGGGCCATGGGTGTTATTTTTATATCAAATGCATTTGTAGAAAGTCTTTCTCTAGCTGGTAAATTAAAACTGTATGATCACACTATTTAAATGTTTTACATCTCTCAACTGTATCTTAATAATTTAAGGAAAACCACGATTTTAGGAAGCAACTAAGGAATGGATACGGTCTAAATGGAGCTTAGTAGAAATTCATCCTGTGCTCAAATTCGTGTCGATTCGTCCATTCCCGTCCTTCATTAATTCCTTCTTTCTCGATTCATCATCACTTCGAAAAATCATTTTCTGACACAGCATACTTTTTCTTTTATCAATTAAAACAGTTTAATAAGGTAGATCTTACTGATTTCATCTTGTTTAGTTTTCGCTTTCTGCGATAATAATATACTACTGGCCACCGTAAATGTAACACCTTGAAGGAAATATTCAAATAGCATGAAATTTACAACATGCATTAGCGGAGGCATTAGCGGATATTCAAATGATTAGAATTTCAGCGCAGACGCACATCGCGCTTCTGTGGCGCAACTTAAAAGCGCTATTTAAGGTTTAGAGTTTTCGAAGATTTCAAGTTCGGCAATTGTGCTTTTCTCGCGGTTTAAAAAAAAAAAAAAAAAAAAAAACCACCAATTATGCCTCGTAGTAAACAGCGATCATCGTTTGATCAAGTATCCAAGTTCGGCAGAGGAAGGATAGTGGTCTGCCGAGAGTGTGGATTATCTTTCAGGGAAATCGGTAGTCGTGTTGGACGAAACCAAACAACTGTAATGCGGATATGTGACCGTTGGATGCAGGAGGGTATGACAGACCGACGTGTTCGATCGCATCCACCTCAGTGCACCACTTCACGTGATGATAGAAACATTGTGCGCATGGCAGTGACGGATCGTTCAGTCAGATCACGAACCATAGCACAGTACATTCAGTCTTTAACGCATCATACAGTGTCTGCGCGTACCATTTGACGCCGTTTACAGCAGAGTGGTCTGTCCGCAAGACGTCCATTGCTTCGTCTGCTCTTGACGCAGAATCACAGACGTCTCCGCCGCCAATGGTGCGATGAAAGAAGGATGTCTTTGGAATGAAATGAAATTGTCTTTACTGACGATTCACGCTTCTGTCTTCAACTCCACGATAGTCGGATTCGAGTCTGGAGACACCGAGAGAGAGGATGCTGAACAGATGCGTTATGCACCGCCACACTAGTCCTGCACCGGGTATTATGGTATGAGGCGGTATTGGATATCACTCTCGTACGCCTCTAATACGCATTGCCGGTACTTTAAACAGCCAGCGCTACATCTCCGAGGTGTTGGAGCCAGTTGTACTTCCTTACCTTCAGGGCTTGCCCACAGCCATATTTCAACAGGATACTGCGCGGCCACACATGGCACGCATTGTCCAAGGGTTCTTCATCAAACGTCAGATTGAATTGCTTCCCTGGCCGGCTCGCTCTCCGGATCTTTCGCCGATAGAAAACATGTGTTCCATGGTTGCTGAGCGATTGACCCAGATTATATGCCAAGCTGACACACCAGATCAACTTTGACAACGTGTGGAAACTGCTTGGTCTGCTGTACCCCAAGAACACATCCAAAGTCTCTTTCAATCAATACCGAGGCGTGTGGCAGCGGTGATCTCCAACAATGGCGGCTACTCTGGCTACTGATTCTGAAAGGAACTACACTTCACAGAAGTCTATAAATTTAATCATTTGATACTTGGTCAACATGTTATCTACTAAATAAATTTTGTTGTGATATCTCTTGTCTTTCTTGGTGTTGCAATTAGGGTGGCCAGCAGTGTATTTATTAACCATTTTCTTTCAATAATTAATTTTACAATTTGTTCTATTGATTTCTTCCTTTATAAATCTCTCTTCAATAATATCACTAAATGACCACATTTGATTTCAATAAATTTCGATTTCAATACTCATGATCATTTTAAACAGTTATTTATCAATATATCTTGAGGCCAATGAAGAACAATGACAAGAAATAAGACTGCATTGAAAATAGAAGTGCATTTGACGATTGTGCATCTTTTTAAAAATCATACATTTTATTTTAATAAATTTCGATTTAAATAAACTCATGACCATTTTAAACAGATATCCATGAAAATATTATGAGACCAATGTAGAACGATGACATGAAATAAGACTGCATTGCAAATAGAAATCCATTTGACGTTTATGTATCTTTTTAAAACCATTTCACAGCTACCTGCGTATTGGTCAGATTAACATGCTAACGGCATTTATAAACGAATATTAGCTCAACCATGAAGGAAGAAAAGAAAGAACAAGCCGATACTGGTGTTTCCCATACAGTCCCTTGAAACTATGACGCCTGGCCCCTTGTTAATCAAAACATTCATTGATTTGTTGTGTAAGAATTATAAGTTTTCACATATTCGGAGGGAAACATTTTGTAATGCGTCGTAAATATAAACATAAACGTACAATTCTACAATATTTCCTAACAATTCTGTAATATTTCCTATGTGAAAGAATACATTTTGAAACAGTATTTCCTTCTGAACGGAATTAAATACTATACTTTTCTCGTACTCACAATCAGATCAGTTTTAATTGGAACGAAATGGTTCACAAGTTTTTGCTGATTGCATTAGAACGAATTTTTAAGGTAATTCGATTTTATTCGGCTACCAATTGCAAAAATAAAAAGTTTATTGTATTGTTAAAATAAAAATCATGCATTATTTCTTTTATATTTACAGAGCCTCCTTCTGAAAGTTTTTCTCAAATATGAGATAAATTTCAGCTTCTAATTATGATCTTTTATATCAAAGATCATAATTTTTCTAGAATTAATGCTCTCCTTGGTTTATTTCAAATTAGGGCACCTTTATTTTAATAGTTAAATATGTTAAATATTGCTGCTGATTTCTATGATCCCTATTTTATATGAGAAATTCGGGAAGGGATAAAAAAATGAGTTTTCTACTTTACTGCTTTCTTAAGTACGCATCTGATATATTGTGCTTTACAACAACTTTTAATAAACTGTGTTCCAGTACGAACAATTCTTGCTTAAATGGTTTTATAAATGTATTCGTTAATAGAATTTTAATGTATGTTTACAATTAAATTGTTAAGCTCAGTGTATATTATTTATAGTCATAAGTTTAGATATATTTAATAATCAGATTTCTTCATAGTAACATTCATAAGAATTTATGAAAGAATAAATCCTTCATTTCCAAATACATTTATAAATAATTTAATAAATATTTACGTATTTAATTAGAAACAAATACATGTTTTTGAAAAGATATGCACAAATACATATGCACAAATATATTAAATATTTTTCATTTTCGGCATGTGAAAATCTTTATTTTCTGTGCATTCATACATTTACTTTCTGGGTACTTTTCGAGGAAAGTAATTTTCAATAATTTAGCATATGTCAGAATTTTACATGAAAAGTAAGTAGAAACACAAAGCGAAAGATAATTTCATGTATTATTTTTAATACACACTAAAATATTAACTTTGTGTATTACTTTAATACACACTAAAAAAATCAGTTTTTCTTAAATCAGTCTTTCACGAAGGCATCCCTCCACTTAAGCCTTTGAATGCTTTACTGTATCGAACAAATTTAATCTGACCTATATGCCGAATTATAAATATTTTAATATGCATAATTTTATATTTACATTTAGCCATCAGGTTGCAAAGGTTTGACTTAAAAAATAATTTTGGATACATTCATTATCAAATTCAAATTTTCTAGTAAATATATTTCGGCAGAACATTCAAAACTTGAATTTTACGTAATTTAATTTTACTCAATTTTACCCTGTTTGTTCTCTGATAAGATAATAAAGAACAACTACTTATTTCACATTTAAACACTAACCTCATTTTCATCAGATCGTAATCTTGATTGCTTTATTTTGCATAACCGAATTTGCTTCATTTTATGAAGCAGTTAAAATAGCTAATTGATCTAAATTCACAAATGTCTGAAATTTGCGCACTGCGAGGAAACCTAAAATGTAACAATGAGCAGAGTTTTTAAAATGCCAACTAATAACATTAACGATGTTTTTTCATGTCTTGAAACTGTTTTAAAATTAATAGACCACTACTCAGTCTCTTCTTTTATTAGGGGTTCATGACCAAAGTGATTATTTTTAAATTATACAAACTCTCAGTCATTTTAAAATGAGCAATTGTTACGCCTTTCTACTAAAAAATTTAGAAATTACCTATAATTTTATATTAAACAATAGTTGATTATGGAATCTCAATTTTTTTTCAATTTACTTTTTAAATGTAATTTTATTACTTTTAGTAACGCTTAAAATAATGCCGTTTTAATTGAACATTACTTTTCTATCTTGATCGGAAAAAAAGAAAAAGTGATTAAAATAGTGATTTGTTTATCTATAATAATCTATATTTAAAAAATAGATTTTTTAATTCTTAATTATCTATATCTAAACAAAATTTGTAATAATTTTTATCTAAATAGAACCTATAATAATCGATATCTAAATAAATCTATAATGCTAATCTATAATAATCTGTATCTAAAAACAATGATTTCTTTTATCTATGATGCCGAGAGTATTGAATATTGCAGTTTTAAATGGGTGTGAAAAAAGTATTTTATTTAAAATATTTTAATATTTGCAACAAAAAATAAAGTAGAAAATGTACTATCAAAGACATCGAGAAGTTTACAAATTTTCTAGCTTGTACCAGTTAGCTATAAAAAAATTTAGCTTTAAGATTTTTTGCGATATTTTGATATTTTAAAGGTACCTTAAGGTACTTATCATTCTTTACACATAACATAAACATTTTGTTAAGGTCTATTTTGTGTAATCCAGTAGCTTAGAATTTTATAAAAGAAACTGGTAATCAAAGTCACTGTTGCAAGTTATCGAAAGGTAACCAAGATGTGATTTGTGAGAAAATGACACTAACTTAGACAAACTGCTATTACTCATTCGGCAATGAAGGTTTCTTTGTGCGGAAGCATCCCCACTTTTTGGACGGAATTATCGAGTGCGGATGTACCACTAAAACACTGTCAAGGTAATGTGGTCTGGATGTAAACAAGGAGGCGCATTATCAAAGCTTAGATCACTTAATATTGGACTTTCAAAGATCAGCAGCACTGCTTCAGCCGGGGTGCAAGGAAGGCGTCTCTTTCTATTTGTTCCTTCGTGGTCTCAACAACGAGAGCCACGAATGGATTTTTTGAAAACAGGAGGAATCAGGAAAGCTTCCGTCAGTAGAGGATGGAAGACAGCAGTGTAAGAATTGGCCAATTTGATCACAGATTGAAGTCAGAGAAGAGGAATCAAGAAACAACTCCTTAAGTGAGAACTAACCAAAAATTTCTACTAGCAAGTTGTTAATAAGCATAGCATTAAAAAATGATTTCGTAATTAGTAGTTTTAGGAATTAGTAGAAGAGAAAGGTATTGTTATTTAAAACAACAATTTGTTTAACCAGATAATGATTTAAAGACATAGTTCATAAACTATGGATTAAAGGGAAGTTGACAGCGCTTGAATGAGTTGTATTTTATGATTCCGGTAGAAATGCGAAGCTAAAAGAAAATTCAAGAAAATTTTATTTCATGGTATATCAATGACTTCGCAGAACAAATAAAATGAAATCTGGTAATTAAAGGGATAATCTGTCTTCAAAAAGTTTGAATGTTCCTTCTGATAAAATATTAGCCAAAAAAAAAAAAAAAAAGGTCATAGTCATAAAATTAAATATGAAAATCAAAAGCTCTTCCAGAACATTTGAATTAAAAATTTACTTATGGAATAAAATTCGTTACAGCAGCTCTTTTCCAAAAAGCAGATTTTTTTTGTGAATCTGAAGTGAAATAAAGTGAATTATTATTTTATTTCAGCTATTGTGATGTTATAAAAAAAAACTAGAATTTAAACAAATCAGATAATTCGGGATGACAGTTTTGAATTAAATGCAGCGGAGTAACTAACAAAAAGATTCTCGTCTATTCTTTTAAAGGTTTTTGCTTTTTTTCTATATAGGAATAGTTTCTATATATCAGTAGCCGCATGCAATAACTTGCTATTTAGATGTTACGCTGCATGCCATGAAAATATATTTTTACATTGATTTAGGTTCTGTCTGATTACCAGTTTAAATTTGTCGGGAGGGAAACTTATTTACAAACATCTGCAATTAATCTTTATTTTAAATGAAAATTAATTAATGTTTTCTATAACGAAAGCAAAAACATTCACCGTTTTAAAGCGCAATAAATTTTATAGCTATAACAACCTAATAAATGCAGGTACCAAAAAAATATAATTTTTTTTTATTAGACACTAGTATTACTATATTATTTCTCGCTAAAAATATGAAGGTATAGATAGTAATAATCTGTTAATAGAAGCTGACTGTTAATCAAGCATGGACAATCTTCCTTACCATCCCTGATTTACAAGGAATGAGGTTTCATAAACAGTATCCTCACGATCCTGCAAGCTGCCTACTTTATTGCAAAAACAAATTTACATTCTAATCTGCTGCAGGGTGTGCACTATTTTTCTCAAGATATTCGAAGAGGAAGAAAACGCTTCATTAGAGTGTCAGGGTAAAACTCCGGTCTTATTATCATAAAAAAGGCTTGGCTGATCATTTTCAAAAACTGGAGAGGTAAACAGAGGGTAGAGACACGGTAGTAAGGCAAAGGCCATAATTTCGTGTGCCATACCGTAGGGGAAAGAGGTGATGATGTTGATGTTCGATTTCATTATCATCCAAACTAACAATTTTGGGGTGTCGATAAATTCATTCCCGTTTAAGGTATATTTAGTTAAGTTAAGAACAAGGTAACGACAGCCCTTCTACTAGTTTCTCAGTCGATAAATAAGAACAAATAGAAATAGGTTTTTAAGCATAGATTATTGTTAAGATTAAAAAAAAAAAAGTTTTGTGAAGATGTTGCAAGAATTCTCGCTCCAAAAGTTAACGCTTTATCAATAATAACTGCCGCAAGCCTTTGTTTAGTTTAAAATCTCGCATACGCAAATATTAAAAAAAATTAAATATAAACAGGCTGCTTTCAATTTATAAAGATTTATAAAAATCTGCTTGAATAAAAATTTACTTCTTCTATATAGTTTGCGCTTCATTTCTTCTTCAGTTTAAAATGCACACACCATTCTCAGATTTCAAATACCTTTTAAGAATTGTAAAATTTGCTAAAATTGGATAAATAGCATGAATATTTTCAAAGATATACAAGCTATTTATCCAACTTACATGTATTACATTTTCCCGGCTTTTTACATATACAGTGTTTTGAAAGCGTGTAGGGAAAATTCTGGTACGTTTGAGATTCAATTTTTCGGTTTTATATGAATTTTAATGCCTTAATTGAAAATTTAATCGAATCGTTTTTCTGTTTTTGATCTCAAATGAACCAGGAGAACGAAACATGTTTTCGAAACATATTAATTGGCTTTTCTGAAGCTTTAATTCATTTTCCCCTGATGAGTTCTAAATTGGAGCTTCAGTAAAGGGAGATTAATTTTGACAATTTTATATATTTTCCCTTTCGCATTTTTATTTTTCGAATTTGTTTTGCCATGAATTCTTATTTTAATTTTGGTTTGTTTAGATGTTGTGTATAACATCTTATACACGGTTACAAGTATTAATATTGTTGAGGAATTGCCTTGTTTTGATTCCGATTTAATATTTACTTTAAATGCTTTAAGTTTATTTTACTTCAATCCTGCAGCTATAGCGCAGGACGAGATTTTTAAAAAAATTGTTTTTTAATTTTTAGCCTATTATTATGTTTGTTTTTATATATATGTTAGTGTCTTGATAGAACAAATCTCCGGAAACATTATTACACCATTTGTAACTGTATTTAATGCTCTGATAGGTACATGTTTTCAGAAGGATATGTGATAATTGTGAGAACAATTTACAGCCGAAACACCTACAAAATCATCCACTTAATTTTAAAATATATTTAAATAAGAATTTAGCTTCGTCTGTGTGTATTTTAATTATGGCAAAGCACACTAGGGCTATCTGCCTAAGGGGAGAGATGCCTTCGTGGAGGACTTTCTAAGGGAAACTGGCTCGTATACACGTTACACATGGGGAAAACCACGAAAACACCCATGCAGCCAGCCCGTTCGCGGGATTCGAACCTCGGACCGAACTACCAGCTAGCTTCGTCTGTATAGTTTGCGCTTCAGTTATTTTTCATTTTAAAACGCATACAGCATTATCTGATTTCAAAGAAATTTTAAGAATTGTAAAATTTGCTACAAATTGAATAAATAGATGAACATTTTCAAAGATATAACGTTATTTATCCAAATTACAGGTATTAGATTTTCCCACTTTTTTTATATATGTTATTATATTGATTAAACAAATCTCTGGAAACATTATTATACAGTCTGTAACTGTATTTAATGCTCTGATACATGCCTGTTTTTAGAAGCATATGTGACAATTTTGAGAACCGTTCATGGCCGAAACGCATACAAGATTATTTACTTAATTTGTACATTAAGATAGATTAAAATGAGCAGCTTTGAAAATAAGGTGCCTTCATCTCTTCTCTCTTGTTAAATAATCAAAAATCTATATGTTTGTATGTAGGCATGTATGCTGTTCCTCATAACGTGGAAAAACGGCGAAGCCTAGAGCCACCAAATTTTTAACACGCATAGTCTTCCTCCGATGCACTTAGAAGCCCGAGTTTAGATTTTCGAATTTGTTTTTTTATTTGTTTTGTGCGAAATTAACGAACTTTTGATTAACAAACTCTACGGTTTAAAAGCAATGTGCCACCATTCCACAAAGTGCATGGTATTTATGTTTGAAATTAAATCAACAAACTTAGCGATTTTTAAAAAAAAATGTTGCCACTGCCTGAAATAATTTTTTTTGTCTTCCGCTAGTCAGTATACTGTCAGTCAGCTTAGAGGAAGATATTTAAATTTCCTTTCATATTTAATCTGTTGTTACTGATTAACAATCTAAACAATTTAAAAGCAATAAATGCAGTCCTTTATCTTTGTAATTGTTATTTACCAACTGGACCCAGAAATCACACCGACTGGACTCATTAAAATCACATTTTTTGCTTTTTAATGATAATTATTTTAATTGGTTGTTATATATATATTTTTTTCTATTTTAAAATGTTTTGTCATATATTATTTTGTTTGCCCTTTTAGAGCTATTTTTTTAATTTTTTCCATTCAGAATGTATTCAGCTTTCTAATTCCTTCTTATCATTTTACTTTTAAAGAGGTTTATTTTCGCTTTCCGTTTTTATATTCGCTCATTTCCTGTTATTAAATGACTTTTATTTTGTTTCTTGGTTTTATATTTCTACTTGTTTAACTTTTGTTTAACATATTATTAAAAGTCAAACTTTTATAAAACCTGCGTCTTAAATGAATGCAATTTTTTAACAATCTGCAACATTTGGTTAAATGTAAACAATAAAAGATTACTTCTAAATTCCTACAATATTAAATATTAATACAATATTAAATCTTCTGTTCCTATTTCTAAAGAAATTTCTATTGTTAGAAACATACGCTAACTTTTATATTCAAAAATGAGAATGATCCTTTCTTCCTTATTTTATTACACTCAACCATTAGTCAAAACTTAAGTGGAAATTATAACAGCTTCATTTAAAAGGTGCTTATTTTACATCGACTTGATCCTGTGAAGTATAAAGCCTAGTTTAAGCCTCAAATTACTTTTCAGCACCATTTATAAAAAAAAAAAAAGCATTTCAAAGTAGTATTAAAAAAAAGTATTTTCCAAAAATTATTTAAAGTCACCTACTACCACCGAGTCTAGCAATCCTTCGATTTTAAATATTAATTAAGTAGTTAATATTTCTAATGTAATTTTCTCCGAAGTTTAATACAATGTAGTGAAATGTACTTGCCAGTTATCCTGCAAAAACTATTTGTTTTTCATGTCAGACCCTTTCTACTGAAAAAAGCATTTAAATTCAACAAAAGTTCAAAGATTCGGAGCCAAACAAGCAAAATTATTCGCAGGTTTAACGCTTATAATGCATATAACAATCTCATCTAATTCGTATCGAAAAGGGGAAAAAATCTCTGTAATACATCTGGTTGTCCTTATAATCCCATGTTTTCTACTTTCTTGAATAAAAATGAAACACTTTTTTTAATTATGTATTAAAAACAACCATTCAACTAAAAGAAAGAGCGAAAAGAATAATCTTCATGCTATCCTTAAATGTTTCCTATGCCCATAAATAAAATCTTTGAATTCGTCTTTTTTAAAAGCTGTAGGAATCTTTATGAACACTTAGATGCTTGGTACTTAGAACAAACAAAGGTAAAGTTACAGAACCGAAATAAAAACATAAAGCCTTTACAATTTTTGTGATTGTTATTCATCGGTCACTCATATCTTTTATGTATACCATATGTTCTGCGTATAACGCGCAACAATAATTTCAAACTACATTTATTAATTTTTAGGTATAGTCGCAGGATATCGCGCACCTTTTTCTTTACGAAGTTTGAAAGATACATGTGCGATGCTCTTATCTTTTGAAGTCATTCATTCAAGAGTTTTCCCAGGCATCCGATCAATAGTATACTGAATTGACAAGCAGTAAGGGGAACAATACGTGTGTAGGGTGAAATGCTTGAGAGAGTGAATATATTCAGAAATGAGAATGATCCTTTCTTCCTTATTTTATTACACTCAACCATTAGTCAAAACTTAAGTGGAAATTATAACAGCTTCATTTAAAAGGTGCTTATTTTACATCGACTTTTTCCTGTGAAGCATAAACTGCAAAGAGGGTGGATAGCGTATAATTCTAGGGTTTTGAGAAGATGGAGACAGAATTTGGGGCGAGAATGCCTTTTCGACGCGAATGAATTCGCGGAATTAGGCGTCAGAAGTTTCTCTTTCCGTAGACATTTGAAGCCGTGATTTTGAAATGAACATCGAAGACTTTAATAAATCGCATTTGCTTTACTTTAAATACAGGTGGTCTACTGTTCCTTTTAGTAGTAAATATGGCTTCCGCCAAATGAAACAACACAATGCTGGTTTCAAATGCAAAATCATTCCGTTTGCGAAAGAAAATGGGAATCGTGCTCTAGCAAGGTTGTTTGGTGCTGGTGGAAAGATGGAACGGAAGACGGTTATTTATTTATGGAACAGAGTAACAATGATGGTGAAGGTGAAACAGAACTCGATGATGTGCTTGAAGCTATAGCGGAAAACGAACATGACGAACTTTTCAGGTTATCCGATAATAAAAATTTTCAAAGTTATAAAGGGATGATTCTCCATCTCCAGGATTTGGCGATTAGGTCCCTTAATCCCAGTCGCCCTTTAAAAGGGAGAGTATATAAGGTATTCCTCCCACCTTCTTAGCATGCCTTCGTACTGTAGTGGTTAAGCACGCTCGGCGCGTATTCGAGAGGCCCGTGATTCGAGTCCCGGCGAAGGCGTAGCTCATTTTTCATCGCTCCTGCTTCGAAATTACCTAATGTCTCTACAAGGTCATAAAACATGTCATTTCTTTTAAACAAGCAGCATTTAGGTAAATATATACAAAAAAGCTAATTTTTGTATGCTGATTCTTTCCTTATTTTTAATCCACCATTTTTGTATCCGACGTATAACGCGCACCCGTAAATTTCAATTTTTTATTATTATTGTTATTAAAAACACGCATTATACGCCTGAATATACGGTACACATATCTATTAAATTTATGTGTTATTCATCGATCACTTTCTTCTCAAAATCTTCATCGTACAAGTACTTTAATAAATAACAAAAAATATAATTGTGAGTAAACTATAAATGAGCCAAGAATAATTTAAAACATACAACGTCTCGTTTCGTTTCCTAAATAAAATTTTAAATCTGCTATTTGATAGTTGTTTATTTTCCTAGTCGTTTTGCAATAAATGTGAAGAAAGTGCGTTATGTATTGTCAATGATAAAAATTCATGGAGATTTCTAGCTTTCTTGTTCTACGATTTTGGGACATTCGTTGGCTTCAGTAATAGTTGCAGATTCGGGAATCTCCCATAATATTTTTTCGAGCGCGAGGAAGAGTATTCATGCCAGATTTGGGATGGCTACTTTGGACGTTGCGGAGGTTTTTGCCTAACATGAATACATCCCAGTTAACATGTTGGGTTCACTTTTATGTGTATTAGATTTTAGATTCAACTACTCCTGTTTTGAAAGCAATAAGCTAATTTCTGAGCAATAATTATACCCTTAAAAGCTGTCTTCCTCTCCCTGTATAATTACTCCGGCTTGGCTTTCTGATGTACGACCTTTGCGTAACCCCCTGTGACCTTCAGCAGTAATCACACAATTCCGCGACCTTATATGGCTTCTCGGTATTAATTTTCTCGCCATCTGCGATAGTCTGCGCTGACAAATTGAGCCGTCAACGCGTGATATGACGTCATGCCGATGTTTACACGCGCCTTATCGCATTGCGTGTACATGATTAATTACTTAGCGCTGGAATTATGGACGTGCTAAAAGGCGAGATTAAAAGATGAGGCGTTGATGTCTTCTTCACTGCCGTGTCCCAGACAGTTTACAATGGCGTTTAAGTATCGTCCATAGCGTGCTATTCATCAGAGCTATCGTGAAATCGATAAGAAATTATTCTTAAGAGTACCGATTCTTTGAAAGTTACTGAAATGTAGGCGATTATGAATGGTGGGCGTCGGTGCAATCTTATCATAAAGTGTTTCAACTCTTATAAAAACCAGGCGGAAATACAAACCCAGAAAAGATCCTCGATTCTAAGAGAATGAGGTAGGCAATAATAAAATCAAAATACTGAGAAATATTTTATTCGCGTGTTTTGAATCTATACTTTCTAAATTCTCATATATCTATTTATGGGTTTTCATGAAATTTTATATGCTTATTCATTTAATTAAATACACACACACACACACACACACACACCAAAAAAAAAAAAAAAATTGAAAGGTTTCAGATTTTAAAGGTCGCCCAAAAGGGTTTGTTAAGGTTTTTTTACGCTCTCGCTGAGTTCGCAGTCTATCAGTTTATTATTGCTTTCACTCTTGCTAACACCCCTTTTTTTACCGTTTTAGCTTAATTATTAAGCGTAGTTTTCTTTGCATTTACGCCATATAGAATTCAACAGTAAAATAAAAAAAATAAAAAAAAAAAAAAATAAAGCAGAATACAGAAAATATTTAGAATTCCTAATGCAGTGTTAAACGTTGGCATACATTTCTTTATTTTTTTCCGACTATTTTAAGTTTTCATATCAATGTTTAGTCTTCTCAGCAAGAAAGCTTACAAATCTTATTTTTTTCTTTATTATTAACATTTTGTGTGTTACAGTTATTTATTAAATATTACATTCTTCATACTTAGCAACATACAATTCAATTCAACAGCATAATCACCAAATATTTAAAAACAACATATCTTTAGAACTTCCGATAAACAATTTCGCGCGCTGGAGATAAAAATGTTTTATTGCGTACAGTGTTGCCACTGCTTGCTTTGGAATCAATGGGCTTGTTAATAAAAAAATTCATTATAGTTTCACAAAATATTAAATAATGATAAAAATATATAATATCATTCTATGAAAATACTGAGTATGCTTTATTAGCTAGATCATGAATTAAATGCATTTTTGCTATTTAAACCAATCCTATTCAAAAACAAGAAATTAAAATTCTTAAGAACCGCATCTATTGCTCTCAAATACTTGCGTTTGTTAATCCACAACATACAGATTCAATTTGAAAAATAAATATCTTACATTACATCGCGGTTCGAGACAATATCCCTTTTGGGTTTGCAAAATTCATTTTCAGTATTGTTTCTGACAATAAAGAGTTAACTCTGTTACGATATTTAAACAAAGCAAGTGACACACCGAAAGGTACACAGGGGGAAAAAAAACGTAGTAATACGTCATTTATTTACTGACTAGTAATCTTCGATTCGATAACAAATCAAATAATGCTTTAAATTAAAATGGCCAACCAACGTGCCGATGTCCTGCACTACGTTCAACCCTTGTTTTAACTCTCCAATGTTGTGTCTCGAATAATTTTTTTGAGGTTTTAATACTGATGTTAACCCTCAGAGTGTAAGGAGTGAACTAAACATTCTTGACTGTTCAGTGTTGATGTTAACTTATCAGGTCAAAGAGAAAATACAAATTTTATTGCTCTTCAACGACCTCTCTCAGAATGTTTTTTTTATTATTCTCATTTTCGAAAATATTAGCTGTAAACGCAAATATTGATCAGCTGAGTGCGTCCACGCCATGCATTTTTTTTTGGGGGGGGGGTTCTTTCTTCACCTTTCTAAATCATATTAACCAAGATACCGATGTCATTGCTAACGTTGGAAATAGAACTGGAACGTTGCAATTGGTAACGTTGCTAAAATTGGAATAGAAATAGAACGATGAAATAAGAACTAAAGTAACAAGATATAATGAATAAAGTAGGTAGTAACTAAAATAGACCACTCGTGCCTTAAAGCTTTCTCATCTCATAATATCTTAAAGCTAAAAGAAAAAAGAAAAAAAAATTGCAGAATGCAAATCATAAAATTAGATCATAATAATAAAGCTTACTTCATACTAATAATGGTAGCCTATTGTTGTAGAATATTAAAATTACATCTTACCTGTTTTCCAAAATAAAAGTTTTAAAACTTAGGATTCTATTTAAATTGCCTTCCAGATCGTTGCCATTTTATAAATAGTTGCCATCATAAAAGTTTGTATGAGCATTTCAGAAGAGCAAAAACATTAATTCAAAAATTCGGAATATTTTTTACATCTCCACATGGTAATTATGAACAGAAGTAACACAAGTAAACATATCCGGAGCAAATCTGGAAATCTTCATCATTCAGATACTCTTATCAATTTATATCCGAAACAGAAATAGTATGGCGAATCAATATTTACATATGTACATAAGCTTATATTAAAAAAAGGTATGGCAAAATTTAACACTCTGTAAACGAGAACATTGATCCAATTGGACTGCGTCCAAGCCACACACACGTTTTAGCCCAAAGGGAGCATTAGCTCAGATGGATTATTAACTTCGTTTCGGCATTTTGCGTCGATTCATTATAAACGGCGAATCACTTTTGAAATTATTGCCACCAAATATTATGGTCTTGTATTATATTTAAAGAAACTAAATAATGAATAATCTGCACGAATGTATGTAGGTTTCTCGCGTTGTGATAAAATAACGGTACCTAGAGCAATCAAATTTTGAATAACGTAATCTTCCACCGAATATGGCCATCTGGAATCTGTTTATTATATATTTCATATTTTGTAAAACATTTACGAGGTTTTGATTAAGAAACTCGGCGATTTCAAAGCGAGCAATGGCAACACTGTACAGGAAAAAAACATTTTTATCTCCAGCGCGCGAGACTGTGTATCGGAAATTCTAAACATGCTCTTTTAAATAATTCGCGGTATTGCTGTTGGACTGACTTTTATGGTTTAAGTGCGAAGAACATGATATCTGATAAATAAAGGTAACACGGGGAAACGTTAAGAAAACCGCCCCTTCAGACTTTTTTTTCTTTTTAGCCCAAAACGGCATTTTTCCTGAGGGACTATTGTTTTCGTATTGCGATTTTGCGTCGAATCACTCTTGAATGTCCGTTTCACTTTTCAAACTGTTACCACCAAATATTATCGCCCTGTATTATATTTGAAGAAATTAAATAATGAAGAATCTGCATAAATGTATGTATGTTTCTCGCATTGTGATAAAACAATAGAACTATCCAATTTTGAATGAGGTAATCCTACTGCGAATATTTGAAACTACTGCACTTAATTCTAAAGATATGCTCAGTTTAAAATTATTTTGCGATATTGATCTTGAACTGAATTTCATGGTTTAAGTGCGAAGAACATGATATTTAATAAGTAAAGGTAACACACAAATCGCAAAGAAAGCATCAGACTAAAAGATTCGAATTTGGACTAAAGTTCTCCTCAGACTATAATATTAAGAAATTTGATGTAAATTATACTAACCGACAGAAAAGATGGCGCTTCCTTGTGAACTTAGGATTGTTCACAAGGAATTAGTGAGATGCTAATTGATAGCTGCAAAACCTCAAAGTATATAGCTGCGGTAATGCCATTCTGAGAATGCTGGGAAAGCTGGAGCGATCAATTTACACTTCTTGCCATCTATGTTCCTGCTAGGCCTTGTTTCAGAGACAAGATAGTGTTGTTATTTCATTCACTTGAGTCTCCAGCTTCAGATAAATTATCTAATTGCTTTCTCATTATCTGTTGCATTTTTGGCTAAGAAAGAAATGTATATATTCTACACACTATTCTAACTCTTATTCCTTGACTTTTGTCTTTAGTTTCAAAGGTATAAAACTGATCGAATAGAGTGAACGGTTACTCGGTTGTTAAAAGTAAGGTTTAATAAATTTTAAAGATATGAATTTATACTGAAAAAAAGTAAATGTATATAAAAATAATGAAAGCTTTCAGATTATATATTACTCCCAAAGAGCCTTTTTTAACATTTTATGTGTTACATTTATTTATTAAATATCACGTTCTTCGCACGTAAACCATGAAATTCAATTCAACAGCAATATCGCAAAATATTTAAAAGAGCATATCTTTAGAATTTCCGGTACACAGTTTCGCGTGCTGGTGATAATTTTTTCCCATACTGTGTTACCATTGCTCGCTTTGAAATCGTTGTTTCTCAGTCAAAAATTCCTTAATGCTTGACAAAATATGAGATAGATAATAAAACAATTTCCAAATCCCATTTTTGGGCTTCCAGATGGCCATATTCGAGGGGTGGACTACATTTTTCAAAATTTGATGTCTCTAGATACCATTGTTTTTTCACAATATGAAAAAAAAATACATACATTCATGCCAATTCTTTATTATTTAATTTCTTTAAATATAATGCAGGGCTCTAATATTTGGTGGCAACAATTTCAAAAGTGAACCGACTTTTATATTGAACCGACGCAAAATGTCAAAACGAAATTAATATCTCTTCTGGGCAAATTGCCCCTTTGGGCTAAAAGAAGGTTTATGCAGTACTTATTTGGAATTAACTTCTAGTTAAATGATAAAAAAATAATTTTACAAGTTTATTCTGATTTGACAAGAAAATCCAAGTTAACAAAGGAATCATATCAAAATAAACAAAAATAAAATGTAGTACCTTATTTGTTCATTGCTTCGTTCTACTATTAACTGTTTTTTCAAGCACTATCTTGCAAATGATTTTTTTTTTCTTTTTACTAAATGTATTATGGAATACATAACTTACTTCCTAGTACTTTCAAGCTGGCTTTGCTCCGAGAATAGTGTTCTTCAGCCACCTATCTCAACTGTTATAAACCTGCGCATGCTGAAAATTTCTAATAGCAGTTAAATTTCCTTGCTAGCTAAAAAAGAAGGATAAAGGAAAAAGCATAAAAATTAAACACATGTTTCAAACTTAGATAAGATCTTTTAGTTTACTTGTTTATTCGGTTGATTAAAGAGATACTTTCATGTAGAGCACTTTTAAAAAGACTGGCTCATTTTTGCGTTGCAAATGGGAAAAATACAAGAATGTTCATGCAAGCAGTTTTTTTACCAGAAATCGTAGAACTCGCATGCAATAACTATTAATATTTGACGATCTTACCCCGTTGGTCACTGATGGTTGAAATATTTTTATGTTTAGTAGTTTAATTTTTTAAATTGTATAAATCAGGAAATGATGGAAGTAAAAGAAAAATAAAAGGAAGTAAAAAAAGTAAAAGAAATTGTTGATTATTTTCATATCGCACTAGCGTTCTGTTTTGTTATGAAAAAGAGCAAAATAATAACGCAAAATTGATTATTTCTAAATAATATTTCCTCATCTCATACACGTGATTTTAGATATATCAGTACTGGTTTCTGAAATAAGACCTCGAAGCCACCCGATTTAGAAACTAAAGCTTACTACTAAATAGGCAAGCTAAATATTCTGTTAAGATTTTTTTAAGGAGTTTAGTAGCGAATAATTTCACGTTCGTTCTTCTTGTTCATCCAGTGATTCTTTCTTTTGCATCCTTTTCAGTTTAATCCTGCGGTTATTTTACTTTCTTTCAGTTTATTTTACCATCTTTCGTTTTTTGTTCTTCACTAAATAGAGTTTTCAGTGTCTACCAAAAGGAGATCATGAATGTGTCCAAATAATAGATTCAAAAATGTAATTAAAACTGTGAAAGAAAATATAACTGTGGAAAGGAAATTTTATTCATATAATGGTATAACCAAGGCTGAGGGAAAAAATAAGAAGAAATTAAATAAGACTATAAAATGAAAAAGATTTGCTTTCAAATTCTCGTGCTAAAATTTTTGATACTATACTATCTTTAGAAAAATGCTCTGAAAATGTATAACAATAAACACCTCAAAAATATTCTTAAATTCATTTATTCCTTTCAGTTTGAAATAAATCACTTCCTCTGTCGCCAGTCAACACACTTGCAGATCTTTCATTTATCTTTAGTATTATAAACGTAATACTATGTTTTTAAACGGAAGTCGATGCCGAAAGAAAGCTCCCTCTTTCGGAGTACATGAGAAAGATTGGATTATGTCCAACTTTTAATAACAGAGTGGCTCAAAATTGTATGGGCTCGTCGGCCAAGTGCATCGGTCATTTTTTCCAGCATGCGAGACTGTTGTCTCGCACGCTGGAGATAAAAATGTTTTGTTTCGAACAGTGTTGCCACTGCGAGATTGAGTTTGTTAGACAAAAATTCATCAAAGTTTTAAAAAATATCGAATAAAAAATAAGAAACAAATTCGGAATTCAAAATCTTCCAGGTGTTATTTGGCTGCAGGACTATATTATTAAAAATTGAATGGCTCTACGTACTGTCATCTTTTCTCAATACGAGAAATATACATACATGTATGCAGATTCTTCATTACTTAATTTCTTTAAAAATAACACAGGGTGATAATATTTGGTGGCAACGACTTGAAAAATGATACGCCGTTTATAGTAAAACAACGGGAAATCCTCTTTCGAGACTAATATTTTCTTTTGTGCTTAAAAAACAGAATAAATGAACAGAAAAAAACACCATTCCCGTTATTATTTCAAGAGGACTTATATCCCTTCTGCAAGTATTGGACGTATCAGTGAATAAACCATTCAAAGATTATTTCCGAAATTTTTATTGAGTGGATATTAGAACGGTTGCACAGTTTTACTAAAATTGAAAAAAATACAGACTTTCCATTGAATTTATTTGTTTGTGGATTTTGGGTGCATGGACTCTAACTGACGAAGCAATAATAATAAAGAACTTCAAGAAAACGGAGGTATCTAATGCTATCAATGGTTTCATTACATATGAGAAGACAAGAGTTAATAAGGATAAGGATGATGACGATGGTGACAACTTGCGAACTGTAGCAGACTACACAGACAGCAGTTCGAGAAGCGCAGATTGCCTATGGAATAGCAAAGACGACAATAAGAACAGGTGAGATTTAAGTTACAGGGAAGTAGAAAAGAAGATATACTATTAGATATTGTAATGTTAATATTGCTACTTATTCTTGCTGCAATGTAATTTCTTTTTTAAAATAGTGATATAATAGTTACCTGTCGTTTATCTATGACTAGATTACTTTTTATTTGATATGTTCTTACTGTAATTGCATCGTTCGGAAATTAAATTATTCGCATAATTTCTCCTCTCGTTTTTAGAACGATAAAATTAGTTTAAAAAAAGGAGAAAAATTTCTAACTGTACTTCTTGGTTGTGCTATCGGATGCATCCAGAACAAATTTTATTAATTAGAGGAAAATTTTGTAATAAGTAATATACCTTAAATTCCATTGCACATTTCTGTTTTCTGTTTTATTCAAAAATAATATTTAGTATTTTGTTAGTTTACTAGTTATAAAATTTTATATTTTAAAATCGAATGCAGAAAAATTGAAATATTTGCTGAGATGAGTGTAATTTTATTCAACAGGATCACGACTAATCAGAAGTAGATATTTAAAGAGAAGCAAAGCACTTTTTGATACTAATTACTGTTCAAGGTGCTAGTTGAAGTTTTCAAATTACAATCTTTTTTATAAAAGTAACAAGGGGTGCTTTTTAGGAAACTATTAAATTAAATTAAATTAATATGAGCTAATAGTATGGCCTGCAATATTCGGCAAATATGCAGACTGTAACTAATAATCAAAAGAAATCACATAATATATATAGATATGATATGTACAGTGCAGGATTTAAGTATAAGATACACAAGCTATAGCTTAGGGCCCCCGCTTTCTTGCCCTTCCCACACAAAGAAAAACCTCTAGGTATTCGAAAATCATATTTGGTACTGACATATAATGTCTGGACTTCATATTTCAAATAGTTTAGGGCCCCCAGTTTAAAGTAGATCACAAACTTGACTACGTTTATCAGTTAGCTATACACGCAAGGAATTTTGTCTTAAAATACTCGCAGGAATTAACAATCAGTTACTTTTTTCTTTTTTGGTCTTTAGGTGCAGGAGAAAAAAAAATTGTTTTATTATTTAGTTTAGTCAAGAAAATATATTTTATAGCTTACTTCATGGAAAGAAAGGTACTTAACTAATTTAACTTTTAAAAAAGTACTTTTCTATTTTATTGAAAATAAATATGATAAAAGAAAAAATAATATTCATCCACTTGCATTTCAGAAAAGTCATATATTAGGCTTGCAGGAAAAAACAACCCAATTTTCAGATTTTCTGAATTTCCGAATCGGCTTTAGTCCCAATAGTACGGATAGTGGGATTTCTGCAGATATGCTAGTGCATTGCATATTTTTAAATATGATTAAGTTTTATCACATTTCCATTAAAAATTAATGAATACCTGTAAAATTTCCCAAACACACCAAAAAATATAACGCAGAAATGTTAAATGCTTTTGAATCACTTAATGATTGCAGCCACAAATACTCAATTCCCATTAGAAAATTTCCATTCGAGGAAAGGTTATAAAAAAGTGAAATAAATCCGCGTACCCTCTGTTTGAGCAAAGCTTTCGTGCTCTGGCAGAGAAATGCCTCTAATCAAGCGTGAACGTAAAGCGAATGAAACGCTGACGTAAATCGAATTCTCGTCGTCTCCAGCGCCGAAGCAATTTGTGCCAAAAAACTCATTCCAGCAAATGATCACTTGCGCCGTAATCATTTTCCATAATTACATCGCCCTTTCACCGTCCTACAGAGCTTCTCTATTGTTTTAAGTTGATGACTTTTAAATGACGACTGCTATTTTTAAGTTACGTCAGCATTTAGCGTAAATAATGCTAATTATGTAGTTCCACTCTAATAGACGTTACGTTCCTGCTGCGCAAACAAAAGAAGAGATTTTTATTTTTCTTCTTTGCTCCTTTAGTATCTGCTCCTTCGCCGTAGGATGTTAATCTTCAGGGAGTGTATCTTCAGAGAGGCCTTATATTGTCAGACTAACTTGACAAATAGCTTGTCAACACGTAGCGAGACACTGAGAGTTCTTTGTCTGAATTGCTGATGACACCTTAGTGATTTGCAATTACAAAACATAAAAGGATAATGGCTAACTCTGTAGGAACCAGTGTTTTTTAGATAAAGAGATAACCTTCAAGTAAAATAATGATACCCTCGAAATATTCTTCGAAGAATCTGTTAACTTAGATGTAAAGTTTTTCAACCACCAAAAGCTTTGTGCTCTTTTAATTCATTTTTGGCTTCGGCACAACAACTCTGTGATGCAGTGACTTTGTTAAAACCTACTTGATCAAGTTGAAACGAAGCTATAAATATAACTTTCTTTCACGGTACTCCTGCAATTAGACAAACTTTAAGTAATTAATTTGCAGTTGAAACATTTCTGTTTATTATGTATATAGAAACTGAAATCATCACGGATTATTTTACCGACAGAGGCCATTTGCTTATGATAAATAAATATTTTAAGGATACATACTTGTATAGTTAGTTCTATTGCCGTGAAGGACATGTAATGAAATGACATACGAAATGGTGTCGAGCTTTTTCTTCTGAAAAGGGGAAAATATGGTCAACGTTTTTATTAAATGAATGAATTCACTTCAGCTCTTTACTCACATATAGTGTATGATTTCAGATTACCATGAAAAAAGAAAAATAGATTGTAAATAAAAGCAGAGTAAATAGTGAAAAAGGGACCTAGTCATGAACCCAGAATAAAAAAAAGTTGATTTTTTAATTAAATATTAACTTGCTTACATTTTTCATTTTATAAACTTATAAAAGTGTATGAACATGTTTAAAGCAATTTATAATTTAGCAAATGGAAATAATGTATACAAGAATATCCTAGGTTGTTTAAAAACTATATCTTAAATATGCTTCTATTAATTAAGTCACTTTCTGACTTTAACGACCTCATCCAAAAATAAGTAGATTTTACACAGTTTTTTCACAAACCTTTTTTTTATTAATTAAATTATTGTAATCAACTTTCTTTCTGAATGCTTTAAAATTACATGTTCAAGGGAAGGGTTTTTGATAAGCAAAAGAAGGAATTTCGACTGATCTTATAGGACAAAAAAATATTTTTATATATTAATTCGTTTGGTATAGTTTTTATTTCAGAGAACATCATGTTTAAACTACACATCTTCAAAATCAAAACTATTTCAGAAATTTTAACTGCTAAATGTAATAAAACAAATGCAAATTTTAAAAGCTCTTCCTTGAGTAGAAATACATTTGATATATTTTAATATAAGTTGTAAAGTTATTTACTCAAATCGTTAGAAAATCAGAAGATTATTAAATTTAGAAGAAACTGAAGAAATGTTGTTTTGAACGTAGAAAATATTTTCAAAAAGTATAAATTGAAGATGGAATGTTTTTCTAAAACTTTTTAAATCAAAATCGTAAAATAAAGGAATTCATACTAAACTAGAAGAAATGTATGCATAAGTAAATAAATATTTATATGAATTATAAGCTCTAATGTTGTTTTAACTCCTCAATCGGTAAAATTAATTTTCCAAATTGAGAAACTTTCCCAATCTTTTTTTAAATATGATCTCATATTTTAAAAAACTATCCCAAATCGAAGAAACTACTTTAAAAAGAGGGTGGAACTTTCGAAGATATGCAATAACTTGGGGACTCACACTAATACATTTTACAAAAAATATACGTTAAAAAAATATCAGAAGTCAAATAAAGGTTTACGAATTTTTGAATGAAAAATATTCAAGTAAAGACTTTTTCTTTTTCTTTTCTTATTTATTTCCTTGTACGTCAATTTAAGTATATCTTTAATCTTTAAGTGCTGCAAATATTACATTTAGTTAAATATATATTTTTATCCGATATTGCACCGTTCGGAAAGATGCATAAGTGATAAGAAAAGGAATACTCTATATTTTGCTTCCTTAAACAGTAATCGAAGACACGTACTTTCATTTACAAATATCTTAATAAGTAAAAATAAAGTTTTAAGAAAATAGATTCATAAGTATAGCATGGAGGGCTTTAAAAGATCATACTTAACTTTATACGCTTTAGACTGTCATAGGATCAAATTATTTTTTTCCGTAGGTTTTAATCAATTAAAATCAAATATTTTATAGCTTTAAAGTTTAAAAAAAAAGGTAGCTGATTTGAGTCATTTTTTTCTGTGACTGTACCAAATGTAATTTAATTTCTTTCGTGAAAATAATGACTATAGCTGCAAACCAAATGTTACACTTGGGTGGAATTGTCTTTAGTTAAACAGCATTTGAAGTATTTGTTGGGCATATTTCGAGAATGCTTGTAAAGGCACGGAGATTTTACTTTCCTATAATTAAAACGCAATGAATAATTTACAAACTAGGATTTTCATTAGCCCAAAGGAACAATTTACCCAGAAGGGCTATTAATTTCGTTTTGGCATTTTGCGTTGGTTCACTATAAACGGCGTGTCACTTTTCAAAATGTTGCCATCAAATATTTCAGTCCTGCATTATATTTAAAGAAGTTAAATAATGAAGAATCTGAATGAATGTATGTATTGTTCTCGCACTGTGAAAAATCAATGGTACCTAGAGATATGAAAAATTTTTGAATAGCGTAGTCCTCCATTGGAGTATGGGCATCTGGAAGCCCAAATTTAGAATTTGGAATTTATTTTATTATCTGTTTCAGATTTCGTGAAAATTTAACGAATTTTTGGTTAAGAAACTCAACGATTTTAAAGAGAGCAATGGCTGTACGGAAAAAAAAATATCTCCTGCGCGAGACTGGTTATCGAAACTTCTAAATATATGCTCTTTTAAAACTATTTTTTGATAGTGCTGTTGAATTGAATTTTGTGGTTTAAGTACGAAGAATATGATATTTAATAAGTAACACGCCATACGTTAAAAAAACGCTTCTTTGGGCGTATTGTAAAATCTAGAAGCTTTCAGATTTTTGTTTTCTTTATATAGCCCATTAGAAATTTATGGTTTTCTGACGAAATTCTCATAAAATATTCTAGTGTAAGAAATTGTCTAGACTCGATGATTAAGAAAAATAAGTCCTAGAGATATCAATGGTACCTAGAGATATGAAAAATTTTTGAATAGCGTAGTCCTCCATTGGAGTATGGGCATCTGGAAGCCCAAATTTAGAATCTGTTTCACATTTCGTGAAAATTTAACGAATTTTTGGTTAAGAAACTCAACGATTTTAAAGAGAGCAATGGCTGTACGGAAAAAAAAAAAAAAAATATCTCCTGCGCGAGACTGTGTATCGAAACTTCTAAATATATGCTCTTTTAAAACTATTTTTTGATAGTGCTGTTGAATTGAATTTTATGGTTTAAGTACGAAGAATATGATATTTAATAAGTAACATACAAAACGTTAAAAAAACGCTTCTTTGGGCGTATTGTAAAATCTATAAGCTTTCAGATTTTTGTTTTCTTTATATAGCCCATTAGAAATTTATGGTTTTCTGACGAAATTCTCATAAAATATTCTAGTGTAAGAAATTGTCTAGACTCGATGATTAAGAAAAATAAGTCCTAGAGATATCAATGGTACCTAGAGATATGAAAAATTTTTGAATAGCGTAGTCCTCCATTGGAGTATGGGCATCTGGAAGCCCAAATTTAGAATTTGGAATTTATTTTATTATCTGTTTCAGATTTCGTGAAAATTTAACGAATTTTTGGTTAAGAAACTCAACGATTTTAAAGAGAGCAATGGCTGTACGGAAAAAAAAATATCTCCTGCGCGAGACTGGTTATCGAAACTTCTAAATATATGCTCTTTTAAAACTATTTTTTGATAGTGCTGTTGAATTGAATTTTGTGGTTTAAGTACGAAGAATATGATATTTAATAAGTAACACGCCATACGTTAAAAAAACGCTTCTTTGGGCGTATTGTAAAATCTAGAAGCTTTCAGATTTTTGTTTTCTTTATATAGCCCATTAGAAATTTATGGTTTTCTGACGAAATTCTCATAAAATATTCTAGTGTAAGAAATTGTCTAGACTCGATGATTAAGAAAAATAAGTCCTAGAGATATCAATGGTACCTAGAGATATGAAAAATTTTTGAATAGCGTAGTCCTCCATTGGAGTATGGGCATCTGGAAGCCCAAATTTAGAATCTGTTTCACATTTCGTGAAAATTTAACGAATTTTTGGTTAAGAAACTCAACGATTTTAAAGAGAGCAATGGCTGTACGGAAAAAAAAAAAATATCTCCTGCGCGAGACTGTGTATCGAAACTTCTAAATATATGCTCTTTTAAAACTATTTTTTGATAGTGCTGTTGAATTGAATTTTATGGTTTAAGTACGAAGAATATGATATTTAATAAGTAACATACAAAACGTTAAAAAAACGCTTCTTTGGGCGTATTGTAAAATCTATAAGCTTTCAGATTTTTGTTTTCTTTATATAGCCCATTAGAAATTTATGGTTTTCTGACGAAATTCTCATAAAATATTCTAGTGTAAGAAATTGTCTAGACTCGATGATTAAGAAAAATAAGTCCTAGAGATATCAATGGTACCTAGAGATATGAAAAATTTTTGAATAGCGTAGTCCTCCATTGGAGTATGGGCATCTGGAAGCCCAAATTTAGAATCTGTTTCACATTTCGTGAAAATTTAACGAATTTTTGGTTAAGAAACTCAACGATTTTAAAGAGAGCAATGGCTGTACGGAAAAAAAAATATCTACTGCGCGAGACTGTGTATCGAAACTTCTAAATATATGCTCTTTTAAAACTATTTTTTGATAGTGCTGTTGAATTGAATTTTATGGTTTAAGTACGAAGAATATGATATTTAATAAGTAACATACAAAACGTTAAAAAAACGCTTCTTTGGGCGTATTGTAAAATCTAGAAGCTTTCAGATTTTTGTTTTCTTTATATAGCCCATTAGAAATTTATGGTTTTCTGACGAAATTCTCATAAAATATCCTAGTGTAAGAAAGTGTCTAGACTCGATGATTAAGAAAAATAAGTCCTGTAAATCTTCGAACTCTTAAATGTATATTACAATCGTGGCGAAACTGCGGCTTTCGAGTCGCTTGAGGCTGTTTGGCTCTTTAAAATGTACCTTGCGTAGCAATAAATAATAATTTTACATTTCCTCAAATTATTCCAACCTTAAATGGAAATCGCGTTACGATAGGTTTCGTTAATAATAAGTATTTTCTATTTTTAACTTGTTTTAAATTATATTACACTATGTTGCATTGTACATACTATATTATATATATATATATATATATAGTAATATTAAATATAGTTATTGATATTTGTATGAAAATTTCTGAAAGGTAGCTTCGGCTTGATTCCGAAATGAGACCAATTTATGAGACTCATCTTGTTAGCGTTTTAATCGTTTACTTTTGCAGCAATTATATTTTATCTATTTTAGGAAATGTTTTAAATTTTAACATTAATTAATTAAATTTTGTTTATTATTAAATACTTACAACTCATCCATGTATATATCAGAAACGTGACTCTGCAGATAATTCTCTTCGCTGCTTCTTGATAATCAACTTTATTTACTTACTGAATTGTTTTGTTTTTATTTTTAGTTTTGGTTCGATTTTCGTATTTGTGCTCCATGTTGCTTGAGTTTTGTTGTGTTCATGTTAGTTAATAGGCACCTCTAAATTTTGTGTGAGATTAATGATTGATAATCAAAGATATTTCAGATATTGATCTCTGAATAGTTAAGTAATAATTTAAAAAAATTCCAAATGTGCACCATTTTTGCCATTTACTACAGTAGGATACAATTTTTAGAGTAAGTAAGCGTTATCAAAACAACAGGATAAAGTTTTAACAACAGGGTGCACTGACGATTTCTCTCAGATTTTAGTTGAGTAGGCACAGAAATATATTAATTTTAATTTGTATCGAAGGAAAAAAGTGAATCTAATGTTTGCATCTAAAAAATTAAACAAATTGGTTAGTGTAAGCTGTTATCTTTTATTTTTTGCTCCCTCGTTAACTGTGTAGGAAAACTAAACTATATTATTTTCGTCCAAGAACTCCAAGCTGGCAGCTTATTTTAAATAATTTTCTTGTATCGTTTTTCAGTTTTCCGCAAAGCTTTTCGTTTAATTTGTTTTAGAAGTTAAAAGTAAAGAAAATTCTCTAGATTTGTTTATTAAATTTTTTAATTTTTTAAATATCAGTTCCATGATATGTTGACGAAGAATAGACGAATGAAATTGTGTGAGATTTCTGTAGGCATCAGGAGTTAGTCATATATATAAAATTTTACAAGAACACTGAGACGTGAGAAAGTTATTCACAAGATGAAGGCTGCATTAGTTTAAAATAAAATTTAAACATATAAACTAGTTATATAAAGTTTGCAAATTTTTAAGGAAACTTAAGATTAGTTTTAGCTTCATTATATAATAACTGGTGAAACGTGAATACACCAATACCAACTTGATGTGAAATAATAATCAAAACAGTAGGTTAAAGCAGATAAAAACCACGCTTAAAAAGAGAAAAATTTTTCCATCAGTGGGAAGAATTGTAGTCATTGTTTTTTTGGGGGATACTCAGGGTTTTTTTTTTTTTTTTTTAATTTTCAAGTAATAAATCATTGTTAATTATTCAAAAAATTGCAAAACTATCTTCAAACAATATTTTTCATCTTTACTGAGTCGTTTAAACTGAGACATCAAGGGGGAAAAATATTCTTTTTCATCTTTATAAAAATGCGCTACTTAATCTGCGAGCTGCGCCAGATTATTAGCATTTCTATATAAAATTATTCCTAATCCACCTTATTCTTCCTATTTTGTAGTCTTGGATTAATATTTGCTCTTAAACAGGGGAATTTCCTTGTTGATAAAAAAACATCTGCATCAAATTCGAAATTAGTTATTGAAACAAGGTTTTTATTTTTATTTATTTATTTATTTATTTTTTTGTTTTGTGTGTGTGTGTGTGTGTGTGTGTGCAGACTTGGGAAGTTATGGAGCGATTCAAAAATCCTAAATTTGTTGGGGTAAGGTGTATCAACTTATTAAAGGTGATTATACTAAGAACGTTAAAAATTATTTTAATAAACATTATTTTCATTATATTTTCATGATATTATAGAATGATTCTTATATAGCACTTTCAATATTATTTCTGATATAAAACGATTTTTGGATGAGGGAGGTTGTACATAATGCTCAGGTATACAGAAGAAACCTGTGTACCCGAAATGAAGAAGAAAAGTAAAAATGAATCTCTGAATCCAATACTAATCATATTTAACGTTTTTAAATCGCCATTTATTTCATTGTTTAATTTTTTAGACAGAAATGCTTGTTGTCTGATGAAAACAATAGTTGCTACTAAACGCGCAGAAGAAAAAGTTGGAAAGACCACTTATTATTTTTAATAATACTATGTATCTATTTAAAAGCAGTAAGGATAAATAAATGCGTTGCAGTACGTAATTTCATTCATAAATTCTGTCTATTTATTTCTACTTTCACTGTAATGCATAGTAAAATAATCACAATAAAATAATAATTCTCAAGGGTTATTCAAAACGATACAGCCATGTTTAATTCCGATAAGAAGGATCCATTATGGAATTTTCGACATCAATGATAATTTTTAATATAAAATTATTCGCTGAATTTATTAAAATAACTTTTCGTCTGTTAACATTAGATAGTCAAATTCATGAAAAATATCTAAATATGGATAATATATTTTAATAAAGATAAAATAATAAATTATTTAGGCTCGAAAATAAAATAATAAATTATTGTGCTACAGATTCTAGCGTTATTCCTTAATAAGTCTGTTTAAAAGTAAGTTGGGACCGATATCAAACAAGTCTTCTTCAGCAAACTTACAATTATTATTCATAATTACTTCTATAATTCTTGCAGAAAGGATATTTATGCAGTTTTTTCCCTGAATATATCTGATTCGGTTTTCTGAATCATAGCCTTCAATTTTTTATTGTTATAATGCGCTATGTTACAAAAGAGTAGGTATTTTTAACTATTACTAGAGCATAAAGTATTTAATTTCTTATATTAGTATCAATAGTTACAGTAAACTATATTAATGCAATGTATTATTAATATTTGGGTCATGCAAGGTACTTTCAAACTCCTGTTTTAATACATGGCTTTGTTTCAGTGTAAAATTCATGTATATCGCCCAGATACCTAAATTAATATATATTTTTCTTTTTTATATATATATAGTTAGTACAAAAGCAGCCAAATTACATACCCATCATAACCGGCCAAAAAAAATTCAGAAATTTCAAGAATCGCAGATAAATTTTCTAAGAGCTGCTACTAAATATTTATGCTATTTTAAGAGTGCTAAATGAGTTTCTGAACCGAAAGCTGTCTTCCGAGAAAATTAAGAACTATTTTGCAATTTTTAAATTAATGTGTGTTTTTTATAAACACGAAAACATAATTCTCGTTGTTATTGCTTTGTGATCAGAAAAACATGTCCTTTATGTTGTAAGGTTTATATTTATTTTAACTAACATTTAAAGTTTAAACTATCTTTCCTGTCAAGCCTTACTTTCCCCTGGAAGTGCCAATGCCAGAGTATGTAAATTTTAGTAGAACGCGCAAGGATTCAAATTATCAGCGGAAGTATTCTGAGTTAAATAGAAAGGAAACGAGTTCGAGAGGTGCTGTTCTTACTTCACGAGCGCGGAGGTAGTTAGCCAGAAATTGAAGAACCACGCGTTTCGGCCTGTGTGCTTGTCTCGGCCAATTGTTAATCGTTCAACGTGATATTCAAAGTTTGCTGAATTAGCAGCGGTATTGTAAAACGCGGTGAGGTTAGTTACGTTTAGAGAGCCTCGTAGTTAGTCTCTTGTTATTATTTCTTTTCAGGTTCTTATTTTTTATTTTAACCGCCGGGTCGGCGTAGTTTGTGAGCGTCAAGAGCACGCATTTGTAATTTCTAAAGTTGAATAAAAAGGGACTTCGCAGGACTCTGTCTAATTTCCAGTTTCAGCTGTCACCACTTGGTTGCGTTCAGGTTGGAGGCGCGCAACTGTACAAGGTATATAAACTTTTTTACGATATATAGATCACTTTTTAGATAAAAGAAAAAGCATTTACTTCTGAGCAAATTAAGGAGTTTAGGACATCAGTGAACTGTTTTAATATAAAAATGGAGTCCTAACTCATTTTTATATTAAAACTATCAACCAATTTAAAAAGATACATGAAAAAATAGATGAAATAGATAGATGAATGAAGATAGATGAAATGTAGATGAAAAAATGTCGCAATGTTCTCAGCAAAAGCATGAAGAATTTTTTTTTTTTTTTTTTCTTTCTGCTGCTATTTTTCTTTTCAATTAAATAAAATAGTACAACCCCACGGCTCAATGAGCGCCACCTAGCAACCGCCGGAAGAAACACCGGCCAAAGAAAGACTCTAGCCTTCAGTCGGTGTACTGGAGTCATGAATTAAGCATGCTGTTTCCCCGAGATTTACTTTATAATTTAAATGTGCAATTATAATGCCCTTAATTGTAATGTTTTATCTTAAGTGTGTTTTGTTAATTAAAACTGTTTAAAAAGGTCAGATGAGTCTTTTGTTTATGATAGTTTGGTTATAATAGTGGAATGAAAAGTATTATGGGAATTTTTTAATCAATGTGTATTCCTCTGGAAAAAATAATGGGCGTCAAATAGGGAAAGCTGCTAAGAAACTGCGCTAGAGGTAGAGAAATTACTTTTAAACTGTTTATTTAGCAGATTTTTGGCATAAAAATAGTAACTTAGTTCCTATATATAATTAAAATGAAGTCAATTAACAGATTATATCCTAAATTTATTTAATCATTTCATTAGATGTGTTTGAAACTGAATCATCAGATAAGTTTTAGATTTTGCCCTAAGGTTTTAATTACGAATATTCATAATGCCATTTAGAAAGATTTGACATATATATATATTTACTACAGCTTATTTCCAGTGTATTTACTTTTCTGTCTCCCCGACAGCCACTATTACTACTAGTTACTTACATCCTGAAAAAAGAATAAAAGTTGCAGCGACATTTCTTTTAGGTGTTTTGTTCTTAAGAACAGTTGTGTAACTTTAGCATATATGTGTGACCATACATGTGTCTTTTGTAATAACTACCAGTTTATGCATATAAATATATACCATATGTATCTTTTTTCCCCTGCATTTTTTCTCAAACTTATCAAGGAAAACAAATGTCTAAACAAAATAAAAGAAATTCAATAGTTTAAAGAGTTTATTTACACGCAAACGTATATCTTATATACATACAGCTACCTTACCAATATGACACAAATATAGCTGACATCATTTGGAACAACTTCATACTACGTCATTTTAATTTACAAAATTTTTTGTAAATAAACTGCTATAGACAATCTTTTATATATGGATGGCATCTATCGTTTTATACCCTTTCTACACAAATGCGGTACAATAATCATTATGAATCCAGGATTTAGTTATAAATATGATCATTAATTAAGTTTAGTTTCTTCATATTCATTAGAATTTGCAATTATTGTATAATTTCAACATCTTTTTAGTTAGACCAGTTTTCTTTTTTCACGGGGTTTGCATTTATTTCTGAAAAGCTTGCTCTGAACTCTTAGTTAAGAAAATTATTAATTGTGCTTCAATTTATTACATACATATTAAATAACATTAGTTTTTAATTTATATATTTTTTTAATTATTTGATAATTTAAATGCATAATGACAAGTAGTACAGTACATGTTCGAGTTAGAGGAAATGACTGAAAAATAAATTAGAACAAGCTCATAGTTAATAAAGTAAAACTCAAATTTCGCCTGCATGGAAGGCAACACATCTATATAAATAGGCATAAATACTTTGACCAATGCATTTGTCTTAATGATGTTTTTCTCCATTAATTTTATTACTGTTTAAATAAAACTGCAAATTTAAGGAAAGGCTATATCAAAATTATTAAATCGAGCTAAAATTAAAAATTTTTTAATAAATAAAGTACATTATGTTTCTTAAGATAAAAATGCTAATACTTTAATAAAATGAAATACATTTAAATTTTTCTAGTTTCAATTTCAGTATTCTTCGCATATCATTATTATGATAATTTTTATACTCAATAAATTTTTTCAAAATTTTCTTGATATAAAATTTTACAATTTTTTAGTTTGCAAATCTATGATAACGGTATTAAAATTATATAATGAAATTTTAGACAATCTCTAGAAAATTTTCAATTATCTCTTTTACTAAAAACTGCATGAGAAGTATGTGATATGTAGACTCAGGTAAGTATACAAAAAGATATATTGAGTTCACAGGCCCAAAAGTCCTCTTATATTTACACATGATTGTAAAAAACTAAATGTGAAAGTGTCCAAACATGCAATGAATTAATCTTCAAAGAAGTGGCTTATTCATAAATATGGAATGCCTCAAACACCAGTCTTCCGAATGAAGAGATGTTAACTATCTATGAATATTCATTTGGATAAGAATTATAAAAGCATCTATGCTTTGAACAAGATAAGAGATTAAATGCTTATATACATATGTATATGTGCGTGTGTTCACCCTTACGCACACTTTCGCCTTACGTAACTAGTTTTATAACACATACCTTAAATCAATGACTTAGTTCTTAACATATTAAAAAGCACCGACTCATAATACATTTCCGTTCACGCACGATGAGAATTCAAAGGAAGCTGCCTTAAACCTGAAATTTTTACAACACAATTTCACTTTTTCTAATCCATCTATAGAATGTTGACAGGTAAAAATTTTCCTTTAAGGCCAAACCAAAGAATTTAATAGTACTAAAACCTCGGTTGAATGAGCTTTAATTAGTGGAAAGGGGGTAAAATTACATCGAAAGAATGGCTTCCAAAAATCAGCTGTATGCCATTTTGTTTAAATAATTTTCTTCATTGCCCCATTAATTAGACATAAATATACATTTTACAATGCAAACAAATTATCTCAGCATCTTGTGTGCAAGGATAATGACAGTGAAATGTGTTGCAAGAGATGACTTTCAGGTATCTTCTTTCATCGATGATTTACTTCAATTCAGTTTTGTTTCATCTAAAAGTTTCTCTGAGGGTTATAAATTAACAATAAAAGGAATAACCAAATATTTGAATAAATCGTTCAAAAAATTGCGATGTACTTCAAAAGAAATTTTGCCGTTCTGTGAAGAAATTTAAAAATGAATGCTAAGGAGTTTGACAATATTTCAGAAAGAGATTTTTGAAACTCAAAATTATAATTATTTACAAAACTTTCTGAGAGAATATTTTAATTTCAGTTTACTTTATTTCTACTTTTGGGAGATAGCAGTAAATATTCTAACCTCAAGTTACAATACCACTATTTTTTTTTCACTTGCTTTTTAAACTTTACGTAACGGGCATTAATTTAGTGAATAAAAATGTTAATTATAATAAAAGTAAAAAATAATTTTCTTTTCTTAATAATAAATCTATTTTACTTATTTCATAAGATTTAATCAAAAATTTAAAAAATTTATATTGAATAAAATATACTTAAAAATAAGATTACTATCAAAATGACGTGAATAAATAATAATGCCATTTCCATTTATTTATAAAAACAAGTATAAAATATATCTTTAACTAAACAAGTTAAAAAAAGACATTGTTCAAAACATCTCCCCCTATTTAATTCGGATAAACCGGGATATACTATACGTTTTAAAAATTAAATGAGCTATTTAAATCAAATGAAATGCTTGGGCTATAACTGCATGGCATGAAGTACCTCATGATAGGATGGTTATGAAAATTTACAGAAACTAGATGCTCTCACTCAGTGATGTGCAACAGTAATGAAAACGAGAAAACAGTAACATACTTCCTTTAATGTTAACTTACAACATTTCTGAGCAATTATTAATACTTTTAATATGCATGTTTCTGGTATTTATAAAAGAAGGAAATTATGTACTGCTACAGTTTTTAGAACTTAACCCTAAATTTTGTGCTACCAGTTTTTTCGTGTAACAAGAATTTCCATCAGATTGCATTTTTAAGAGACATAATGAATATGAGGGTTACCTGCGTTAGCTGGAAAACTAAATGCTTCAATTTCTTTGTTCATCTTTCCAAATTGTTTTGGTGATTTATTTATTACCAGTGTTTGCTACCAGTTTCTTAACAATTTGATTTCTACTCTTGAATACAGAGCAATGAAAAATTGTCTTGTTTGTTCTCTTCAACTTACAAGAGTATTCGTTAACAAATAGTCATATTCTGAAAATCTGAGCTATTCACTACAAGAAACATGAGTTTGATTTCTAAAACATTTTTAATGATATGCGAAGTATACTGAAAATGTGGTTATTTTCCATGTCTTAAAAAAAGGGATCTTACTAAATCACTCTTGCGCTTAAAAAAATACTTTCTTTATACTGCCTTACAGGATGACGCACAGACGGAACTGGCACTGTCCGTTGGGACAACTAATACATTAAAAGGAATAAATAAATATTTAGTTGATAAAAGATAGTCCTTATCATATACAGCAATCGCATAGTATACAGCAATAACATTAATTGATGATGCACATATCAACAAACTTGAATCAAGATAAGCTTGAAATTTATAGGCAGTTTCGTTTACTTATTTTTGAAAGAAATCTGGCTGAGATATTTTCTGCATTTTCGAGGTGAAATATTATTTAGAAATCTTTACACGAAAGCAGTTTTCATTCCAGTTTTCTTTTTATACGTATGTAAAAAGATTCATTAATAACTCTAAAAATTAGAAATATTTTTGATGTATTTCAGAAGTGACTGAACTTAAATTTTAATTTTATGTGTTTCTTTGCTGCGTAGTATTATAAATATAAACTCTAATATATCTACAAACTCTTTATTTTTTTTTCTTTTCTTATACGCCATATTTATTTTTTCCTAATTTATTATTAAAATAAGTAAATTGTGAGGCTGTAGTGATTACGAATATAATATCAATATTTATCAAAAGCAAAAATGTTTGAGACTTAATTTAAGAATGAGAAATTGTGTACAGTTACAGCTTCACCTATTTAAAAATATATTCGTTACTTTTGCATTACTAAATTTTTACAATTCTTTACGATATTCTTTTTAAGAATAATCAAATAGCTTATATCAGTTCGGCTATGGGTTGGGTTGGGAAATGTAGAGAAATGAAAAATATCAATATATAACTAAACGTTTTATTACGTGTAAAGCATTTTTTCCTTTCTACAGCATTTACTTACAATCAAAATAAATAAGATGTTAAATTGAAATATTAAATACCTCATAAATATAAGTTTTTGGGACTCCGATTATAGTAAAATATATTAATTCACTTTTACGATTATCCAAATTCTTTGTTTGCATGCATATCTTAAATTTGTTGTTTCATTTTCATCAACCAAAAATTAAATGATAATCTTACTTTCATTTTCACGTATACGTAAGATAAGAACAAGAGGTCCTTATTAGTAAACATCAAATTTAAATGAATAGTTTAAATTAATTATAAAGCTTCACTATCAATATAAATTGCTTACTCGCATTGTTTCTTACCAAAGAGATGAACAATACGCCTAACACTTGAATGCAGCGAGATTGTATACTAATTAAATTATTGTAATTTTGAGCATTATTGATGAGTACCTAAAAACAAAAATCTAAATGAAGCCCGTTAAAATTGTTTCTAACTGGCAGGAAATTCCTTAAATTTCAAAATTATTAGACACTGAAGAAAAAGTGTATACTCGAGTACGAAGAAAGTATCCCATAGCCAGCTTAAGCCAATAAATAAATTCATAAATAAAGTTACTATTCATGGCAAGCGATCTTAATTCTCTTAAATTTTTTTAAATAATAACAAATAATTTTAAAATGTATAGAAACTGTGTGTCTTTTTACATGATCTATCAATCTTATGTTATCCTGTGTAAAGTCATTGCTTGCAAAGATCTAGAACCTCGGTGGTAGTTAGGGCATCATAGTGCACAGGATCTTTCCATCCTTGGACTTCTTGAGGAGTCTCAAGTCATGAATGTTCTCAATGATGTGTTTGGAGGCGCCTGTCACTTTGGCGTGTTCGACATCTTTCTTCAATTCTTCCATGTCTCGTTTAAGCTTCGCCCTCCTATTTTGGAACCATGTGATGACCTGGGCGTTAGTAAGACCAAGTGACTGGGCGATCTCGTCCCTATCGGCGGGGGAGAGGTATTTTTGGTAGAGGAACCTTTTCTCCAGCTCGAAGATTTGGTGGTTAGTGAAAGCAGTGCGGGATTTCCGCTTTTTCTTTGGTTGTTGTCGGTTGTTGAACATACTCAGGTGGTCCCGAGAGGAATCTGAAATTAAAAAAAAAAGAATGTTACTTTCCATGTGCATTTTCATAAATGCCTATAAATATTTATTTATACATTACATTGATAATCGCTTCATCGTGCTAAAGTGTTGTAAATATGTCTGCTTTGTACTTTGGCAATATCGACAGAAAATCTGGAGAAATGTATCCATAGTCACGACTTTTTGAAGATGTTAAAATATTAAAAGTCACGAGATGTTAGTAATATGAGGAAAATGGTTATTAAAATCTGATGGGTTTGTAGAGATATTAAGTTAATTGGAAAAACTGGACAGATGAAAAATTAGCAATCTCCTCCGCCGGGGAATCGAACCACAGACCTCTGGAATACCGGCCCAGCGTGCAGAACCACTACACCACGAAGATACTCTAATAATGCGGGAAAAAATACCTTATAGGTTAATGCAACTTCTTTATCTTGTACGAGAAAGTTCATCTTTATTTGGATTTCAGTGAGTTTCCATTGTGCGGATTCAGTGCTATTTTTCAGAATCTTATCAAATTACTTTTATTGAGAATAGTTTAATAGCTTTGTCTCTTGAATCAAATTACTTTTATTGAAAATTGTTTAATAGCTTTGTCTCTTGAATTCTGGATAATTATGATATTTTTGGTAATAAATTAGTAGATCTTTTCATCTGGGAGATGTTTCATCAAGTATAAAAGTAATTTGTTATTATAGCATTGTTTTCTTTCTTAGCAGTACATAATTTATAAATTCGAGTTGATTACTTTTATATAGTCTTTTGTTGAGACCATTCAGCTTTCAAAGCTAGAAATTGATAAATCAACTGTTTGCCGGTTTTCGAAGTGTGAATCTTCCAGTAAGCAGTTAAAATTTCATTATTTAAGTTGCTATTTAGTTTTTAAGTCTTTATGATACATTTACATTTTAGTTGAAATATTAATACAAGTATGTTCTGTCAACTGGAAGAAATTTTACCTAGAGCACACCCCCTTGGCAATAAATGAAAACTTTCGTTGCCCATAAAATAAAAATATAATGACAAACTAACAACAACACACACACACACACACACACACACACACACACACACACAAAAAAAAAAAAAAAAAAAAAAAAAAAAAAAAAAAAGAACTGGGAAGGGAGATTATTGCTTCATTTTCGTAATTTAAGCAGAAGGCTGTAATACATACAGAGAGAGAAAGAAAATATTAAAGCAATTATTGTACCTTTGAATACTTTGTTAAACAGATATTAAATGTACAAAGAGAAAAAAATAATAATTACAGAGTGGGTAGTTTTAATATTTGCCTAACGTTCCGTAAACAGCAATTAATAAATAAAGGAAAAGAGATAAATAAAAACAAATTATATTATTATTACACTTAGTCTGATTTTTAAGCAAAAAGTAGAGAATGAAACAGTACTTATGATCAACTAAAAAAAAAAAAAAAAAAAAAGAATTATTGTATTATTTATACAATTTTTAATCTAAAGAAAATACTATATTTATTGTATGTAGAGAGACTAATTAAAAGATAGATCATTTTACCATTTTTAGGCAAAAGAAGGTTGTGAACATCATGAATATTCAGTTAAAAATAAAATGGATTGTTGCTTCATCCATATAAATTAATACGAAGGAAACTATTTAATACATGTATACAGAAATTAAATAAAAACAAAATATATTGTTTATTATTTTTTAGGTTTATAAAGATTATAAAGATAGTAAGTATTTTTAAATGTAAGAAATTATTGTCAGTATGTAGTTATAAGTACTTAATATTCCTTTACTTTATCTTTGCAGATTTATATATTAAGAGATCGTAAGCTTGACAAAATTTTTAACGACAGGTAATTCGATAAAACTGCAAATTAAAATCGATTAACTTTTAATCTACTGGTATGACTTCGTCCCAAAAAACTGAATTGAAAGCATAAGAAGAAATAACACTCAAAATAGACGCTTATTCAAAACTTAGCAGGTATTACAAAAAATGTAAGAAAACAAATAGCATTCTGAACACAAAATATGAAATCATGTAGCATTTATTTACGCAAAATAACTTCTGATATGGTGGCAAATTATTTACACATAAGACTATGTCATCAGCATTTGAAATATTGAAAAATATTTTCTATTTCGTGCACTGTGAAAGTTCTTCAACTCTGTGTGTAAATTAAGTACTTTTATTTATAAACTCATATTCTGAAAAATAGACACACAGCAAGCCTAATTTGCCCACACTGTATACTTTTAACTAAAAATCTAATTTATGTAAGAAATAAGCCAGCAACTGAGAAAGTTCTCGAATGTACGACACTGGCTGTCATTAGAAAATCGTATGTTATTTTAATATATTTTGCATTCTTTTCTACTGTTTCAAATACTCCAGATACTTTTTCAAAGGAATATTTGATTTTATTCATTTATTTATTATAGCGGATTTTTGATGGGATGCAGCGGTTTTGCTGTTTCATAGAATCTGAATTTTTTTCTTTGATTAATAACATGGCAGTAAATATGGATGGAGAAACGCCTAGAAAATTTTCGGAATCCGTATCACATACTGTATTTACTCCCGTAATAGTCGCACTTTTTTTGGCCAGTTTTTCATCGTGAAAGGTCTAAGATGCGACTATTATACGGGAAAGTTTACTACACAGTATTACACACTTTTGACAATTTTTTCTGCTTTAAAACGGGCCTGCGACTATTAGGCGAGTAAATATGGTATTATTTTTTTCTAATTCAGTAGCAACTGTTTTGCTCTTCTTATACATAAGTAACTGTACGAATTTCTTCGTTAATCGTAGTTTTACGAAATCTATGTCTAGACTGGTTACTTCGCCAAGCATGAATTTCAGTATATCAACAATGCAAAATAAATTAACGCTTCACAGCAATACAAAGTTACAGAATAAAGTTTCGTTGGTTATAATGCTAGCAGTGTATCAAATAAGTTTTTGAATCGACCGTTTACAGAATTAACAAAATATAAATGAATCATATTGATACATAATCTTACCGTGCAACCGATAAAAAAAGGTAGATTTACTGATAAAAGTTTGAAAACTGCTTCAGTGGTATTGCAGCCCATATTTATTATATGCATCATAAAAATGCTGTTACTCTTTATTCAACCAAAAATTACTTATTCTTTCTCATTTCAAAACACAGCAGAAAGTTTCACTTTAATTGGAAATGAAGTAAGTTGTCAAGACCGAGGCTTTGGCAGCCAACCACACAAATTCCAGGAATTTCTGTCGATAACAGATTGCAATGAGAGTTAAAAAATACACAAAATTTGACACTGAAAGTCTTGCATTAGTTATCTGATAAAATTCTTCACGGAAGAGATTGCTGCATATATTGACTGGTGAATGCCTATTTTTTCGAGAGGGTAAACCTCGCTTTGACACAACTACACAGAAAGCAAATAAACACTAAAATAGCTCTCTTATCTTTACACTAAACTCGCGCAAAAGCACCGGTAACAACGCGATGGCAGTAAGGCTGAATAAACACAACTGTTTAAGAGAGTGCTACTGTCACTCAACTGATTTTCTGCTTAAAAACAAGCAGCCATTGAATCCTATTTCCTAACAACAATGAGTGTTTACACAGCAATGCTCTGGCATCGGACGAATACGTTGCTTAGAAGAGGAAAGAACATCTTTACACCGATGAGTACCTCTCCAGTAAAAATATAAGTTGCATTTAGATGCATCAGATAAGTAGCTGCTGTTAGGCAGCTGATCAGACATAGGACTTCGTGGAAAGTATATTTATAAATATCTTTCAACAACATTATTGGCAGTATTAATCTTACAGGGGATGTTCTTGCATGTTTCTTTTCCCAAGTTAATTATTTTCTTTTGTTTACAGGTAACAAGCGTCATTGTTTTGATAGGGTAATCTGATTGCATTTAAGTATTCTGTAAGCAACACATTTGCTTTTCTTCCTACTTTCTGATCAAATTTATAAAACAAATGTTCGTTTGAGTATGCCAATCAAATACAAATTTATTGAAAATAATTACGCATAATTGATTTGGTAAAGTAACTTCCGCAGAACAGATATGGTCTTAAGTTAATTACTTAAATCGAAATGTATGCAAAATTTGCACAAAAAGTGTAATAATTAAAACTTCGAAGATGCATAAGTGAATCATCTAGATAAATAAATGATTCTGAGTGCAAAATCAGTTTCTTAAGACTCTTAAAGAAATTAATTTCTTTATTTTACCAATTAAATTCTTAAAACGTCCAAATTAATATTACTAGTAATAACTGCTTTTATATGGAATTAAAATCGATTGCTAAAAAAACTGTGTATGTGGTATAATAACAAACTTATTGTTTTCTTGCGGGGGATGTATCCGTAGACAGAAAATTTGCTACTGAACTGTTACATAGTTCCATGTGAAGCATTCAAATGAAAGAAATCTACACAAATAATAAAATAAATAAAGGTGACAAATAACTGTATTATTCCCAGATTACTGTATTGTAGTAATGCTGTACTGAGCATAGCAAATCTAAATAAAGCCATTCTTTAAGACTTTTTAAATTTTCATTTACTTTAAATGTTACTTATACATTGAAATATAGTATAAAACGTAGCATATGAAAATTTTTTGCATAAAAAACCCATTAAATTAGCTTAGATATATGCTCTATATGTTGCAAATAAAATGACACTCAAAATCCTACTATTACATATTGATATTAACGGAAAGAATTGTATAGTCATTAGATTATTTCGAAGCAGGAGACGTGAAAATGTGCAGTGCCCTGCCCGAGAATCGAACCTGGATGTCTCGAATACGCATCGAGTGTGCTACCGTTACACCACGAAGACATGCAGGAAGACCGGAGAAAATACCTTATATACTCCCCCTTTTAAAGGGCGACTGGAGACGAGGGTAGCCAATCGCCAAATCCTGGTGGTGACGAATTATTGTCCCCCCCCCAACCTTGGAGTTTGGCTGCCACTGTAGAATCATTAGGGTTTTTGATTGCTGGAGACGTGAAAAATGTGCACTGTATGCTTCCAATACACCACGAAGGAATGCTGAAAGGACGGAGAAAATACCTTATAGAATAATTAACTATTCTTTATTTTTGAAATATCACACCAGTGTTAATTATATAGAAATTTTATAGATATTATTACTAACATAGGGTTTTTGTTAGATTATTATTTAGTAACTAGAATGTTAGAAACGATTATTAGATAGCATATTTCAGTTCCAGTTAACCCCAGGACTCTTAATAAGCGTATAAGGTATTTCTCCCGCCTTCTTAGCATGCCTTCGTGGTGTAGTGGTCAGCACACTCGGCACGTATTCGAGAGGTCAATGGTTCGAGTCTCGGTGACGGCATTACACATTTCTTCAACATCCTGCTTCCAAATAATGTCTCTACAAGCGGTTATTCCGGTAAAAGGAATTAAGTTGTTAAATTAAGTAAATGGGAACTAATGTCATTTGTCAAGATGTTTTATGACATTAAAATGAAATAAAAACAGTTATTAATATAAAATCCTCAAATAATTTTCAAAATATAATTTTTAATGGCTATGTTTCCATAACAATCGTATTACAGCAATATGGAGGAAAATGTTTTTGCATTATCCTCCATACTGCTTATAATTAAAAATTAAACTATGTTTAGGAAAGGCTGGTAAATGTAAAAAGCGATTAAATTTTTAAATATTTCTCTGTTAAACTTGAGATTTTAATAATATCAGTATTCTATTGGATGTTGTTTTAAAAGATATTTTTGCCAACTAAGATGTAGTCTGCAAGTAAGTAGTAATTATTCGTTCATGTTAAATATCATTACAGTCTACACATAATTAGCACTTGAGCAATGCGCCTAAGCGTATGCATGTTATATAATCTGTAAAATTTGAGTTTTTCATATATCGCTAAAAATACTTCAGATAAACAATTTTTTTATTTTTTAAGCAAATTATTCATTCTATAAATAATTAATTCATTAAATTCAGAATTATTGATTTAATTATTCAGATTAATACAAATTCTGAATTAAATTCAGACGATTCCATGTGAGAGAATACCTAGTCTTGGGAGGGAATTGGATTTCATTTTGGTTTTTTAAATGCAGATTTCCTGTCCTTTATTTAAAGTTTTTCAAAACGTTTTTCAGTTTCCAAGAGTAGAAGTTAAATTATTAAAATCGTTAATAACAAGTTTCCTTTTAGTTTGCTTGAAGTATATTAAAAAAAAATTATTTTACTCTTGCTTTTATCTTTCTTTAAATCAATTTAAAGTACCTCCACAAATTTCCGAGTTTTATAAACTAAATGAGTAACAAAATTATAGGCAAATATATATTTCATCATAGTTGAAAAAAGCAGTTTTTAAATAAGGTATTTAGTAGGAAAGGTAATTCAGAAATTATGAATCGGAGACTATAAAGAAAAAAGGAAAGTTCTCAAGCCGAATAAAAGCGAAATCTATTAATATTTACTCAGAGCATTTTATTCGCTTTTTAAATTCAGATAAAGAAATCTACTCAAAAACTTCCGTTATGGTATATTTTAGCAATAGCAGTAATCTTCAAAAGTTTGCAACTGCTGTAATAAGCACTTTGCGCACGTATAGTTAGTTACAAAGAAACTAAGCAAGATTTGTCTCCCGTTTATATGTGCAATAAGTGACGTTTTCTTACTAGGAAATTTCCTAAGAATGATGTATTTGATTATCGGTCACTAAGTTAGAACATTTAAGCAATCACTCTCTGTGCGTTTTGTGCCAGGTGCATGCATTTCTTAATAGCAGGGGATGGGCTAAGGGACTTCGCTATATTCCATATTAAGCGATAAGACCAACTCTCTGGTGACTGAAAGCTTTTTCTTTTGCAGTCCCTCATCGGATTGGTCATAATTAGAGGTATAAGTCTCTGCGCTTCAAACTTAATGGCATAAAAGTCACCTCAAGCAGTTTTAGGTGTCAAAGTAATGGCCGCTGTTACAGCCCCATCACTTTGTTGGGTATAATCAGCGGCAATGATTGAGGGTGACTTTTTTTCTCCTCCTCTTCCTACTTGCCTTCTTTTCTTTCCTCATAAGACTGAGCATCTTTTGTGGCATGCTTCTTTTGAGTTTCCTTGGCGGGGCTCCGCATCTCCGACGTTAGTTTTGAGGTGATGGTTGTTAATTTGAGACGTTTATGGTGCGACGGGTGGAGATGAGTCGAATGGCAAACAGGATATACTTTCTCCATGTGGGGGGTGTTTCTAGTCATGCCTAAGATCGACATCTCTAATTAAGCGACGATGAGGGCCGTAAAAATTTATTCCGCACACGTGGCGGTTTGAGCTGCCAACCGCAAAAATTTTAAGTGGAATTTTTAAAGTGATATTTAATTTCGCTGAGGTAAAGCGTTAAAGTTCAAGGGCTCGGTTTTAAATGGTCTTTCTGTAAAGAAGATGTATTCTGTAAGCAATTATCTAATTTTTCATCTAAATTAAATATCATTACAATCTATATATAATTAATTATATCTATATATATATAATTTTTATCAGTTTTTTTCCGAAAAAATACAAATGTAGATTTAAAGATTTTACGGGAAAAATTGTTCAAGGTTTGTCTGGTGGGTTGTTTAACATTTAACTTTAAACAAAACACTAAAAGCGGAAAGTGCAAACAGCAGCTCAATAGGTATTGGTTATCAAATGACACAGGCATGTGGAGTCTTCCATAAGCAAACGTATCTATTCAACAGACTACGTATTGCCTACTGTATCCCTCTAAAGGACTTGGCCGGATCTGAACCCTTTCTTGTCTGAGATATGCCGAGTCTTCTTTTCTTACATCCCAATGAACAATTTTCAAATTAAACAGAAAGGGGAAAAACGACTTTCGGAAAAACTTTTTTTTAGCTGCCGGGGAAAAAAAAAAAAAAAAAAAATAGCAATGGATAAGTAAGGAAAAAATGGTGTGCAAACAAGCTATAAGTAGCATAAATAAAATTATTTACGATGAATATGAATAGCAACGAATTACGATAGAGATCAAATGACATATAAGTGTAAATGACATGCAAATGAGAAACATGTAAACGGTGTTTCACAATACGAATGCTTACCAAAGAGCAGTGCTAAATTTTGTTACTTTCTTAAATGTTCTTTTTCAACAGAGTGCTATTTAGCTTTTTATTACATAACAGAATGTCTCTGTATTCAGTTCATTGCACTTATTTTCTAGATCAGGCGATATCATAGCTAAAACTTTTGTTCTGTAATGGCAATGTGGGTAAAACTGTCGGTACGGATTAACGAAAATTGTTCCACCTTCAGGAGCACCTCAGATAGTTGACATTATATTCACATCTGTGGCTAGCTGATGACTGTCTTTTTATTCGAAGTAGGCAAACGCTGCATCGATGATATGCTAACGCTTTTTAACTAAGTTTTATATATAATATGCTTTAAAACAGCAAAAGTAATGCAACTTTTCAGATGATATCACGCATATAGATTTAATTGTCCTTCAGCCTGAGGCAAAATTTTAAAAAGAGTAGACTTGCAAATTAAAAAAGTACGGTGCATCAAAAAAAAAAAAAAAAAAAAAAAAAAAAAAATCCACCCTTTTTCGGAGATATTGTAAAGTTTAATTGTATTCATATGAAGACCAAAAGAGACATGATTATAACTATTGGTTCATAAAAATTATGAATTCAATCTATTCAATCGAGTTCATGGTTCTGCAAATGCTTTAATGAGATGAATGACATGAAACTCTCTAATAGGCATTAAATTAGATTTGCTATAAAAGGAAAGTCTAATTCGCACCAAAACTAAAGCAGCAGGCACCCAGACGGTGTAGTGGTTTGGACAGCCTACTGCAGTATTGAAGGGCCCCAGTTTGAATCCCGGAAAAGTCCGGCATGGGCCACTCTAAATATGCCGCGAGCCGAAAGTCCTCTTGTGTGGTTTGGTGGAAGGGGAGAGGGAGACACCCCTGGATCACCCTCTCCCTGAAAATTGGGGTGGAAAAGGGAAGTCCAACCTCACTTTGGAGCTGGCTCTGGCAACCATTCTTCCATGTAATATGGACGCGATAACAATAACTAAACAGCTATATTTCCAGTAATTTTAAACTTTTTTTGAGTTTTAATATTTTCTTTACGGAAGTAATAATGCCATTCTAAACTTGAACCGTAGTTTTAAAAACATAAAACTTGAAAAAAGTAGAAAATAAGAGAATAAGAGATAAGAAACAGAATAATAGTATCAGCCTATCAATGAAAAATACAAACCAAATAATTTTTTATGTCTAATCTTAAACGCAATGAAATCTTCCTAACGGCAAACCGAGCTTTTAATAACAACTAAAAGAGATTTAAAAGAGAATTCTTGATTCTGAGCCAATTACACTTTTACGACATAACTTTTCTTGATCATTTTGTTTTGGAGAAACTAATACAATAATTTTACTTTTTAAATTAAAAACTGACATTGGTAAATGAGTCTTTCTGTTACTGAACATTACATTTGTAGCTTGGTGTGTCCAAGATTTTCTTTCTCTGCTTAATTGTTAGGATCCAGTCTTTCATATATTCTGTTCATGGAACATAAGATCGAAATTAAAACGTACGCAGTTTTCTGCTAAAGTTACGAGAACAATCTATATGTGCGGAACTGACAAAGACCATTTATTATGATGAATTGGCTCAATATGTCTATCTATAAGATTAGAAATGAGTGACATCTATTGCCAAAATCGATTTATTTCGTGACTAATAAAGGCAAAATGTTACCCATTTCCAAACATGGAAACAACGATTGTAACAGAAGTTTTCTAGCTTAGGTATTATTCAAAAGCTCATATAGGAAACTGGAACAGTAAATTCAAGGCGTTGACAGCGATACAGGGCTATTCCTTGACGTATTTCATATATTTTTATTTATGAGCAAGTTCATGCTTCCATTCAATGGAAACTACCCATAAAAGTTGTCGAATTTATTTATTGATTTGTTTAGAATTATGATTACTTGTAGACAATAATCTTTTTTTTTTTTTTTTTTTTTTTTTTTTTTTTTGTAATGACGAAACGAAATTTGAAATGAAGAATGATTGCTTTCGAGTCACTGTACTTCTCCGATATCATCTTTCTCTTTCATTTTGCTTTGAGAAAATATATTTTAGATCACTAATTCAAAAAGTGATTATAAATACTCTACTGATTCGAATATAAAATAGCTTCATACATAAAGCAGTATCCCAATTTTAAAGATGTTTTATTAAAAAAAACGAAAAAAAAAAAAAAAAAAAAAAAAAAAACGAAGGATCTGCATAAAAGATGGCCTCAATTACTCGAGCTTGAAGTACTGAAAATGTTCTAGAACAAAAATTACTGAATGTTCTAAATACCATATCTTGATATGAAGCTTAAGTAAACGCGTTTTGTCTTAATAAATAAAGAATGAATGATAAGTTACACCAATATATTTTTTAAACATTAAGCTGCTCATTATAAGACAAATATGATTTTCGGAAAAGCAGTTTTAGAAAAAAACCATCGTTTTACGCTAATCTGGAGGGAAACTGCGAAGATTTCTTTGGAAGTTCATTGCAGCTGAAATGTCACGTACTAAGATATGAATACATGTAACTAAACCAAGCAAGTTAAAGTAAAATAATTTATTTGGTTAAGGGATGAAAAGTTATAACAGAATGGAGAATAAAGCGCATGTTACGTTTTATACGATATTTACGAATAATATGTATGATAATACTATTATTCTGTAGAGACATTAGGTATTTTTGGAAGCAGGTAAGAGGAAAAATAGGCAGCACCATCACCGGGAATCGAACCGCGGACCTCTCAATTACGCGCTGAGCGTGAAGACCGCTACACCACGAAGGCATGCCAAGAAGGCGGAAGAAGTACCTTATAATTTTTTTATAATCGCCAGCAGAAATAGTTCTATATTAATTCTGTTTCGTTAATAGTTTTAACAGCTGTTTCTGAAATTTATTATCATTCGAACAGAAGATAAATTAACATTCTGAAATAGAGATTATGTATGAAAACAAAAACTGATCGTATGGGAAAGCTGAAACATTCCCCCCCCCCCAGCAAACTGATTTTCGTGTAAATAGGTTAGAAATGACGAAAATTTTAAACACAGTCTATTTGCTCAACAAACGATGCAATTAAAGGGCAGTATTACTCTAAGTTAAATGGTAATTTATGTTGAGCATCTATACTATTGAAATCTGTACGCGTCTGTCTATTTGTGGTATATATATAAGGTCATATTCTGACGTGGAAGAAAGCAGGCGATTGCATGCGACATCATTGCATGTCGATAATTTTTCGTTAATGTCAGCATTTTAAATAAAAAAACTGCTGTTGGAAACTTTTTTGTTTTAGATTAAGAAAACTGGCACTTTATATTATTGCCAAGTTAATTCATAAATTTTGCTTTGGTCGCAGCTAACAACTTTGTATACAGTACATTGAATTAATAGTTCATTTTATTTTCAGTTTTTCAATACATAGAACTTATTATTGCTTTGGCCTTAGCCAGCTAGCATTTTTTACTTTTCGTCAGACAGCATTAAACTGTGAGTTATTAGTAAAATTAAACATCCCTTAGGCACAATGAACCTTATTAATAGCTTCCAGGCGCTGATGAATTGCAGCACAGGGGACGGCACGATGCCAGTTAGCAAGCTGAAGGACATCTTTCTTCCTTGTGTTTTTATAAGGTTAATCGCCTATTCAAACTCAAGCGCGAAGAAATCTTCTACAAATTAATCTTCTTTAATGAATATAGCAAATCGCCGTGCAGCAGATGGTGTCTTTTCAATCATCTTCTCTTCACTTTTCGGAATTCCTTTTATTTTTTCAACTAATCTTGATTTTCATTAGCAAATCTCTAATAAACCTTGATTTATCATCAACATCATCATCATTGTTATTATTATTATCGTACTTTCAGCTGGCTTTTAGTGGAGCAGTCACGGCTAATTATAAGCAAACAGAACATTAAGTAAGCACGAAAATAAAATAAATTGCTGATCCCAATTCAGTAACATGATATGATATTCCGAACTGTTAATAATGGTGCTCTAGATACAAGTAATACTTATTAATATTTGTATGGCAAGCTACTACCTTTAAAATAAATTTCCATGAATAAGAAAGTTTATTATAAATAAATTGTTAAAGGTTGCATTATGTGGTATGCGATCTATCTCTTTAACTAGTTATTTATTTCATTATTTATTTAAATGATGTCACTAAAAATTGCTGTTTTTAAATATGAAAATGAATACATAAATTAAAACGATTCCATTAATTATTTTAATAACTTATGAAATGTTTAATTTCAATAAAATTAATTTCCTTCCAATTTTACACAATAAGTACGTAGGTCGTTAAAGTACCGTTTTTATAAGACCTTCAGTTATATGCATTACATATGTCTCGCAGCATAGCCAAAAAAATAGTCGTCACTTTTATTAACGGATCCCCACTACATTTGTGCGAGATAATGTGGAAGCATCTGCGGCGTGGTACTCCAGATTTCAGAAGCTTCATAAATCAATAATAATTGTTTCATAAAATAAACAATTCAATAGCTTTTATATTCGAATCTGTCACAAACTGGCGAGTAAACGAAATGATTAAAACAAAACAACCAGTTTTAGTGGAGTCATCCAATAAATAAATAAATAAATTACAAAGTAGATTGCATACTACTTCCTTACCTATTAAAAATGTTTTATTTAATTACTAGCCAAAGGGAACGTCAGTCCAGAAGGGGTATTAGTCTCGAAACAGTATTTTGCGTTGAATCACTAAAGCGCTAAATCACTTTTCAGATCGTTGCCATCAAATATTAACGCGCTGTATTATATGCTTTTCAGATCGTTTCCATCAAATATTAAAGCGCTGTATTATATTTAAAGAAATTAAATAATGAAGAATCTGCATGAACGTATGTATATTTCTCGCATTGTGAAAAAGACTACGGTACCTAGAGCTATCAAATTTTGAATAACGTAATCCTCCACCCGAATATGGGCTCCTAGAAGCCCAAATTTAGAATTTCGTATTTTTTTTAATCCATTTCATATTTTGTAGAACATTAATGAATTTTTTATTAACAAACTCGAAGATTTCAAAGCGAGCAACGGTTATATTGTACGGAAAAAAAAAAAAAAAAAAAAGTTATATCTCCAGTGAGCAAGACTGTCAATCGGAAATCCTAAAGATATGCTGTTTTTAATTATCTTATGATACTGATGTTGAATTAAATTTTATGTTACTTAAGTGCAGAAAACATGATATGTAATAAATAAAAATAGCGCACAAAACGAAAAAAAAAAAAAAAAAAAACACTTTTTGGGCGTATTATAAAATTTTACAGCTTTCAAGTTTCCCCACCCCCACCGTAGTCTAGTGCCTCTTGGTAACACCTGGCCCACCAGCGGCCGAGCGGTAAAGTCTCTGAACATTGGCAGTTCGGTCCGAGGTTCGAATCCCGCGAACGGGCTGGCTGCATGGGCATTTTCGTGGTTTTTCCCATGTATACGAGCCAGTTTCCCTTAGAAAGTCCTCTACGAAGGCATCCCTCGCCTTAGGCAGATAGCTCTCGATACGTTGCCGTAATTAAATAACCTAACCTAACCTAACCTTGGTAACACCTAGGTTTCAAAACAGTTATACTGAAATTGAGGACCATAAAAAAAAAAAAAAAAAAAAAAAAAAAAAAAAAATGATCTGCTAAAATTAATATCAAAATTCTGTAATTTTAAGGATAATTTGGTGACGAAAGATGAGATTTTTACCACCAGAATAAGCAATGCTAAATAAACGAGAAATTAGAAACTTGTTTAGAAGTTTCAAGGAACACTTCCACCATCAGCAAGGAGATCAACTGGAGAAGAAGAGTAGTATAGAGTTATGCTTTTTAGGATGATAGTTTCAAAATACGATTTCGCTTTTGTCACTTTAATGCCTTGTTTCACTTTTCATTCGAATTTGTTTACATTGGGAAAAACGTTAGATTCTTTCATATTTAACTATCTGTTATTAATTAATAAACTAAACTATTTAAAATAAGTAGATGCAGTTCTTAAGAATATATTGTTTTTAACTTTTGATCTGATTGATTAATGCATTTAATAAATTCATGATTAATTCATGAAATATCTATTTACAAACAATAAGTATTTGTATAGATTTACATGGCGTATTTTTTTTTTCACTTTTTAGATATACAGAACATAGATAACATTACAGTGTTAGTTCAAATGCATATTCATCCAATATTCTGTAAAATGTTTTGCTGTTCCACCTGGGACATCCCTATTGTTAATCTTGACTGATCAGCCGTACTAAACTTTAAAAGAATTATTTTGGACAATCGTTAAAGTCCTTTTGAGGATTTATTTTCAGCCTGAAGGGGTTATTAGTCTTGAAATGGGATTCACTATAAATGAGCCGTTTCTGTTTTCATTCGAGTCTGTTGTCATTTAGCAAAGCGTAACATATTTATCTTTCAGATTCAATCTATCTGTTATCGATTAACAAACTAAGCGATCTGAAATTAATAGATGCAGTTCTAAAGATACAATAAAAATGCGTTAAATTTGTGATCTACCTAATTTAAAATAGTCAATATTTTCATAGAATGGCGTTATATCTTTTTTTATCATTTATTTCCTATTTTGTAAAACTTCAATGAAATTTTGATTAACGAATTCAATGATTCGAAAGCGAGCAGTGGCAACATTGCACGGAATAGAACATTTTTATCTCCAGCGTAGGAAACTCTCTATCAGCAATTCTAAAGATATGTTGTTTTTAAATATTTTGTTATTCTGCTGTTGAACTGAATTTTATGCAGCGTAGGTACGAAGAACGTGATATTTAATTTAAAAAAATCTGATGTGTACACTACATGACTCCTTGCACGAAATAATAAATCATACGCATTTTTTTCTTGCATTTCATTTATACTTCTTGGATTGAACTAAATCTACTTCGTCGATAGCGCATAAACCACAATAGAATAAATGCACTCTTTAACATTCACTTTATTTGTTTACCATAGCGACACTCTGGCGCTAGGTTCACTTAACAGCGTTACATTTCGTTCATATTATAACTTAGAATGCATATAAATTTATATCATTTGAAGAGTTATCTAATCGTTGCCACATCATGTTCTATTCAAAAACTATAATAAATCTAAAACGATGTATAAAAAAAGAAATTAAGCAAACAAAACAAAAAAAAAAAAGAAACAGTTTTTCACAGGCGATTCAGTATTCTCATTCAATTAATTCAGTTCTCACTTCCCGACAAAGAAAAAATACATAAAAACTCAAAATATCTATATTAAAAAATTACAGCGTAGGAAACAACTCAAATACTCAACTCAAAATATCTATATTAAAAAATTACAGCGCTAAAAATAAATCCTCAAAAGGTTTAGACTTTAACGATTGTCCAAAATAATTCTTTTAAAGTTTAATACGGCTGATCAGTCAAGATTAACAATAGGGATGGTGGTGGTGGTGGTGGTGTATTTAATTATGGCAAAGCACACTAGGGCTATCTGCCTAAGGGGAGGGATGCCTTTCGTGGAGGACTTTCTAAGGGAAACTGGCTCGTATACACGTTACACATGGGGAAAACCACGAAAACGCCCATGCAGCCAGCCCGTTCGCGGGATTCGAACCTCGGGCCGAACTACCAGTGTTCAGCGACTTTACCGCTCGGCCGCTGGTGGGCCTAACAATAGGGATGTCCCAGGTGGAACAGCAAAACATTTTACAGAATATTGGATGAATATGCATTTGAACTAACACTGTAATGTTATCTATGTTCTGTATATCTAAACATTTATTTCCTCGAATAAATCTTAAACATTTATTTCCTCGAATAAATTACAGAATGTATTAAACATGATTTAATTCGCAATAATAAAAGAAGGCGTTATCTTTGTTGTTGCGAAGCTTAGTTTCTCCAGATTCGCAACAAACCCGCTATTTTGCCAAGTTTAAAATATAAACAAACATGTTCGCCATCTAAAAATTCATTAGGCTTAGCTATACCTTTAAATTGTTGATAACTCCACAAATATTGCATGCAGATTTACTAAAGGGATAAAAACCTTAACCAGAAGATAAGAACAACATAATTTAATCATTTTCAAAGCAAAAAATGCACAACTTACAAACATATAAGAGTAAAGAAACTGAGCCTTATTTATATACGTTTGGTGTTGGCCGATCGCAACCAAAATACGAGGTGCACATCTACATGTTATAGCAGTCCTACATACAAAATTTCAAAGTTCTGAGGTTACTCGTTTTTGAGTTATGCGAGATATGTACGTATGCACAGACGCCACGCAAAATTCTCTTCAGAATTCATTTTAAATTAGTTTTATAATTTTTTTTTTGGGGGGAAACAGTCTTTTATTCTATCCTTACGTACAGATGTCACTCAAAAACATCGTTGAATTTTCGATAGCCGTCAAAATGGATATTTTCGTTGAAATATGATGTCTGAAAATTTTCGCGATTACAATACTTCCTTTTTACGTCGTACAAGGAAGTAAAAAAACACAGAAAACTTTAATTATAAGATAACAAAAATTGTAAGTAATCTTAGTAAGAAAACTGAACATTTGTACAATAAACTAGGAAAAGGGTAAAAAGAAAAGTAGAAAATATATGCCAACAACGTTAAAAAAAAAAAAAAAAAAAAAAAAAAAAAAAAAAAAAAAAAACTGTATCGGAATTTTAAATATATGCTGCTATGTTGAATTTAAAAATTTTCTGATTGTGCTATTGAATTGCATGTAGCATAACTGCGAAGAAAGCTATGGTTGTTAATAAAGCTAAAAAGACCCCCCCTAAAAAAAAAAAAAAAAACCTTAAGTCAGCAAGAATGAGTGGAAGAGCAGACTGGTAGTTGCGAGCTCAGCGAGAGCACAAAAGACCTTAACAAATCCTTTTGCGCAACCGATAAATTCTGAAATCTTTCATATTTAATTTTTTTCTATTTTTTTATTTATTTATCATTTTTTTAACAATGGAACTGCTCATTTCAGACTTCGAAAAAGCTGTCAACTACATATTTGGTAATTTTAACATATTTTCGTTTGTATAAGAATGTAAAACCTCGTCTTTCAAAACAGTGCGAATGTTTCTGATGAAAATATTACATTAAATTATTATTTCGACGAATATTTAGATAATGATTTTATTGAAAAAAACTATCAGACCATTTACACTAATATGAATGTAAGATATTTTACGCAAAATAAGCAATTTTTCTGTTCATGACACTTATTTCAGATCTGTTATTTCTTTTGCATACTGACAGAAAACTAAGGCAAGACAAAGTGCTCAATAAATTTGGTTTTTGACATAAACGTTTTCGAGGATGTATTTGAAAAGCATGTATTAAGTATTGTTACACTGAACTGGAAAGCAAGCTAAATTTACGAACACTGGGATGATTATTCTTTTATGGTATTATGGAAAATATTTTTAATAATTTTAATTAAATATTAATTAATATTTTTATTTACGTTCGATTTCTGTAAATATCTAAAGAATGCATGCTTTTTAATTGCTCCACTTCCCATTTATATTTGTAAAATGTGTTCATAGTTTAAATGAGAATTGAGGAAATACGCATATGAATCGTACTTGACAGCAAACCTTCCACGATTTGAATTACAGATTTTCTGGAACGTTTTTAAGTATTTGTGAATAATAGTTTTACGGAATAAGATATTCTATAAAAAATAATCGCTGTGTTAGGTAATCTGATCAGGACAAAACTGGTATATTTTTCTTATCGGCCTGTAGTATTACATAAATTTAGGATCAACACAGCCATCGATTTCCGTAATCCATCTTCTCAACCTACATGAGTGACAACTGAACCAAGTTATTAAGATATATTGATGAGGGCAGTTTAATACATGTTCTCCGAAATATTATAGAATGACTTGTAATAAATATTTCACTGAATACTATTGTATGGTGTAAAATAACATCTAAACTCTAAAAAAAAAAAAAAAAAAAAAAAAAAAAAAAAAATCTGAAATGTTTTAGATTTTAAATTACGTCCAAAGGGGCGTTTTTTTAACATTTTGTGTGTTACCTTTCTTTATTAAATATCATGTTCCTCGCACTTAAACCATAAGATCCAGTGCAACAGCAATATCGCAAAATAGTTTTAAAACGAGCATATCTTTAGAATTTCCGATACAGAGACTCACGCGCTGGAGATAAAAATGTTTTTCTGCACAACGTTGCCATTTCTCGCTTTGAAATCCTTGAGTTTGTTAATCAAAAATTCGTCAAAGTTTTAAAAAATAGGAAATCGATCATAAAACAAATTTCAAATTTCAAATTTGGTCTTCCACATGCTCATATTCGTTGGAGGATTACGTTATTCAAAATTCGATGACTCTATGTACCGTTGTTTTATCACAATACGAGAAATATACATACATTTATGCAGATTTTTCATTATTTAATTTCTTCAAATATAATGCAGGACTCTAACATTTTGTGGCAACAGTTTGAAAAGTAAACCGACATTTATGAGTCCGACGCAAAATGCCAAAACGAAACTAATAGTCCTTCGGGATTCAAATCCCTTTGGACTAAAAAAAAAAAAAAAAAAAAAAATGTCTGAAAGGTTTGAGATTTTAAATTACAACCAAAAGGGGCGTTTTTTTAACATTTTGTGTGTTAACTTTATTTATTAAATATCATATTCTTCGCCCTTAAACCATAAAATTCAGTTCAACAGCAATAAGGCAAAATAATTTTTAAATGAGCATATCTTTAGAATTTCCGATACAGTCTGGTGCGCTGGAGATCAAAAACGTTTTTTCTGTAGAACTTTGCCATTGCTCGATTTGAAATCGTTGAGTTTCTTGATCAAAAACTGATAAATGCTTTACAAAATATGAAATCGATTATAAAACAAATTCCAAATTTAAAATCTGTCACACAAAAGTATTTAATTGATAATTCTTGTTTCATATTTTCTTTGCAATGCAGACAAAGTGTAGGAATACTAGCGTTGTTATATCCACAGATGTTTAGATAACAGTTTTGAGGATCTCTGCATTTAACAAATAACATGGGAGTATGTTTGGAAAATATCTCAACATAACGACATGAGAGAGGTAACATGCGTTTAATCCTGAGACTACATTTTATTAAAAGATTTAATTTGTAACAGGTAGAGGATTTTATCCACTTTTATCCAATGGAGTTTCTAGCATAAAATTTTAGATTTTAGGTAATTTCTAGTAAAGTATTTTAGATTTCTAACAAAAGGTGAATATAAACTTGAATGGGAAATTTCAGCATATTCTGCATTTAATGTAGAATAATTTTTAATTGCTTTTTTTATAATTAAAAAGTCGTACTACACAATCCGCGTAAATAATATTCCAGCTAGCTTGTTCACTTTCTAATTAGTTAAAATTAGTTTCTAATTAATTAGGGTTTTAAATGTATGGATCTGTTACTGATTGCATATTATGTATAGTTATGCATTGCTATAGTAATGCATAGTATATCAGTGCATAACTGAAGGGGCGGAAAAATAACAGCAGCAGCAGAAAACAAAGACGTATTTATGGCACAGATAAATATGCATTATAAGTGGCACATCTTGATCATTGCCCTCCCTTGAAAACGAAACTCATATAAAAAAAGGTTTCTGTCTTTCCCTAAAAACATGCTTCACAGCTCAGTGAACGGAGCGAGAACAAGATAGTAGCAGTGATTGTTTACATCACGATCCTCTCTCAGGATTGCGTCGTTATGGCAACAACCCTACCCTGACCCCCTCGACCACTCCTCTGCCATTTCAGCCGCGGAACAGTGGTCGAGGCCACACACAGCGTCCTTCGTGATCAGTCGAGCGAAAAGAAGTAAGGCGGAGTCTACAGAGCGCAGTCTTCCAATGAGAGTTAAAGGAAGAACCACTCAGACCACGCCCTCTAAAGGTCGGTGAATTTGAACGTTACGGGGAAAATCAGCTTCCGTGCAGAGAATGTTTAGACTTATTAACCACACAAAAAGCTGCTGTTATTCAAATATTTTTTGCAATAATTCATTTATTAAATAAAATTGACATCTCAGACTTATTCTGGAAATACTGTTTTTATTCTTGATACCGTGCTGGTCTATATATAGGACCATTTCCTTTTTTCTTCCCCCCTCTTAAAATAATGATCTTAAACCATACCATATTAAGTTGTCTCATATGCTCAAAATAACACATAAAGGGCATAGTAAAATGATTAATCAATCACGGCTTAACTCTTTACGTTAAAAGAAAATACATTTTCTTTGTTTTACCACAAGGTATGATATTTAAAAATATACTCTAAAAACTTTACAGTACTTTTCTTTTGGTACAATTTGAACTTGACATACCGCTCTTTATTGCTTGTCTTTAAACACCATAAAGGTGCACGGTGGTATTATATACAATGCCGCTTTACACTGATTATTTCCTGGAACCCGTATAGCTCATTTTTAGTTCAAAGGGACAATTTGCCCTGAAGGACTATTAATTTCGTTTTAGCATTTTGCGTTGAAAACTTTAAAAGGCTTTATCACTTTTCAAATCGTTGCCATCATATATTATCGCCCTGTCTTATATTTAAAGAAATTAAATAATGAAGAATCTGCATAAATGTATATATATTTCTAGCACTGTGATAAAACAACGGCGCCTAGAGCTATTCAAAATTTGAATAACATAATCTTAACTAGAATATGGGCATGTGGAAGCCCTAATTTAAATTTGAGATTTGTTTTATTATCTGTTTCATATTTTGTAACACTTCAACGAATTTTTGATTAAAAAACTAAACGATTTCAAAGCGAGCAATGGCAACACTGTAAGGAGGAGGAAAAACATTTTTATCTCCAGCGCGCGAGACTCTGTATCGGAAATTCTAAACATATGGTCATTTAAAATTAATTTGCGATATTGCTGTTCAACTGAATTTTACAGTTTGTTAAAAAAAAAAATCCCCTTTAGACGTAATTTAAAATCTGAAACCTTTCAGCTTTTTTTTTTTTTTTTTTTGTTTTGTTTTGTTTTGTTTTTGTTAAATCCTAGTTGCATAAATTTTATACACAAATAAATTTCATATTCTGCATTTATCAGTTTTTCATAATCGTATCTTGTTCATATCTAAAATAATGTCTGTAAATATAATGGTTATCTATAAAATATATAAAAGATATTTGAAGAATCCCTTGAACTCCTTTGCACAAGAAAATGTTATGCTATGTAAATTATTCCGGAACAAATGGAAATGAAAGATCTGGATTTATGAATATTCTGAAGTACTCTTCTAATACTGGTCTTATAATCCCAACTGTTATATATTTTGTAAATGTCAGTAATACTCCTGTAAAAACCTTATTTTTGAAATGCAAGAAACGAGGAACAACTTTATGGGTCACCATTGTCTTGCCATAAGAAACATAATTACGAAAATTGCTGAACCCGTTATTCACAGAAAAGATTGCCTAATCTATAGCATTGTTATTTTCCTCTGTAAAAAACAGCTTTAAAACCACAGTAATACTTTGAAGAAAAACCTCTACTAGGTGTTTATTGTTCATGATAAATAAGCGCTGTTGTCAATCAACGATGTGTAATATTTCGGTTGTTTTCAATAGTATAAAAATATGTTACTCATTACAGCATATAAATTTATATTAAGTGGATTTTTTTAAAATATTTTTCAAAAAGAGTTATTTTATACCAGTGTCATAAATAAAATAGGTTTCTATTTCGCAAATTCGTCGAATGCAAATTTTCTGACTCGGATTGTTCTGTACATTATCTTCGGCTCGTTAATCAAATCAAATCAGCTCCTTAAGTTATGGTGAAATTTTGCAATAATACATAGCAAGCCTCTTTATATATTTTTCTTTTTGTTCAAATGATAATATGTCTGTTATGCATTTTGATACTTTCCTGTTTGTACAATTTTACATTTAAAAGGAAATGCAGGGGGAAAAAAAAATAGAAAGAAAGAAAGGGGGAAAAAATAGAGAGATTTTTAAAATCGAATTTGTTTTAACTGAATTTTAATTTTATTCAGCTATAATGATAGACTTAATGATAGCAGTAGACATTATTTTTATTTAAGGAGGAAAAAAGCGAATAAGAGAAGTTTCGAATTTATATAAAAAAACAAAATGTATAATTTTACATATTTTAAATGTTTTTTTATGCATTTTCGAAATATTTTTAAATAAACTCTTCTTTCAGGTGTTAGACTACAAACTGAATTTTCCAGCTTGCAAACTTTACTTACTCTTCCTCTTCCACGGCTTTTTTAATGTTAAATACAGTAGAAATGCTTAGTTTGTAAGCAACCTATTTAACTTTTTCAGAATTCTATGCATGTTAAGTATTCTAGTTTTCCTGCAATGTTTCTTCCTTGTACTTACCTTCCACACTATAAAAGAATGCAGCCGAACATTAAGATAAAGTAATGAAACTCAGAGAGATAAAGTAATGAAATAAAAATTGACAAAAGTAAAGAAGAAATCAATAAGGCATGCTCTTTTAGACGCGTTGGGAAGGGGAGAGAAAAGAAATGAATCTGGAGATTTTCAGAAGAAATAAATATGAGCTCTTTCAAATATTCTTAACAATATTTTTATTCATATTTATAGTAAGATATAATATGAAATTCAAGCAATTTCTAACTGTATTTTTAGCGCAAAGGCCGAGAGCCCAGAAGAGCTATTAATTTCGTTTTAGCATTTTGCGTTGAAAACTTTAAATGTCTGTTTCACTTTTCAAATTATTGCCACCAAATGTTATCGCCCTGTGTCATATTTAAACAAATTATCAGCATAAGTGTATGGATGTTTCTCCCATTGTGATAAAACAACGGTACCTAGAGCCATCCAATTTTGAATAACGTAATCCTCCTACGAATATGGGCATCTGAAAGCCGTAATTTGGAATTTGTTTTATTATCGATTTCATATTTTTTAACACTTTAATGTATTTTTGATTAAGAAAATCAACGATTTCAAAGCGAGCTGTGGCAACACTGTGCGGGAAAAAAAAAAAAAAATTTTTTTTTCTCCTGCGGGTGAGACTGTTCGGAAACTCTAAAGATATGCTCATTTTAAAGTTATTTTGCGATATTACTGTTGAACTGAATTTTGTGTTTTGAGTGCTAAGAACATGATATTTAATATTTAAAAGTAACACACAAACGTTAAAAAAAAAAAAAAAAAAAAAAAAAAAAAGGCCCGTTTGAGCGTTATATAAAATCTGAAAACTTTTATATATATATATATATATATATATATATATATATATATATATATTATTATTATTATTGAAATTTTATTTCTGATTTCCAAATTTATTTTTAGTCTTTCTATAAGCGCAGTTCCAAATTGTATTCCAGTTCTTAAAGGAAAGTCTATCCGTTTTCTTGTCATCTGCTCATTTGTGTAGAAAATCTATGCTAATGCTTTCCGCTTAAAATTTGTTCCTCGAATTTTAATTCTAATACATACTAGCACAATTAAATACGTTTGTAACTAATACTGAAATTAAATGTAAAATTACTAATGTTTCAGGATATAATACACACATACCTTTGAAAAATCAAAGCATTTTAAAAGGTCATGCCTTCACAATGTTCTTAATTTACATTTGTTTCAATATCTGTTAGAGTATTTAGGTATTTACGGTTAACTAAGCTTTTAAACTCTTCTAGTGTTCATAAGTTATTTACTGAGAACAGAAATTGAACTCATGTTTATGCATAAACGTAATCCCTTTATCTGATCAGTTCGCATATTTACTCTTTTACGACTCTGTCAAATGGGTACATGGAAATAGTAACAAAGATTAATAGCGTATGTGTATGAAAATGTACATAATCATCTGTGATAAAAATCTGGCGATAATATTATAGTAACAATTGACAATTCATTATCCATCACTTCATATGAGGCACGTATTGAACTTCATGTACTATCGCTTTCTCGGTATTCATTGTGTATTTTGATTGCTGGCTGTTATTTTGAGATACAGGCCTATCGCTAACTTATCTTAATTTCGAAAAGTTGTTCAAAGCCTTTTTTTATTCTTAGAGCTTTTAATTATATTCTTTTAGATGGCTGCTAAAATCAATATTTGCTATCTTCCACTCGAAAATTTGTAATATTTCTTGAAAACATTGGGTGAGTGTTTTCTACATTTAGTTTTAAATTAAAAGGCTTTGCAAATTAAGAGTTACAGAAGCAGATCATTTAATTTAGCATTTCTCATAGTTTTAAGCTAATAAAATTCTTATAGCCAGTAAGATAAATGAGGGAATGCTTGTCTTAGGTTTGTTGCTAATAATATGCCTTAGAGGGTATTAAATCACACAAAATATTAGCATTTTGAATACAATTAAACTAAAAAACGTTATCCTTAAAATAAAAATTTAGGCTAGTGTCGGGTGCTACAAAACAGTAAATTGTTAGCTCAGTAGGAGCTATTAATCTCGAAACACGATTCTGTGTTGTTTCACTTTTCATTCGAGTCTATTGCCATTCGGAAAACGTAAGATATTATTCTTTCGTATTTAATTTGCCTGTCATTAATTAATAAAAAACTATTTAAAATCAACAGAATACAGTTCTTAAACATACTTTCTTTTTTACTTTTTATATGATTGATTTAAATAAAAGTACATTTTATTCATGATATATCTAATTAAAAACATTAAATATTTTTATAGATTTACATGACATATTTTTTTCACTTTTCAAATACGCAGAAGATATGTAATGTTGCTAGTCTAAATGCATAGTCATCTACTATCCTATTAAATATTTCGCTATTTAATTTGGGCCATCTCTATCGATAATCTCTATTCATAAACCATTTTAAAATTTAAAGCAGCTCTTTTGGACGATCATTAAAATCTGAACCTTTTTAGATTTTTTGAAGTTTTTATTTTAGGTTCCCACCCCCGAATTTCAGAGAATTTTAATATTTTTCTCAGTTTAAAATTTATTTTTTAACTTTATCATAAAAAAGAATTATTTTTCCATATATTTAAAGAATCATGTGTATTCATTCCATGTCTTAGCGGACAACTCAGATATATGTTTCCTTAAATACTTTAAGTTATTGAAAATTAATAGTGAATTATATCCTATTGTTGAAGCTTGGAATGAAACAAAGCTTCTGTAATAAAAACCGTCATAAATGTCATGTAAGTTGCTAATATCAACTGATTATAATATTGGCGGCATCTTTCTGCTTCTTGAGTAAAATTTATGTTAAGGTAAAAAAAAAAAAAAAAGCCTCCTTTACCTTCCACCCAATTGGCAGGCACTTGTCCGATTTAGGACTACTTAGCCAATTTTTAATAGCGAAAATTAATATGCTTGCACAAATGATTTTAATGAAAGAACAATATTTATGGAATAGATTGGGAATTTATAGATATAATACCATACTCAAGAATATTCATTCAGTGCCCTTGTATCAGCAATAATATTTGCTTTAACAAATTTGTTAATAATAATAAAATAATATTTCTTAATAATATAAAACCTTTTTATCTCCAGCGCGCGAAACTGTGTATTGGAAATTTCTCGAACTTTAAGCAATAATTTTCAAATAAAAAATCAGTGGTAAAAGCTTCCGAAAAGGACATAATGTACATGTAAATATTCTTAGCTGCATAAAGTTGTCTTAATGTGAACTGAAATGAATTTCATTGAAATGAAAATTTAAAAAGGTAAATTATAATCGTTGAGGTGGAAGCTCAGATATATTTCAAATTTTGATTAAGGTCTTGGATAGAACAATACGAAGTCAATTTTTTTTTAGAAGATTTGAAACTTTATTTGTCGAAGATTTCTTATAATACTCAAATCTGTGAAGTTGTTCATTTTTCCATTGCTTTAATTTTTTAAGATATTTTCTTTAATGCACTTTAACTTTTATGTATTTTTCATTTTTTGCGACGTTTTAAGCTCATCAACGTAAATTTGGGTCATGCTATACTAAACGGAAAACAACGGCTTGTCTATTCTATTCCTAGGTTACGATTGTGCTGGAGCAAATTATGATTTCCATATGTAATATAAAGAATTCAAGCTTGTTCCAATAATGTACTACGAACGCTCTGCGCAGCTATAATTCCATTCTATGTAGCAATGATGACGCATCGCACATAAAAATTTATTTACATGCAGCTATCAAGAAAAATATCTGATGCGGACTCCTCATGGCTTCCTTGTACGGCCTATTAAGTTATACATATTTTTCATGCATTTCGTTTAAATTTATTTCCTCGAATTTCATTAGTAATATATTTCTCATTCAATTAATACAGTTCTCACTTCGCGGCAAGGCAGAAATACATAAAATATCTAAACGTCTTCATTAAATATTATAAAATACAGAAAAACATAAAACACCAAATACAGTTAAAGACAGTTAAAAAAATTTTTAAATAAAATTAGAGTTACTATGCAAAAACCAGCATTTCGGCCAGCGGGCAAGAAGACAGGTTTTTTGATGCACAAAATTGATTGATACACAAACTGACTTAATTCAATAGTACCACTTGAACAATTTTTAAATTGTTGATAATTCTACAACTATTGCATTCAAATTAACTAATAGCATAAAAGCCTTAACCGGAACATAAGAACAACATAATTCAATCACTTTTAAAGCAAAAAATGCCCAATTTACCAAAAAAATTTTTAAAAAAACCTGCGCTCACCGAGCCGGATACCAGAGTGTCCAGTCCCATATATAAAATTTCAACGTTCTGAAACTACTCGTCTTTTAGTTATACAACATACACATATACGTAACTACGTAGGTACAGACGTCAAGAAAAATATATCCTCTGAATCGATTTTAAAATCTATTTTACAATCCGTTTTGAGAGAAAGAGTTCTTTATTCTGTCCGCACTTACAGATGTCACGGAAAAACATCGTTAAATTAGATTCGAGAGCAATCAAAATGGATATTTTCGTTGGAATATGATACTCGATATTTTTCGCAATTGCAATATTTTCTTTACTTTACTAGAGGAAAAATAGCTAAGACCCGTCCAAAAATGGTGGAAAATTAAACAGATTTAAAAGGCCACTCATGAAAATTGCATTTTGAAAGGTTTATAATAAGACAAAATATTATTTCCCTTATTATGATTTTTCTTGCTGAGGATGCTTTTAGGCAGAGATGTTTGATTAAATACATTTGTCATAATGGATGAACTTGCCGTATAAATATGCACAACATTCCATAGACTCTGAAATTTAATTGGACAAAGAGAATTCGGTCGATACACAGCTGTTTAAATTAATCAGTAATTAATGTTTCTTTTCACAATCAAAGAAACAAGATACAAATTTCGGTCGTAATATGCATATCATTTTTGTGTTCTTTAACAAACAGGATGTTTTTCCTTAATTTGCTCTCGTTTTTATTTCTTTATTACATTAAGTTACTTTATTATGTTTACATCACCATTTATGTAAACATTCCAAAATATTTTATACAGGTCCACATTATTCTCAGGAATAATTTTTAATAGTACTTGATAGTGTATATTTTTGAAAAATACATATGATTGCTATTGAATACATCAATTACTATTGAAATATACAACAGTAATTGATTGTACTTACAATATGAAATAATTATTGATTGTATATATTCCTGAAAGAAAATTTAATTTTTATAATTTCTGGTTAATAAACTCCCCAAATTTAAAAAATAATGACAAATAAAATCGTACAAGTAAAGCTATAATTTTAAGAAATTTACTTTTTTACGAATTTCCCTTTGTAGTTTTTAAATTACATTAAAATAAATCCCATTTAGGAAAATTCTTCCTCGCATTAGTTGAAGAAATATTTTAAAGTTTGTAAAAGAAACTTGCTAATTTGAAATTCAAATTAAAACAAAATTCAACCTAGATCGAAGTTGGATTCACAGAAAATTCTAGACAGAGAAGTCTCTTTCAAGAGGGCTTGAAACATTTGTACAGAATTTCAAAATTTCCATCTGTTTTCCAAATTGCAGAAAGAATAGGATGATCCGGTTTATTTTCAATATCAAATATATCCAGGCAAGACATATGTTCTCATGTTTATGTACTGCACAAATAATTAAGACGCCTTATAATGTAATAGACTACAAATGACTTTTGCTTTAAAAAAATAATAATAATAAGCGAAATACGTTTCAGCCAAACAACATTCGATGAGCCAAAAAAGCTGTATATTTATTTATCTGTTTGTGGTGCAAAATTTTGAATAACAGTTATTTCTTCTTCATTAATAATTTCCACTAAGCTGCAAGAGCCGTAATAATACTGCTTATGATATTTTAATGCATGAATGTTCATGTCATACATGATTGAAAAAATTCATAACTTTTAAGATATTCAGAACTTTTTTTATTATTTATTTGTTTTCGTAAATGTTCATTTTGACTGACAGGATGGTATGAAACTAACCAACGACCAACTTGAATTGAGGAAGAGACAATAAGTGACAACTTGAAAGTAAGTCATCCATAACGTGCCTGGTAGCGGTTAAAAAACTGTACATTAAAATATAAAACCAAAGAATAATCTCAAAGTGAGTTTCTTTAGCTGTCACTTTTGTGAATAGTGAGATTGACTGCCAAACGATCATTAGTATTTTAGTTAGATTTTCAACTCTATAGTTCTTCTTCTTCTTTAACTTTTATTTTGCAAACATCCGCATAACGGAAAGAATTCCAGTTATGTGAATTCTTTTTTTTTTTTTTTATTGTTATTTGTGAAGACTAAAAATTGTTTTGTTCTCACCTTCTAATGATATTCAACTGGATATCATTTTTGAGAATTATTTACTAAAGAATGCTAGTAGTACTAAATACGATTTAAAACAAGTAAGTTAATATTAGCTTCAAAATATTACATTGTATTATTAAGTAAAAATTAATAAATATCAGGATATGGAAAATTAAAATCAAAAGTTTCAGGTTAAATTAAAATTTAATTTGACTTAAAACTTTTAAATTTCCATTCATAAGGCGTCAAGTAAGAGTTAAGTATTTAATTTTTTAATTGTAAATTTAAATTCTAGAAGAAAGTTTTAAAAAATTGCATATACTGTTAAAATTATATAGTCTTTTATAAATTAATTAATAAAATTTAACAAATTTAACAGTTAAAATTATAGTTTTTTGCTTCATTTTTCAGCTATTTCTTCACCTAACATCTAACAAAAATATCTTAAGAAAGAAAAAAAAAAAAAAAAAAAAAAAAATCAGCTTAGGTTTTTGACACTAAATGTTAAAATAAATTGACTACACATAAATTGTTTTCCTTTTCTTAAATGATAGTCAATAAATAAATTAGCTAAAAGTGATTTTACTTTTATTTATTGATTTCTCGAGTCCAAATGTCTGGTTAAAGATAATTAAAACGATATGATATGAGCAACACATTCCACAAATCTTCATTACTTTGCTTTTGCCTTTCTTCCTTTCACCCCCCCCCCCAAAAAAAGCCCACACGCAAAAATTATTGTTTACTATTTTATGAAAAAATTAAACTGTGTATTATAGCCATCATTAAATTAAAGAATAACTAATAATAACGAATATGTTAATAATAAAATAACGAGTGGTGGACATGATAGTTATCTTTAAGTTAGTTTTTTTTTTTTTTTTTTTTTTCCATAACATTAAAAGTATTATTTAAAGTATTTTCATAATCAAGACATGATTTACAAAAGAACTCGATTCAATATTTAAATTCTTACGAATATTATTTGCAAGCACACAATACTTTGAATCCATTGACCATTTTAACACACTTTCAAACAGTATAATACAGTCATTTTACGTGAAAAGATAATGAAAATTCGAATAATACAAACTCTGGAAATCACAATAAATATTTTTATTATTAATTGCTTATATTAAACTGAATTCACCGTAATTTTCTAATAAACGAAGGAAAATCAACGAGTAAGTCTCAAAAAGCAATTACAAAGTAATCTAACGAGCCTCTCCCCTAAAAAACTATTTTTATTTCTGAAATATTAAGGGTTGTTGTCTCAGATACATTAAGTCTTCATCTTGAACATCATGTGCAAAATATTTGCCCCTAAGATTCTTTTTAATGGACCAAAAACATATTGGTACTAATACTGTTAGTGCAGTAGATTTCTCGAATCGATTTCCTCCAACTTCTGCATTGTCGAGTTTATCTCAATCTAAACATGGCGTCCATTTCGGAAAAGCTTTGGAACACCCGTGAGAAAATTTCTCAATCTACTTGTGTGAAGTTTTATGCGACAAACACGTCTTTTGATAAAAAGGAAATATTCCTGTATAAATAAATATCCTTCGCACGAAGTCATTTTGCCTTCTTCACTCGCCCTTCCCCCTCAAAAAAAAAAAAAAAAAAAAAAAAAAAAAAAAAAATGGGTAGCAGAACTCGGCTCTTGTCTTTTATAGTCATCGAGTTCCATCAGCATTTTCAAACTGAACTAAGCATTTGCAATGGTACTTAGCAAATAACAAAATGGCTGTAATGCACTAAGAATGGCTCTGCTACCCGTTAACATACATGGAGCTTTAACAGCTATTTTCAGATACATCATGCCAATCTGTGATTTTCTTAAGAATTTTCTCTCATATGTTCAGACTTATATTTTCAAATTAAATTACAAAATGCTCGAAAGTTCTGCAATTATGCTTAAAAAGTTTTATTAATAATAATAATAAATAAAATAATATATAAAGAAAGTAATAATATGAAGCAGCAAAATCACCAGAAAATCCCGTGTCTAAGAGAGGTTTGTTAAATAAATGTTTTTCTGAGGGGAAAATAATTTTTTTTTTTACAACAGGAGATTTGCTTCACATATGTCATTAATTTTATCCATAATTTGCTTTTTTGAACGCTCTATTGCTTTAGCCAGTTATTCTCCGAGGCAGATTTTAATATTGCCGCCACAATGAGTCATCACAAAATTGCCGGAAAAAAAGAGAAAACTAATTACTCACCTTCTTGAAATAAATTATTTACCCACCGGAAGCAATTTACTTCATTATTTATCAATCTTTAAAAACTGCCCTTTAAACGCTAATTTTTGCCGCGGCCACATTCATAATGGAAAAGTAAATTACAGTCTGCACTAAAAGCCAGAGTACAGGTCAACTAGAACAGCATCAGGGGCAGGAATATCATAAGTGCGAAATAATAAACTACTGGAAATCCTAATCATGGTCGGTGAAATCCATCAAACCATGCCAGCAATTTTCGCTACAGCAGCCAGCAACTTAAATACTAAATGTACCTTCACAAAAGAATGGTTTGTATTTTCGGGAATATATGACAATTTGAATCACTTTCTTGATTTTTCTCTATTAAATGGCATTAGGCCACGAATTTCATCTACGTGATTTGGACGCTTAATTGGGAAAAGTGCAACGCATGCGAAGGGTTAATTTGCCTCGAAAAATCCCTAGTTTTTAAAGGGCGTGGAATTGACTGTAATCACAGTGCACGAAAAGTTGCTCTAATCGATAAATTACCAAAAAATTCCTAATCAAATACCTGATATTAAGCAGTTAAACTTTACATATAATTTAGGATTAGCGTAGTTCTATTACTTCTGCATATCTTGAAATTTTTAGTTTCGTTATCTGAATTTCAGTTACCGTCCAAGAAGAGGCTTAGTCTGTTAGCGCCGAGTTCGCCCATTGTAAATTCTAAAGAGTTAATAATAAAAGGTACTTTTAACCCTTCTTCTGTGAAGTTACAACTCTCACATAGAAGTTATCCTATTGGACACTACAACTAGATCCTGATGACTGCATGGGTCCAGAAAGTCCAAATCCAGAGCCTCTTACTTTAAGGGGCTTCAAAATCACCTTTAATTCCACTTAATCTTGCTTTTTGTTATAGCAAGAGCTTTAGAGGCCCTAATATACTTTATTACTAGTACCAAAGATTGTTTTCCATTTGGTACGTTCTTATTATATGAATGCCAAGTAACTTTATTACTTAAATTAATTCAAAAATCTCCTATTAGTTTTGAAAAAGTAATTTATATTTTTAAGCATGGCTTTATTTAAAAACTTAAAGTGACTTCACTTACAACAGCATAATCGCAATTGATAGTAACAATACATTTATTCAGAACATAAGTCTGGTTTTCTTACCAACCTAGATGATCTGTCGACAGAAGCCTTTGGAATCAATCTGGTTCAATATCATCGCACACCATGAATTTTTTGTGTTTTCGTGAAAAATTAAAGCCTGAACAAACCTACTACGTACAAGATATCAACAAGGCAATCTACGAGCAGCTAAGAATTAAACTTGCCAAATAATGAAAATTTCTATTAATGTTGTGAAGTATGGACTCACATTTAAAGAAATGCATCCATATAGGCAATGATTATTTTGGAAATTGCATATTAACTGATTTTTTAAATGTGAAACAAAATAATTACCGGGTAGCTAAATTAGTTTATGAAATTAGAAACGAACTTTTTGACCTCCTTAGTTACCTATTTTTATTTTTAATACTTCAACTAGTGTTTATCATGAGACTGGATTCATAGGAACACAATTCCAGAAAATGTAAAATTATTATATTTGTAAAGAACTTACTAAATTAGATTACAGAGCTCAATTACATTGAAAGATGGAATTCTGAAATTAGCGTCGGATCGAAATTAGTGTAGTTATATATGTATATAAATATACGTTTAGTTTGTGAGTTATAATTAAAATACTAAAATATAAAAACTTGTACATTACTCAAATATAAAAACTTGCGATACTATTATTACTTTAATTTTTAGTTCTGACTTTACTTCAAGTCTCTTATTATTTTTGTTGTTTTCTTTGTATGCTCAAGGAGAATAGCCAGTAGTTAAAATAAATAAAACATAGCTATAATAAGTGTAACTTTGAAAAATATATTGCGGAAGTAGCTCTTTCGGAACTTCATTAAGCAATAAGTATTGAATTTGAAGGGTCATCAAGAAAAGATATTTCTTTATTATTAGTCCAAAGGGGCTTTGTCCCTGAAGGACTATCGTTTTCGTTTTGCGATATTGCGTTGAATCACTAAAAATGTCCGTTTCGTTTTTCAAACTGTTGCCACCAAATGTTAGAGTCCTGCATTATGTTTGAAGAAATTAAATAATGAAATCTGCGCAAATATATGTATATTTCTCGCATTGTGATAAAACAACGGTGCATAGAGCCATCGAATTTTGAATGACGTAATCCTCTTACGAATATGGACATGTGAAAGACCCAATTTGAAATTTGGAATTGGTTTTATGATCGATTTCATATTTTGTAAAACTTTAACGAATTTTTGAGTAACAAGCTCAATGATTTAAAAACGAGCAATGGCTGCGCCGGAAGGGAGGGACCTTTTTATCTCCACCGGGCACGGAACTCTGTGTCCGAAATTCTAAAGATATGCTCATTTTAAAATTATTTTGCGACATTGCTACTGAACTGAATTTTATGGTATAAGGGCAAAGAACATGACATTTAATAAATAAAGTTAACACACAAAACGTTAAAAAAAAGGCCCCTTTGGACGTAATTTAAAATCTAAAACCTTCCAGATTTTTTTTTATATAAATAATTGTTATTTTTAAACAAATGATTTTTTTTCTCACTCAGTGCACTGCTCTGAAATATATAGTTTTAGATCTAGATACTCCTCAATAAATCAGGTTGCATTTTGCCTTTTACTAAAAAATAGTTTTCTTACCAATTATTCGTGGAATATCTACAGATGTTACTACGCAGATTAAACCAATCAACGCCTTAGCTTAATTTTGGTCAGTTGGCTGGAAGAGCTGAGACAAACCGTGCTAATTAGTTCTTAAATAACCGAAATTACAGAAAGCACAAATAATGATAAATAATGATTACGATATCAGTATAACTAATTAAACAAAATAAAATAAAAAATAAAACTGCCAGTAAAATGCCTGCAGTAAATAAATTTGCTTTGAATAAGTAGCACTAGTAAAAATAAATAAATGAAAGCCTTTTTCTTCATTAAGAAGCTAAGTACAAAACAAATTTTGTCAATACTCAGCAATAACTAAGCTTTTTAGGAAATAATTTTAATAAATGTGCAACAGTGACTGAGTGGATAGCATCACTGAACTCTGGTAGTTGAACTGGATAGCTAGCTACCAGTTAGTATGCGCGCTGAGTAGGCATTTTTCCGATTTTTCACATGTGACTTAAACACGAGTTTAAATTCTTTTATATAAAGGAAATGTAATACTGCAAGGGCTAGGAAAGGTAAATTGCAATTAAAAACTGCAGCTGAGTGTAATACTGTATGTTTAATTAACTTGAGTTCGAATTCCACCGAATGGGTTGGCTGCATGGGGAATCAAGAATTTTCTAGATTCTACCTCGGTATTCCTTCCCTCAGACTGATAGCTCTTGTATGTTTTATCATATTGCGTTCATATTATATCTATATTTTTGATTAGCAAACTCAACGATTTCCAAACGAACAGTGCCAACTCTGCACAGAATAAAACCTTTTTACCTCCATCGCAAGTCTGACTATCGAAAATTCTAAAAATATGCTGTTTTTAAATATTTTTAGCCCAAATGAGTGTTAACCGAAATGCTTTCGAACCGTGTGTAAATGGGGGGGGGGGAAGAATCGCTTCTTTGGTCGTAATACAAAGTCTGAAAGCTTTCAGATTACTTTTTTAAATCATTTTTAAACATGTCTATTATATTATCCTGCATCTATTACTCATTTTTTTCTGTACATTAGCTACTCATTGCTATTTTGCAGAAGATCTTTGTATCGTTAATTTTTTATTATGATTGTAACGAGTAATGAGTCATTTTGATAGATTGGCTCCCTATTAGTGATTTGACAGCAAAAATCGATTCATTAATATAAACCTTAACAACTGGATTCAACAACTTTCCGCTTTAACAACTCGATTCATAAAAAGGAACGAGTCATTTTTTATCTACAGCAATGCAACTGTATGTAAAAATATCGAAATAACATTAATGATTTTTTAAATATGATTATAGAAACTATTAGATAAAAAGTTAAAAACAGGGTTATAAAATTTTGCAAGAAAAAATTAAAATCTGTGATTTTAAGTAAAAAGGTGAATTCATCAAAGCTATATACGAAGCTCAGTGCCATTACGAAGAAATGAAAATCAGAGTTTGAGAATACATTCAAATTATAGCAAAGGTACGTAAATTTACATTTAACCCATTACAATTACAGACAACAGCGAAAATTTATTTGCTAAACCAAATTTTTTTAGGTCTACTGGAATTGATAGAAAGGTATCTTTCACTCAACCACTCAAACGTGACACTGGAATCGAGGTGGGAGAAAAAATAAGGAAGATGGGTTGGAAAAAATCAAATAGCCAATTTGAGCAAATAAACAAGAAAGAAAATATCGCTAGAGATAATGGCAAATTTCTGAGGGGAAAAAGAATCACCAGGAAAACTTTACTCATGTGATCATCGTATAGGAATTGCAGAAAAAGAGACAAATATATACTTGGACAAGTTTTTTTGTCCCTCTCTCTCTTTGCGTGATAGAAGTATGGTGCATGATAAGCATGTATGCAGCTCTTTGTACTTTCAAAGTGTCCCATTTAAAAGCTTTCAAAAATTTTTAATGTAAACAAACTAATAGACGTAATATTAAAGCACACAATCATACTTTTAACATAACGTAGAAAGTGTAGGTTTAAAAGATCACGTGGAGATTAATTTCAAAATGTGCTGATTAAGTCTCAGAAGCAGGTTACTAATTAAAGTATTAAAATGGTTTTGGTATTTGAGTTTAACGTTCCATAAACAAATCATAGATATTAAAGCGTTTGCTAAAAGCATAGCACCTGGAAATTATATGCCTGTCCTCTCTGTCTAGAATACTTAGATTACTGTTGTTATAATACTGTTAAGAATTTTGTACTTAGCTAGATAATTTTAGTAGAATTATAAGTAAAATTGTATTTTTCTGTGTAATGCAGCGTGAGACAAATTTTAAGAGAAAGCTAAACAGGAAAAATATAGGGGCATATATAGGGGAAATATATGAGGGCAAGTACATTTAACATTGAGTAAATGGGCATCTCGGTAATTTGGCGAGATATTGCCAAGCTGACAACGGTTTTGGCAACTTATTTCGTTTCCAAATTTGATAAGAAATCGCCAAAAGTAACCAAATTTGGAGACGATTTGGCCCTATTTTGATCCGGTCCTTGTATCGCCGTAATATGTATTGAAATTAAATAAATGTAATTGACCACTATGTTAGTTGTAACCGTAATTCGACCCTCGTATTGCTTTTCAGTGACTTCGAGAAGCAGAAAGTACTAGAAATAGCTCGCGACCGGTTGAAAACTATTTAAGCCCGAAGAGAGAGCATCTGCGCTCAGTTGCTGATTGTTGTTGCGAGTTGTTTAGTTCCGTGTGACTGAGATATCAGAATTAGCCTTTTCTTTAGACGCGCTTTGCATTGTGTTGTGCTTAACCTTTTTAGTTGTTTGACATGTAACTACTGATTGTACTGTGTAAGAAATAAATTTTATTAACCTTAATTAACGGACTTGTACATTCAATCCATTAGGAACCAGAACGCCAATAGTTTTCTGCCATGGAAAGTCTGTAGATAAGAACAGTATATCATTAGTAATCTTTAAACTTGAGCATATTTTTATATTTATCCGTTTATACTAGTGTATATCTTATCATGAAAGCAAAATGAACATGTGTTCTCCATTATATATTTTGACACGTTTCCCTAAAAAAAAATTTCTTTTTTTTTAATTTCGGCTTTTTGAACCTGCCGTAATGAATCATCAATAATAAAATTATCATCTGCCTTTTCAATTTGACCATATGCATTTTCCTTTTTGCTGTTGGCGGCCAGTGAATGAAACTGCCTTAATTATTCAGTAGATAGAGACTGTAAAAATTTGCAGAACGTGTAGTTTTAACCTCCTTCCTTGTTGTCTGTTTTATTTCAGTGCATAAATGAAATAAATTTAATTCGATCTCGTTGATATTTCAAACAAATTCAGAAATAAACTCTTGAGCGCTTTTCGGAAGGCTCGTTTAAAATGTAATGAATTTATGAAATATTACATGATAAATAACAATTATCATTTAATCGTTCCGTAAAGAAAAAGCGTAATATCTAATACAGATTTACCGAGAATTTTCTTTACAATCAAATTCATATGCTAGTTGAAAAGATTTCACTCAAACATTGCATTAATAAGGAAAAATTATTTCCGTTTAATCTCTATGAGCTATTTTTTTCTTTTATGAAAGGTTGTATTTAGAATTAATTGAATGTTTATTTCTTGGATACTCAGATGCGATACCACTTGCTTCATTTTCTGTACAACATTACTCTATAAAACTTTCCCAGTGTGTATCTATCGCAGGATAATTCCTTCGACTGTTATTTCTATCAAACGATCTGAATTGGGAAATCTCCCCCATAGTAACCATCTAACTGGTTACGTTTTTCATTGTCTTATTTATTTTAAGAGGAATGTGTTCCAGCCAATTATAATACCAGCGAGAACTTCCTAAACTAAGGGTTACTGCTTTAGCTGGTTTCAGCTGCAATGTCTGAGACTCCGAATGCAGTCCAAAAATTATATTTAAATTTTCCAATGAGCAATTGAATTCGATAGTCAGTTTCCAATAGTCTCCACTGAAAAAAAACCGAGCTTCAGTTGATTTTCCTTTAGCCTTTTCCCATTCAGTTTTTAATAGCGAGCACTTCTGTATAAGGCAGAGCAACTTACTTTAATACACCACTAGTAGAATGGTTTTTCTGTCCTCCCAAACTTCTACTTCAGTTTTTGTAAAATCTGAGGCCTCGTCAGGATTCGAAATCAATACTTCTTCGTCTATTGTGCTGTCGAAACTAACTGAAGTTCAGTAATTTCTACTGAAAAGCTTAAGTGAATTCTTCCTAGGACATGCGTCTTAAGTGAATACATTAGATGATTCTAGTACAAGCGTTTTGAATTTTTTTTAAATTCTAATCGACAGGTTATAATAATATTCTATACGTCAATTCCATTTGTTCGCCATGAAATTTGAAGAGAACTATTTATCTCAAAAACATCAAATCTTTGGCTTCATTTAATTGTTATGTGTTCCACTCTAAGATAAAATTGTGTTATGTTGCACAATCATGTCATAGCCATAAAGTGCTTTGCTATCAAACAGAGCACGAAAGTGGGAACGGACAAAGACTGGAATCAATTAACCCTTGCTGCAAAGCTTGACTCAACTCCGAAACGACAACAAATCCCATTTAGGCAACACCTGCCTGAAATACCTTACAACACTCATGAAAGTGCAAGCAAGCTTTTCGACACGTGGGCGCTATTCCAAGATTACCTCTTTATCCGGAACTGGAAGATGCGCTGTCGAGAGGAATGTCACATCTTAACGGAGTAAATTAGAAAGCTGATCCCCCCGACCTCTGGAGGCAGTCAAACCGGTAGGAATTTTAATGGAAGTTCGAGCCAAGTTTTGGAATAGTTAAAACGTCAGTTATTACACTGGTTTGTGGCCGTGAGACTCCTCATTAACGAGAGTGATTAATTCTTTTAATTTTGATCCCATCGAAAGAATTAGTGGTGACTCGTTGCTTAAGCAGGTTAACACCCAGCATGTAATGAAAAGTCTGCTGGCTAAGTTTCATCGGTAAGTTTATTTAATTGATGAAAACGAACGCGTTATAAAAGGCACAGAAGAGCACCTAGATTTTTGCAGCTCTATACCTACGGTTATTTTTTACTTCTGTCTTCGAAATGGGAGTAAGCGATGGCATTAAGATACAAGTTGCTACATGTAAATTTTTTATTTATTTACTTATTTATTTTTTCTCAGAAATCATGACACAGACAATGCTTCTGATTTTAAGCATTTTTTCCTCCTTTCAATGAAATGGAAGAGCGGATACGATTGATACTTTCGTGAGATGCCTAGACATTCAGTGACAAATTTTGTTTCTTTTCCTATCTAAATAAAAGCAGTTTTGAAGTTTATGCGGCTATTTAGAAGATTTTGATTGTTACCTTGTAGATATCTCTCTCTCTCTCTCTCTCTCTATATATATATATATATAACAACTAACATTTTTATACTTGTTTCATCATCCAGCCAGTTGCCGATTAGGATATGATTTGTCCCGTAATTCGCTCTTTATTTACCCTTCGATTTTGCTCAATAGATGGCTGCAATCTATTCAAAACTTTTAAAACCTTAATTTATAATTTGTCTCCGCTTTACTTACCCATTAAATTTGATCAATTTGAATTCCTGTAAAATGCTTTCTTTGTTCCGTAAAATTTGGCATGACGCTTAGAATATTTTTGCTGTTTTCTGAAGATCTGTAGTATATTCCCTCAAGACGCTGTCAATATTTTAGCTTGCGATTGTGATTTAATTTATCTAATTTTAATAAACACTAACTGCTTAAAGGCTAAAAAATTTAATCGAATTCAAATAGAAGAAAATAATATAAATAAATAAAATAAATATTTTTCAAAGGTAGAAAAATAGGTTTACGAAACTTATTAAACCACCAACCAAGTAACATCACTTAGGTAAGCAGGACCCAAATATTAGGAGACAAAACCAAATATAATATCTCTTAGGTAAAAAGGCTGCTTGTGCCATAATACTGAATTACTGAATCTCTATTCTTAAATTTAAGTACTAAAAGTAAGTAGTACGACTCCGCAGCCTTGACATAAAAACTGGTAGTTCCATCCAAAAACTTTGGCATTTTCTCCACCATAGTGCAAAATATAGAACAACATTAAAGTGCTCACTTTTTAAAAAACTACTAGAGTTAGTTCCTTTAAGACTATTAAAATTTAAAGAAATAAAATGCATCACCTTAAAAACTCAAAGTAGTTCAGTGCAACTCTGTCTTATTTTGAACTTCAAATGCAAGAAAGTAAGCATATATTTCAACATTTGATAAAGTTATCCAAATCTCTAGTGTTTTTCTAAAATGTACATTAATGAAAATTATGAATCGCTTAGCATTTTATAGCTCTTATATATTCTGTGAAAAGAATATAATGTCCTTAATATTACAGTAAAATACTAAAAGTTTTTCTACTGCCCAGACTTCTTTGCTACGAATTCCAAAATTTTAATTTCATAAATAAAAGATAAGCAATTCTTTATATAAGGCTGTTGATGGATTAAGGAATCAATTCTCTTCATGTGATTTATTTTTATCTGGCACCACTCAGATGGTATTCTAACACCGATAAAGCAAATCGCCTAACTGAAGACTTGGAAATTTCTTTTCGCAATAGTTCTTCGCCTTTCTAAACAGTCTAGATTTTATCATCCATTTCATTACTTCTTTTTGATTACAGCACTTTCAACTCTCAACTATGTTAACATCTTTTTCAAGAAAATAATATCAAGAATTTCCCGTCCGTAAGTTCTCCTTATCAAGTTCGTAATATCACTAACAAACTAAAGACGAAAAGAGCTCCTGGTCCTGACGACATTTGCAATCTTTCACTCAAGAACCTTCCTACCAAAGCTGTCACCTACCTCATCCAATTTATTAACTCTCTTCTAGTGTCACAATCATTCTGACCAGCGGAAATCCACGATCATCATCACTCTGTCTAAGCTGATCAAGAGTATCTTATCTTCCCTCAAAATTATAGACACTTGTTGATGAGTTTTTTTCAATTATTACTGAATTAATTATCCTCCTCATTCTAATCAGCAACTGCAGTGTCATGAACTGCTTCCCTCAGGAACAGTTTGGTTTTCCGGACCAAAAACACAGCCCTACCCATGAACATCTGAGTATTATAAATACGATAATTGAAGACATGAACGCCAAGATCTTCACCGGTGAATCTGTCTTGACATTGCAAAGGTTTTTGACTCACCAAGAACTTAGCTTCAAACTCGTTCAGCTAAACAGTCTAGATTTTATCATCCATTTCATTACTTCTTTTTTCGGCAACAGGAGATTCTAACTATGCGTGGGTAATATGTACTCAGCTACTCTCTGTAACTAAGCTGGGGTTTCCTCAAGGAAGTGTGTTGGGTCCCACTCTCTTTATACAATGTCTTACAATGTGAAATGGACTCCAGAATCCATTTCACATTGTTTGTAGATGACATGGCTATACTGACTCAAGCAGCGAAAAAATACAAGAACCTTCTTCAGAACTATCTTGTCTTACTTGAAAAGTTGTACACTAAGTGTTCCGTCTGCAATAGGTTGCCGCTTCTTAGGTCATACAGCAAACTCTCCTTGAGAAACAAAGTCATCCTACCCAAATCTGTTCTCCGGCCTGCTCTTCTGTATGCGTCCTAAATCTGGGATGAAGTGACGAAACCCAATCTTCGCCAACTGAAATACTCAAAAAGAAAATTCTCTGCAAAATTTTAAATGATCCTTGGTACATTAGAAAGTCCATGATTCACCAAGACTTCAAAATTCAATGCATCAATAATTATATTAATGCCATTAAGTTCTACCTTTCTGTAAGGCATAATCAAAATCCTATGATTTACATTCGAAAACGCTGTCTTTTTCCATCGGAAAAATTTACTTATGCAGCATTATACCTTAATTGTTAAGGTGTGCAAACTTTCTGTCATTTTATATTTTTCATTTTGATACTTCCATTGATAGATTGCTGAATTCTTCCAAAAAAATCTCATCTTGGGGTTTGTACCTCCAGCTCAATAGCTTAGTTGCATTTTTGCATTCCTACTGATCATCCCAAAAACATACTTCGAATATTGTACGGAACAAAAGGAATTTATCTTCCATTACTCTATTTAACATATGATCCAGTCCAGTTCGGATGACGAATTTTTGTAAATTTCTGACTGAATGAAACTCTAGTGAAATATTATTTATTAAAACTTCCTGAATTTAAATTTATGAAAACCCTTACTGTGAAATTTTTTGAATAAATTTTGATTTTAAAATGTATTTTATGGACATTCTACACATTAAAAATCCTGAAAACAAAAACTACATTGACATAACTACGCAAATATGTTTTCACCATTTCATTGTAGAAAGTCAGCAAGTTTTCTTTCACTTATATTACAAGATCTTACTTTAATCTGGTAGGGTGAAACTCTTTAGGAGAATAAATTTAAACTAATAATGAACAAAGAATATGAAAGCCGTTTACTCTGGATTACAAATACTATTGCTTCAATGTAAGCTCTTAGTACCTGGTTTACAATCCAGTATCATGTTTAAGTACTTATATAATATATAATGGAATAATAAATATTTCACTAAACAGTGCTGTTGCAAATAAAAATGTAACCAAAGATTTTGATGAGATTTATTTAGAAGCAACGCGTTATTTGAACTGGGCTTTTATATTTGAGAAAAACCTTCCATGTTTTTTCTCTCGCACAGGCAATTCCGATCACGTCTTTTTGCATACCATTTTTTCATACCTGTTTTTTTTCCCGCATTTTTTGAGTCAACATACCAACTGCTTTATCATATAATGGAACTTTAAATAACCATAGAAAAAGATAACTTTGTGTGTTCAGGCATTGTTAATTTTAAACTAAAAATAATACTTCATCACCAATTAACTTCTTTCCATTTTACTTCATAATATTTTCGCAAAGAAAGTAATTTATTGAAACTTTCTAGCCAAATCCTCGTACACTGCATTCCATGCAAATATCTTTCTTCTAAGATCTGCCCGCTACCCAATATGTCCGACCGAATTTTAAAAGCGCGGACACGGCAGCATCACGTCGCATGCTTGCCTGTGACTTCTTGTCAGAAACTCTTTAAACCGTCGCGGAATTTTAATGAAAACTTTCCCCGGACGTCTCGTCTTCGAAAGAGTCGACTGGTGAATAGTTAAAATGTCAGAGGAGCATTTAACCGTATGACCGCCTTTTAAGCAAGGCAATTAATTCTCTTAATATTGCCTCTTTTGCATTTTAAATGTCGTCGTCTTAATATTTACCCCTCACTCGGGCAGGCATTCGTTGAGACGGGTCTTGTATTTCATACGCCACGGCTTGGGTTATCATTTAGCAGAGACTTGGACATTTAACAACTAACCAGGATGTTTCGTTTTCAACTTCAAGTGAATTTAAAGTTTGCTATAAATTGTATTTTCAACATTCTTGAAGAAAGTTACGAGGTAGGGAAAGGGAGTGATGTGTGTATGTAAGTATACATATATGCGTGCGGGTTTGTGCATTGTATTAATAACACTTCTCTTTTTTTACGAGAAAATTCTGCTGCGGATTTTTTTATTGAACTTGATTTCCAGCATCACAAATTTTGTAAGCATTTCCTTCGAGCAGGAAAAGCTTGAACTGCCACTAAACAATCGAAGCTTTTCTCTATTAGTAGTTAATTTCACTTTAAATTTCTAACACCTTTCAACTTTTGGAAACACGGAGGTTGTTCGCACATTTTTAGACGATTTTGCTTTCCTATAAAAAGAAATTCGTGTGCTTGGAAATTTTTGTTTTAACTGAGGCTATATTTTTGAAAGTATAAATTATCGTCTGCTACTTGACAGTTTTGTTTTCATGCAAAATGTCGCTGTTAAAAAATCAATGGATGGAAGGCTATGTTTGTGTTCTTTGCAAAGAAAACTTTTCGTATCTAGTTGCAGACTGGGTATTTCCTTTCTCTGATTTGACAAAGTTGACATTTGCTACCATTAGAAAACTACTTACTACATTTATAATTCTTGTTTTTCTTTTTTAAAAAATACCAGTCGAAAAGAAGAATCTGCAGTTCCCGTTACTCTGGAGCCATTATCATTATTATCTCAGACAGTAGTCCTGACGATGGTTCGAAACAGTCTTCGAGGTAGGTGAACAGTTGAGTGAGATTCATCAAAAGAAAAATCTAAACAGAAAATACTGCTAGTAAAGTTAATATATTTTCCTTGAAAAACAAGCAGTCAAATATCTATTAAAGATTCTATTCAAAATAAAAGTTTAAAACCATTTTGCATCAAATGTCGTCTGCTAGGGTCGTAATAAGATGATTCCTTACACTATTGTGAATCCAAGTTATAATACCATAGGAAAACTTTTCTGGTAGAATAAAATTACTAATTAGTAAAGAAACTAACAGTTGCCCTAAGGGCCATGGTATTTGATGCTAGCACATATTCTCATTCTTCGCCTTTAAAAAATTTAGTCTCTTCAAACATTTACTGCACAGTTCATTAAAATTAGAAAAAAAAAAAAAAAAAAAAAAAACTTATTTTACATTTTACTAACTATTATGAAATAGGTGTTTTAATTATTTAGGTCTATAAATTTAATAAAGTTAGAAGATATGAAATGCTTTTTGTGATTTAAATTTTAATAATGTTAACCATTTTATAATTAATAAGGAGAAACTTTAGTTAATTTAAGCAAATTATCTCTTGATGATTTAAAAAGGGCAATGTCTTAAGTAACCGTATTCTATATACAGGCTTAGATATCTTAAGAAATTCCGTCAAGTGAGTAACGAGAAGAGAACTCAGGACAAAAAGAATAGAAAACTTTACTCCTCTGAATCAGGCGAAGGTAATACGGAAAATGTTGCAATAAGGATCCTAGCTGCCGTAATGAAAGTAAAGTACAGGAGGCCCTCGTGTTTCGCCCATTCTATTTTCACACAATTTGTTATTTCGTACATTTTTTTAAATTTAGTTTTTAAAAATTTTTGTCCTTATAGCAAAAATTGTTCTCTTCGATGCAGTTGCTCACACTCATGTTAATTAGAGTAGTGTATCACCGGGAGTTCTCGGTTTCTAGACCCAACCTGCGTTGAGAAATAGTCCTTGCGACTATATCAGCAGTAAATGTTAATGAACACATTAATGACATATAGTTCTACTTAATATAAAATTAATGCAGCAAACATTTTCCTTTAAACCTCCAAAAAGTAGAATGACAAGCTATCCAGCTGGCTACTGCGTTGATATTTAAACGTTAGTTTGTAGAGACATTAGGTTTTTTTTTGGGGGGGGGGGAAAGGAGGAAAGATGAAAAATGAGTAACGCTCTTGCCAGGAACTTAATCACGGACCTCTGGAATACGTCCCCAGCGTGCAGACCACTACACTACGAAGGCATGCGAAGAAGGCGGGAGAAATACATTATAAGTTCACTTTTCATTTCGTACCGGAAAGTAAGCAATATTGTAGAGATAAAAATTTATAATTTAAAGCATTATTAATTTTAGACAATGCCCCAGGGCGCCCAAAATCTCTTTAGAAATTATACCCGAAAATCAATATTATGTTTCTTACTCCCAGTACTGTCTGCCTTATACAGCCCACGGACCAAAGAATGATAGTTACGTTTAAATTATATATATGTCCTCGGATACATATGAGGACAATTAATTAATCAGGCTGTAAAACCTTATTCTGTACTAGTCAATAATTTTTTTATTTTAAGAAACTTTCCTTTCCCTTCTGATTTCAGTTTCCTGCCAGAATGCAAATTTAAATGACGTACATGCAAATCTATTCGGAAGTAGTTTTTAAGTAGCAGAATTTAAGAGTTCGCAGTAGAAGAATTAGTTACGAGTTTATGCCGTTTGTTTTGCAAGTAGCTCTGTTGCTGAATATTTTGGCTAGCCACTTCCTTAATTTATATTGATATTCTAGACTCAGCTTTACTGTGTGCAGCTGATAAAGCGGACTTAGAGTGAAGCAGGAACCAGTCGTACAGTTCAGATTTAATTTATTCTGACTGTATATACTACTTTGTGTTAAGTTACTTAGCCACAAGTGGTGGCTAAATTGTGACCACAGAGTGAGTGCATGTTCTGCTCAGTTTAGTTAAAATGAAAGGTTGTTTTAACCTTCGTCGGCAGTCATCTGTTTATTTCCTTTTTCCCAAGACATTGGGAGAATTCGCCATTTCATTCTTCAGTAGGGTCTACATTTTATGTTCCCCTACAAGGCCATCAAGCTTCAAAGCAACTGATAGGAAAGGTGGGCCTACATTAAGAGATTTTTTGGAAGATTATAATTTTTGGAAGAATAATACATAGTATGCAACAAACAACATTGGGGAGTCGTTGGCTGAAATAAAGGAGGCAGCAATGAAAGATTACTAGAAATAGAGTGATTTTATGAATTCTGAAGAAACTCTGAAAGCTATGACAGATGAGGTAGTTAGCCTAAAGGAAGAATTACAGTTGGAAAATGATTTGATTGAATATCAGTTAATACTTTGGTCAAATAGATTCTTAATTGAGCAACAAGAGTTCAATGAAATACAGGTTACAGGTTACCGAGGACGGGGACTCCTAGTGTCTAACACAGGTAAACAGGCATACGTCCCAAGCCCTCCCCTATCTAGCGGTAACAACTCCCTGGAGCCCCAAGAGGTTGCATCGGAAGTTTATTGAGACATAAAAAAGGTTGTATATGACTAATCAAGAGCGCTTCTTTTTTGTTTTACAGATTTGGAAAGACTTTGACTGAACAGTTATGGTAAGGAAACAAAAATGTTGCAGAATATTAAAAACAAAAGAATCTTTTTTAAAAAAAAGCAAGAATTACAATGAAAATGAAGGAGAAGCAGCTGATAGGTGGTATATAAACTAACTCTTGAGGAGTTATAAAAGATACCACTTCAAGACAGCCAGAATACGTCGTGCATTGCTTGCACGACAATCGCGACATATCAACGGTAATTGGAGTTGGAGTTTAAAAAGAAAACACATGAAATAGCTTAAACACACCTCATCAACTTAATTATTTACACTTGTAAATAAATAATATCATTTACGAATAAATATTTAAAAATAAAATTTTGATTTTTTTTTTCACATCCGTCTACTTTCGAACATGAACATTAACATTCGCGCAGATTTTCAGGCAACAGTTGTATGCGAAAATCGAAGGCTGCCTGTACAGCGATAAAAAAAAAAAAAAAAAAAAAAAAAAAAAAAAAAAAAAGTTCTCAAAATTAAAAAAAAAATAAAAAAAAGAAACCATATCTGTTAATTTTCCCTACGAGTTGTCGTCAAAGAGAAAGAAAAAAAGCTCAATAATTTATCTAACAAAGAAGAGTTGTCTCTTAAAACCTAGAATCAAACTGTAGCAGTAATTAAATCTATAAAAGGTGTAAAAAATCAGAAAAATAATCAGTGAAACGTTCTGATGAGCAGCTTTATGAGGGCGAAAATACGCGGTGTCACAATAATGAGTTAAAATCCAAAAACAAAATCAGAAGAAAATTTCAAGCTATCAAACCGTCCAAATAAAAATTATTTACTTGACAATCCTGTGTGTGTTGATCGTTAGCATTCTTTGAAACAAGCATGATTCACTTTTATTTGTGGTTCTTAATAGCATCCTATCATTGAGAAATAGACCTATCATTGAAAAATAGACCTATCATTGAGAAATATAGCATTGAGAAATAGAAAGAGATAATTTTTTTCATAGACCTCATTACTTGAATTAAATACAAAAAGTCTGAAAAAAATAAAATCTGAAAGATTTCTGAAATCTTTCAGATTTTATATTACGTCCAAACGGGCGTTTTTTTCATTTGCAGATACATACACGTTTCGAGAGCATTTTGGGCTAACACCACTTTGGGTTAAAAATTTTAAAAACGGCGCATCTTCAGAATTTCCGATAGATAGTTTTACACGCTGGAGATATAAATGTTTTATTCCCAGCTGTGTTGCCACTGCTTTCTTTGAAATTGTTGAGTTTTTAATTTAAAACTCGTTGAAATTTTACAAAATACGAATAGAGAATAAAATTTATTCCAAATTCGAGCTTCCAGGTGCCCAGGTGTTGGTGGAGGGCTTTGTTATTTAAAACTTAATGACTCTAGGTACCGTTGTTTTTCACAATGCAAGAAACATAAATACATTCATTCAGATTCTTCATTATTTAGTTTCTTTATATATCGTACAGGGATATAATATTTGGTGGCAACAATTTGAAAAATCGCATTTAAGTGGTTCAACGCAGAATGCCATTTCGAGACTAATACTTCTTCTGAGCTAATGCCCCTTTGGGCTAAAAATGTTGCTTTAAAATGTTTGACAGTTTTATGTTAATTTTGTGTATTTTATTTATAATATCTTAATCGGATAATAAAGCTAAGTAGTTTTAAATCAAATTCTGTCTTTTTTTTTTTTTTTTTTTTATCTTATTATAAAGATCATTAGTGTTAAGGAAGAAACCCCTATTTAGAGCTCACATTGCCTGCCTAGAGCAGTAAAAAATATTATCTTTCTTAAAGGTACTTTGTTTAACAAATTAATAATCTTAAAACAATAACCAAAATTAAAAACTAATTTTAGGAAAAGAGTGCTACTTACAATTATAAGTAATCAAGGACGAATTTTAAGTTTTAAATTAAATTATTAAACAATAAAATCCCAGTCACTTTATTGAATTGCGCAAAATAACTATGCTGACTTGTGAGTGTTTGTGAAAATCCTTAGCAACGAAAAGATTGATTAAGCTCGCTTGTATAAATACATTAAGAACAAAGGGAGAATAATCATAATTGTTTCATACGAAGTACCTACCAAAGTTAATAGCAACAATTTTGGCGCACACGTTTTTGAAATCCGTCTTTGAGTTACTTCTTTGTAACAAACCACATGTTGATATTCTACAACTATGCATGAGATAGTAGCAGAATAGTAGTTAAGTTTAGATAAAAGATAACGTCCAGAAAAATATTTCTTACTCAAATGTACTAGAAGCATATACAGCTCATCTTTTGCTGCTTGTGCTGATATGTCAGGAACTGTATTCTATCTAAGGTATCATTTCTTATCAGGAAAGGAAATAAAAACGTCCCAAACAACAATTTACCACGAAAAGAGAAGAGCATGAGAAACTACTATTTTTAAAAGAGATAAGAATATCAAAAGAGAAAAGTGAAGACTCAGGAAGCGAAATTTTTAGAACGGAAATGCTTCTTAAATGGAAAGTGCATATTTATCTCCCCCTCCTAAATAGAAGAAAAAAAGAGAGAAAGGAAAAGGAAAAAAAAAAAAAAAACTGTATTGTTGTACAATAAGAAAACTCTCGGGAAAAAAAAGGAAAGAAAGTAATAAAAATATATTATTATTATACCCTAAATATTATAGGTAATGCATTTAAAATGCTAAACAAATTTCATCTAAAGACTGCTTATTTTACTTAATAAAAGTATACAGGATTAAGAAAGAGAAGCGAAAACAATCTTTATGGTATTTTTGTAAGATGCAATGCTGATGTAGATAAATGATACTCAATAGGAAGAAGCAAGCATAACAAGCAGCATGGAATAATATAAGATATGCGCTCTGTTAATCTTAGATTTAAAAATCAGTTCCTACAGAATATGGACTAGAATTAACTATCAAGCTAAATTGAAAGAGGCTCAGACTTTACAAGTAATATTTATATCTTGCCTTGGATATGGTTAAAATAATTGCACGTGCATTTCATATCCTCTCATTCCAGCAGCTATAGATATTCACAAAATTTTCATGGGAGGTCTCCAATGATATGCACTCCGTAGGTGAAATACGAGTACTTTTGTATTTTCTTGTTATTGAGGCAAACTAGTTGAATTTGCTCAATTCAGGTATCTGTAGAATATCAAATTGCAAAATAACATCTTTTGCATTATGCTTCAAGTTTTTTACATTTAGAAATGATCAAAGCTTCGCACATCTGGATTTAATCTTGTATTTCCTTATAATACCTTAAATTGCGTTTGCTGAAAAATTTTTAAATGAATTCAAATTGTTTATGAAGCTCTTTTCCCGTGAGATTCATTTGTTTGAGAATCTTATCGCATCTGCGTACCGATTTTAATGTTTCTAGTTAGTAACAGAGGAGATTTTGAGCTTTTCACAATTACTGATAAGTATTAAAAAAGTGATTATACTGAGTAAGAGCCAAATGACGCCCTGCAAAAGAATTTAACTAGATTTTATCTATTTTGGTGTATTGAATCCGAATATAACGATTGAAGTTGTTTATTAGTTCAATTTTTCAACATTATTTGGTTGAGCATTATCAAAAGTTGATGCTGTGGGTAAGAAATATGAGAAGCTTAACCCCATTTCAAATATTTATTTGTAAGTTGTAACTAACTAGTTGTAACTAATCTTCCTTTTCGTTATTATTTTTATATCAAGAGTCACAAATTTCACAAAGAAATCTATATAGCAACAAGGATTAAAAAATAAAATTTGTTATCCGTTATGATATGGACTATAATAGTTGAATTGTCACTTTTGAGTGTGAGTTTAGTATTTAATGCATTGGTAAAATATCGGCGATGATATTTTTTTAATTCTGATTTTTAATGCTTTTTAGCAATTGTATTATTGAAGATCTATTAAATAATTTTCTCTTCAAAACCTGAATCAAAATTAGTAACTGAAATGTGTTTTTTACTCGTGGGAAATTTAGAGTAGTGGAAGTCAGGAATAAACAACGGCTTGCTGTTCTTTGTGAACAGTAAGCTTCCTCACCAGAGGTAATGATTAGCACTAGGGCGGATATTGCTCTTATCACTGACTAGAACTACGTCTGAACAAAAAAGTGGGCGACTGGGAGGTTTTTTTTCTGCTAGTCTTACTATTCGGATACCAGTCCTAGGGTGGTCCGAATGTACGGATGACGGAATTCAAAGGTGTAAGGGGTGTTTAAAAGCTCGGGAGGAGGGACACTGCATGTAGATAGATGCAATGCTTCGAATGGTAAACATCTGTGCGGTCTCACGGAAGTAATAAAAACAATGTGATATCACTCCTGCAAAACGCTTTCAATGACTAAACAGGCATAGTCAGATTTTCTGATGTACTAGTCTTAAATGCAAGAAACGAAGAATGAAATATGCAGGATGAGTTAAATTTCCTTCAAAAACATTCTGGATTTCTTTAAATGACTTACTCTTAGAATTACTAAATTTCTATTGCTATAAGTGGAAATGGGCGAAGTTACACACTTAAATAGTAGAAAACTGGAAAACTCATAGTTTTTAATCAACAGTAGCCTCATAACTTATTTTTTGCAAAAGTTCACTATCATCGAAATAAAAGAAAATTTGCGCGTATAAAATGAAAAAATGTTTTACATTCGCTTGTAGTTCAATAGCTGTGTTTTAGAAAGAACTTTCAGAAATATGTTCATACATGTTATTTCCTTATTACACGGAATAATTAACTCTTGGCATGCATAATTCTTGTAATTTTTTTATTGCGTAGGGTATAAGAAATCTGATCGCAATAAAATTTTTAAGATCTATAATTCAGTTAACAAATTCACTAACATGAAAGTGATAATTCGCTTTAGTAACCTAAAATTAATTTGTTAGGTTATCACGTTATAAATTGTGTTAGCATAAGATATGTAAAACTCACTATGAAACTGCGTTTGTCAATGTACTTGGAAACATTGATTTACTTTCACTGAGATACCCTAAATGCGTAATTTTTATTTTTTAATCTCTCAAATAGAAATTATTTTTATCACAATAGATTTATGTATAACATAAAGAAAATGCATAAAATGACCTAGTTGCAAAGATAACATTGTAGAGACATTAGGTACTTTTTTGGAAGCAGGAGAAGTGAAAAATAAACAACGCCTCAGCCGGGAATGGAACCAACCTCTCGAATATGTGTCGAACGTGTTGTCCACTATACCACGAAGGCACTGCTAAGAAGGCGGGAGAAATACCTTATAACATAATGCAAAATTTTTTGCTTTAAAATCAAAATAGTGAGTTAACATATTTTTGAAGACTAAACATATTACACAAAATGTAAAAATTTATTAATTATCTCAAGTGTTGCATGATTGTAAGAAAAGTTATAAAATTATCACATATGTACTGCTAATGCTGTATTTAAAAGCAATTTATTTATTTTCTTTAATTAATCATGGTAAAGTACTCGAGAGCTATCTGCTTGAGGGTAGACCTTCGTGGAGGACTTTCTGAGGAAGACTGGCTCGTATACATATTGCCCATAGGTAAAGCTTCGAAGGCTCCCTTACAGCCAGCCCGACCACTGGAGCTGAATTAACTGGTGTTTAGCGACTTTACCGCTACACCGCTGTGAACCACTTTAAAAGCTAAAAATCCAAATAAAATCTTCGACCACTTTAATGTGAATGCAAGAAATAACTTCTATGAAATTGGTAATGTAATTTATACAGAAATTTTCTTGCAAAAGTAATTAATTTATGTTTAAGGAATTGCTCTATGTAGGTTTCAAAACAAATTCGGTGCTTACAAACTTAAAAAAAAAAAAAAAAGAAAAAAAAGAAAAACTTAATTAAAAAATATGCTGTTAAATAATAATAAGAAAAAGAATAGTAACTTTTGAATTAAATTTGGTATTGCATACAGTGGAAGACTAAATTTCATCTAATAGCATAAACATCATCATCATTTCATCTAAATTTCATCTATAAAAGGTTGCCTTTAAATTGTTCATCATCAGACAATTTAAATGAATGATTTATTGTGGTCATCATTTACAAATCATATTTCACTACTTTTATTCTGGGAATTAAACTAAGTTCTTAGTAATAATGTGAATATAAATATTTTCTTTCTTAGTGAATGCACACTGATAAATGTTCCCTGCTATTGCGTGATGTCTCTGGCGTTTTAACTGCAATTTACACAGCAATTTAAAACAATTTGCCTGCAAGAAAATAGATGGAGCACCACTTAGCTGTAAAACACTGCTTTCGAATGACGAAGAGCCAACCTGCTTTCCTAAATCCAGCTAAACTGCATGATTTCCGACAAAGAGAGCGGAACCAATGCCAAAGATTCTTTCTAGCTGCCACGCGTAGAATAAAGATTAAACTTCTTACAAGAAAAACATTTATTCTTCGCTTTTGGTGGATTTTTTACCTCTGTTTTATTATCCATTTTAGAAACGATGTGTATAAATCACGGAATCTCTGTGACGTTTAATGGTATATTTATCTCTAATTCAATTGCACATCTTGGCATTTTGATTTATGAAGTCTTTACCGCAAATGGCCCTTTTAAATGTATAATCTTAGTTTACTTATTTCTTTTCTTCTTCAAGTCTTCGCTTTTTTCTTTATCTTCTTGTGAAATTACTACTCGTGATAAATTCGTAGCATTTATTGCTAAAAACGATACCTTCTACTCTGTATCTTTATGATGCCACTACAAAATCAATGCAAAATTTTCAGGTAATTTTTTAGCCATTTTCAAGCAAATTTCGTACGTATTGCTCGAACAAAAATGGATTGAATGGACTACTAAGCCTAAAACAATCATATATGTATTATTTTAGAAACTATCCCGTGATCAAATTATGATACTCAAATGCAATAAATATAATCAGAATTATTTGTAAACAATAAGAATGATTTTCCACGTCCTCCCCATCTACGAGTAACCATGTAAATATAACAAACAGTTATCATTATATTATCGACAGCGTAGTAATGAGAAATAATTGATGATTGTGTGTATTAAACTATTAAACATACAAAAATGCATATTAAATAAATACTTTAGTGCATGTAATTACTAATTAAAAGTGAAAGGAGTTAAAATTCACGTCAGGAATGTTTTCGAGAATAGAAAAAGGAAAGATAAAATACAAATCTTTTTGATCAAAATATCTTGAACAGAGTAAGGAAAATAAGAAAAGAACAGATGAAAGTTAACGAAATCATCAGTAATTCTATTTATCTTCCTCCCCTCCTCCAGAATATTTTTCAATAATGTTTCTCTTCTTAATCTGCGATTTTTTGTTATTTCCAGTTTAATTTTTTGTGCTTTTAGAAAAGGTAATATTTAATACACTGATTCTCCACTGTTAGCCTATTTAATAAAGAAAAAACGTTAGGTAAATAGTTGCTTATCTTCTGACAGCTGAATATTTAGATACATTATTTTAGAGATCAACGTATTACTTAACGCATAACGTTTCTATTCAGTTTCTGCTAAGGCATGTTAATTATTCAAACTTTTTTTAAATAACTTGATTTTGATACCGTTAAGTTAGCTGAACATACGCAGAATACACACACACACACCATATGCCGAATAAGCACCATATGCAGATGGGCTAGCAGGGACTCAGGAAGACGCTGGAATGTATACGGAACCATACTGACTACTGACTACTGACTACAGCCATACTGACTACAGTGCAGTTAAAAGTTGATGGAAGACGCTTGGCAGAATAAAGATAACAATCCGAATGAATGCATTCCTAATTCTATACATAATGTTATCCACAATAGTGAGGGACCCAGAGAATGACACGAAAACATTCCCCAGACCATAAAGTTGCCCCCGCCAGCTTGTGTTCATCCACAAAGTGACTGAGAGGTGTACTGCTCTCGTATGATTTTTGACGAAGGTGCCACCGTCCATTCATCCAATAAAGCAAAAAACGTGATTCAGTACAGATGGCAACATTTTATCAAACAACAGAGATCCTCTGTTGGCCTTGCCAAGCCTCTTCCGCAAATGAACAGTCGTCAGTATAGGTTATAAGGTATTTCTTCCGCCTTTTCGGCATGCCTTCGTGATGTGGTGATCTTCGTGACTCTTGATGCGCGTATTCCAGAGGTCCTCGCTTCGATTCCCGGCGAAGGCGTTGCATATTTTTCATCTTGCCTGCTTCCAAAAATACCGTATGTCTCTACAGTGGCGCCCGAAATAAAAGGGTGGTGAGTGGTGGTTCTCCTCACCCAGGATTTGCCGATTGGGTCTCCTACAAATCCCAGTCGCCCTTTAAAAGGGGGAGTATAAAAGATATTTCTCCCACCTTCTTGGTATGCCTTCGTGGTGTGGTGGTCTGCACGCTGGGCGCGTATTCTAGAGGTCAGCGGTTCGATTTCCGGCAAAGGTGCTGTTAATTTTTCATTTTGACTGCTTCCGAAAATCCCTAGTCTACAGTATGTACAAGGTTAGTAAAAGTGCTATCTGCTACACAGCCACATATATATCGTAAAGTTAACTGAACTGTCATTTTGAAAATTAGTAGCAGTAAATTGATCCACTCTAGCACGTCGATTATCTCGAACGTACCGCTTCAACCGCCTTTCATTTCTTTCATTTATAGCAAGGCTGGTGCTAATTTATGGCGTGGTGGTCATTTATGGCATGGATTTCATTTATGACATGGTGCTCCGTAGTTTCCATGCCGCTAATTTTGTTTCGTGCGATTTTCCCTTGAATGATGCACATTCACCATAGCAGCATACGGGCAGTTCACAGACTGCACAACTTGTGCAATGCTATCAACCTTGGCCCTAAAAAGGCCAATAATTCTTTTATTTTCTAAATCTGATAAATTGCTCTTTTTATTCGTGACAACAACATTTAAAATATTACCTGGTTTGGCTTAGTTTATTATGGCAAAGCACACTATGGTTATCTACCTAAGGGAAGAGATGCCTTGGTAGAGGACTTTCTAAGGAAAACTAGCTCGTATGCACGTTACACATGGGAAAACCACGAAAACGCCCATGCAGTCAGCCCGTTCGCCTGGATTCAAACCCAGGTCGGAACTACCAGTTTTCGGCGATTTTACCACTCGGCCGCTGGTGAGCGAAATTTTATTTGAACACCTATGACACTTTTTATGTATTCTTCAACTCTGTTATTGACACAGGCCTTATGTCATTGGTCATTGATATCAAACGTTTTCAAAAGATATTTATTTGGACATTCACTTTTACATTGCAGTATTTTCAATAAACTTACCTGTATGTTTTGATAACATTTTCCCACTTCTTTTATATTTCGTTTTATTTTTAATTATTTGATAAATTAGCCTAATAGTTTATACTGCCTATTAGGCTTTTCAAAGCAGGAAAGAAAACACCAGCTATGTCCTTGTCGAGATTCGAATTTCAAACCTTCCAATTACTAACCTGAGGTGTTACTACTCACACCTCGAAAGCACCCAGTGAGAAAGAAATAAAGTCCCTATAAAGTGTAGTATTGATTTACTGGGATTTACTCACTACTTGAAGGGGCTGGAAGGTTGTACTGTACAAAATAATCATGTGATGAAACGGGAGATCTTCCTGAAATTTAATATTCAGAATATATTTACATTCAATAACATAACTTCTATGTTCTCCTTTTTTGAGCTTAAATGGGGAAACTGTTCATTTTTGCACAACGTTCTACTTAGATTCAACTTAGGCTAACAAATTAGAATAATAAAAACTACAAATAAAAAAATAAAAAAAAAATTTTAAAAATTCAATTTTTTTCAGAGTCAATTATTGTGCAATAATTGAATCGATATACTTTTGCCTTTGGAAAAGTGCCTTTGTAGAGATCTTTTTAATGTAAATCTGTCCATATTTCCTTACGAGAAAAATCAGGAAAAGTTCCTTGCTATCAGCCTCTTTTTATACTAATTTTTCTGGCTTCTTCATAATGTGAATATAAAGATAATCCAAAATAGGCAACTTCGCTTAAAACCTTGTAAAGAATAATCCAGGAAACGAAACACTATGAAACAAAAATAATAGTCATTATTTATTTATTTATTATTCCGCCTGCTTCACCTCTCAATAGGCACTACAAGTCAGTCATGTTATCCTGATCGTTGCACCACCTGATCGTTGTTGATCGTTTTTGGTTGTTTATGTTTTCAACCTAATTATTGATAAACATATTTAACATTAGTGTATTACTTTTGTTGGGTGCTCCAATTTACAATGTATGGTATGCTAGTATAAAATTAGCAAAAAGGCTTAGTTAGTATAGAGATATTTCCATATATATACATGAATGGAGGCTTGCTGCCTTTACATTTCGTCAGGTGCCTAGACCTGGTATCTGCTATGATTATGTTTCTCAGCATAACATAACGCAAAGTAAGAAGAAAAGAATTGTCAGCAGCTCTGTGCGAACCATATAGGTTTCCAGGAATACACAAAATAAATAGTCACAGCGGCATGGTTATTTGTAACTACAGTAGTGAACGTTCTCACAGCTTGTAATGCGCTGAAGAGAGAAATATAGACACAACTCCTAGGCACATATCTATCAGGCATAGCTCACAGGAGGCAAGGAAAGCAACATTGCGCATGTTGTTGGCAACAACCTTGAGCACCATGCAGGTGACGGTACGACTTTGTTCAGTTCCACCCTTAATTTTGATGGAAAGAATACCAGGGGGACGGGTCCGAGGGACTGCCACCCCTCTTTCCCTATCACCAACTCTAGAGAAGACTTTCGGCTCGCCTCATATTTAGGTTGTCCCCATGCTGCAGAGACACTATACATTTACAAACACCCATGCCTTCTCCTGGATTCGAACTAAGGACATTCGGTATGGCAGTCAGCATCGTTAACCACTATCCCGGTTGGGTGGCAGACAACTAGCTGTATATAACAAATACACAGAGGACAAAATCTCTAAAATAATGCGCAATGGATATCTGTCTTTAATTAATATTTTTAAAACGATCTATGTCTGTGAATGGAACGGTAAATAATGAACATTAAGTAAATGACAGCAGCACTGAAATATGAAATAGATATCGTGGAATTCGGTAAATTAAAAATATTAAGGGGAATAGGAATATTTGAACTGTAAATTAACTTCAAATGAAGACGAATAGTTGTAAATAATGTGCGACAAATCAAAGGAATAATAATAAATAAATAAGTAAATAAAATCTGAAATACTTCAGATTTTACATTACGCCCAAAGGGACATTTTTTTAACCTTTTATGTGTTACCTTTATTTATTAAATGTTCTTTTCACTTAAACCATAAAATTCAATTTAACAGCAATATCGCAAAACAATTTTAAAATGAGCATATCTTTAGACTTTCCGTAATAAAAAGTTTTTTTCCTCTTCTTCCCCGTAGAGTGTTGACATTGCTCGCTTTCAAATCGTTGAGTTTGCTACTCAAAATTCGTTAAAGTTTTACAAAATATGAAATCGATAATAAAACAAATTCCAAATTTTAAATTTGGGTCTCCACATGCCCATATTCGCAGTAGGATTACGTCATTGAAAATTCGATGGCTCTATGTACCGTTGTTTTATCACAATGCGAGAAATATACATACATTTATGCAGATTTTTGATTATTTAATTTCTTCAAATATAATGCAGGATGCTAACGTTTGGTGGCAACAGTTTGAAGAGGGAAACGGATATTTATAGTGATTCAACGCAAAATCGCAAAACGAAAACGATAGTCTTTCAGGGACAAAGTCCCTTTGGACTAATAATACTGAGAAAGAAATATGGCTTGTTAGGACTTCGGAGTCCCCTTGTTGCTGTAATTTTTCAGAAACGTAGTCCACAAAGTCTTCAAAACATAAAAATACCAGGAACAGCAAACCTATTTTGCTGGGTAAGGATTTGAATTAATTTTAAATCTCAAAGACCGAAGATGTATGCTTTAGACCTTATGAATTTTCCCCTCGATTATAGAATTTTTTTTAATTAAAAATAATTCAAAATTTCTCATATAGTTCAGAAAATATACCAGATTTCTTCATTTGCAAATGTTCATCTCTCTCTCTTTGAAAGGTATTTAATGTTGCCATTCCTATTAATGTATTAAATTTAAATTTTCTGCCATTTTGTTTATCTGACGGTGATCCTTACTTGATGTTCGTTGTTTACCATTACAGTCATAAACACAGAGCATTTATGTACTATTATACCATTAGTATCCCCACTTATATACTATCATGTTTATGTCCATTTTCCGAGACTTCCAATAGCTCCAGTGTCTTCTTGATTATAATACTTCTCAAGTTTACACTTATTTTCAGACGCCTGTAACTGATATGTCCCTTTTCCATAGTTTAAAAATTCAAAAGAGCATATAATTAGCTGATATTTTGAATAAATTATCTTGATATAAAATAACACGCAACAGTTAAGTTATATTTTTGTTCAAAATTAGCTACTCCAAATACTAAAAAGAAACCTCAATTGTATTTATTTCAGTAGGATTCTACACTGGTTGCATGGCAGGAATTCAAAGCCAAAACAATAAATAGTGATTTTCCGCTCCCGCTTTTTTTCCCTCCAATATGGGAAAGTGTTCCTTTTTCAGACTCTTTTATTATTTTTTAAACAAAATTCCCATCAGGTAAAGGCAAAGCAGCATTTTTTGTAGCACACAAAACAAACAAATGTGGAGGAAAAGCGAATGAGCATCCTGTTGGATATTTTTTTTTTAAGACGGATGTTAAAGCAGAAAGCTTTTTGTATTACCCTATCGCTTATTTCCTGTGCATTATTGTACAAATTAAAAGCCCTTTATGACTTTCATTAAAAGACCTATTTAATTATAAAAAATAGATCTCGAAGTCATTTTAACAATAAGTCTTCCAACTATCAGTCACATATTCATTAAGTTGGAACTACCGATGATTATTTTGCTCTCAACCAAGTGGGAAAATGCGTCATGCTTACAGATCGGTAGATCTAGTATAAATTACAAATAATACGGGGATATCAGGTACTTATGGGAATATCTGGTACATTTCATCCGAGAGGTGGAGAAATTCTTAAAAAAATACTTAATATTGCATTATGCATTAGAAAACAGCATTGGCCCCCTTTTTATTGTCAAGAATGTTTCAATTCTTCAATCTTAAACTACTTTCTCACTCCAGCAAATGAAAAAGAGAGAGGCGCAATAAGAATTTTGAGGAAAAAGAAGAGGGAAGATTACCTTTTGTTTGAATTACAGTAAATTTAAGCTTGATTATTTCGTTTTCAGCTTCTAGATTTTTAATATTAGATTTTGCATTACACTTTTTATGCTTTCAGAACTTACGTATTTCCTAAAAGACTGCGCTTATTTTCTGATGTGTTTAGTTGCTGTGACCTAAGCCTAACTGGGAGTCAAATTCGGAATAGAAACTTCTAGATCCGGCACAAATTATTCCCATCCAGTAGATTATCATGTGATATAAAATTTATTTCAGTTGTATCAGAGCTGATTATAATTTTCTCCTCTCTCGTAAAAATTTATAAGTATTTCTTTGAATATTTTTCATATTTAATAAGTTTTAAAATTAATTAAATGCAGGTTATATATAGTTCTTTATCAGTTCCTTAGAAAGATATGAATTTTACAACAAATGGACAATTTTTTAATGCAATTTTGCCTTTTATATTTAAATAACTATTTTGTTACATGTAAAATCATTTAAACGGTGGGGTGAAATATCTAGTACGATAGCATAGCAATCAATATTCTTTTGTCTGAACGCATTCTTATTGGTGTTTCATCATAAAAATTGTCGGAATCTTTACACAGGTTGGTCAGAACGCCAAAATAGAAATCCTTGCCACTGTGCTGCGGCATGAATGTGACAGTACCCTTATAAATATTGTTTTTTTTTTTTTTTTAATTTTAAAATAATCACCTTCATGAAGCTAGAGGCACCATTACCAAGGAGCAAAGCAATGTTAGTTTGTTACTCTGAAACTGTTGGGAAATTTGCATTCCCCCTTGAGGTTGCACGGTGCTGAAGATGATAAAATATATAATCCCGCGGTAGAAGTTAAGAAACGGATGAAGATATCCTCCTGATGTGCCTGTCCGGGGCGTGTGTTGTCCTGGATATCGATGGGAAATTTGCATTCCCCCTTGAGGTTGCTCAATGCTGAAGATGATAAAGTATATTATCCTGCTTTAGAAGCTAAGACACGGATGGAGATATCCTCCTGATGTGCCTGTCCGGGGCGTGTGTTGTCCTGAATATCGATGGGAAATTTGCATTCCCCCTTGAGGTTGCACAGTGCTGAAGATGATAAAGTATACGATCCTGCGGTAGAAGCTAAGAAACGGGTGCCTGTCCGGGGCATGTGTTGTCCTGGATATTGATGGGAAATTTGCATTCCTCCTCGAGGTTGCACAGTGCTGAAGATGATAAAGTATATGTCCTGCGTTAGAAGCTAAGAAACGGATGAAGATATCCTCCTGATGTGCTTGTCCGGGGCGTGTGTTGTCCTGGATATCGATGCAGCTAGTAGCCAGGGCTTGTAAGAGCTTAACCCTGACCAGTAGCAGTGATTTCTAACGTAGTGCGGCGAATTGATGCACGGAACCTTGGCATAGAACATAGCTGTTTAACACTAGATTAGGATTAGGAATCTAGCAGAGTATCCCTGACAGCATTTATTTAAAGTGTCGCATGCATTGTTGCAACCAAGTACCTGCCGCCAAGTAGACTCTACTAACATAACCTTAGCAGTTTATATCAGTCAAGTTAAGCACCTGTTATTTATCTTATGTATTTTCTCGCATGTCTAGATTGACATGCCTTGTTCATCTATTTTGTTAAGCTAAGGAAAAGTATTATTAAAACTAATATTTCTCTTACATCAATTATGCTGCCTGGGTAGGCAACCGCGTTTTTAATTATGTATTACTCAGCAACAGAAACAAACAAAAATCTTATTAACTGTGCTCCAAAATTTAATGGCGCTTGCAACATTGTGAAGGTGCCACAAGTAATGCCGAGGCACTCAATGTTGTGAAGATTTCTGTCATAAAGAAAAACTAGCCTACCTGTGCGAAAGTGCCGGTATCCTTAGATCCCGGCACCCTGAGATCACTTCTTTCCACATTATTCACATATTTAAAGAAACTTTTGGCTGTTCTTCACTAACAACATTAATCATTTCTATGAAAATGTTGGAAGGGAGAAAGAAATACGAGTAGTTTGAGATTAATATTTGCAGTATAGTTTTTGGGAGTTCCCCATTTTTTGTGATTTTTAACACACTGAAGTGATGAATTTATTGTTCAGATACAAATAAAAGTCAGAACCATTAAACACGTTATTTTTAATCGACAGAGCATAATATCTTTTATATTCTTACGTATTTGAAAATGTTATTTTAACTGTACTTACGTATTTTGCAACAAGTATTATTTTTTTACCTTAAATGTGACAATTAAAATACATTTCTGGTACCCAATAATGTATAATTATTTCAAAAATTTTAACTCAATTTCTCCAACTTATCTTCTGCATATGAAATAGAACTGAATGGTGTTAATAAAACTTTAGAATAATGTACAGTTTGCAATTCTCTCTATATGTCTCTTTCTTTAATTTTATTCAGACAGTACTATGCTGTTTATATTTTGACATTTTTCTCTTTAGGAGGGAAAGCGAAAAAATAAATGCTACAGCATTTAAATTTAAAAGTTTACTTGAGTTTTAATTTTATTTAATAGTAAAGATTTAGATTTATGATTTGACAACTGTAGATATGAATTTTATTTAAAAAGAAAAGACAATATCACCATGCTTTTACATTTTTGATGTAATTATAGTTTTTAACTTTAAAAATTTTAGTGGAATGCTCTTCTTTGAGCTGTCTTTCCAGTTCCCCTTTTCGAGCCAAATTTTGTGATTCATTGAATTACGAACAGTTACCACAGGCGTTTTTAAAGCGTTTCATAAGTGACGTTTTTCAAGAGATGATTCTAGTTGTAAATGACATATAAAAAAGAAAGATTTTTCACCCTGTTTTATTTATCACGAGGTAAAACAAAATCAGTAGATTTTACTATATTGAATTACAGTTGATGTATACCAAATGAAGGACAAATTCAGACAGGCTTACAAATTTTTTCCGCTTACAAAATGTTTCTCTTAATGTTCAACACATATGTGATAAACCTTATGAAACGATCGACTTTATCTTAACATTCAGTTTTTTAACTTAAATAATTTTGCAAGCCTTATAATAAGAAATTCAAATTGTAAATTCTTTGGAAATTTTTATTCTAATATAGTGTTAATATGTGTTTTTAGAATATAAGTTTTCTGAATAAAGACTTTAACAGGAGGAATAGAAACACAGTTTCGACAATTATTTGAAGTAAATATATATACATGTCGGTGTGTGTCAACAACAATAAAACATATGCAGAAAAATAATACTGTTTAAGACAGTAGTTAAATGTCATGATCTTTGATATCTGTAAAAGTAAACAAGGAGAAAAACTGGAAATCTTCTAAAGTTTTCTTAAAAAATGTATTGATAAATTCAGAAAAAAAAAAAAGGATAAAAATTTCAGTTTTTAATTCAAAGAGTGCGGTTAAGACTAGATTAATCTCTTTTGGGTCCTTAGGCATTTTTTCCTACCACCTCCCACAAGAAATAGGCCACACAAAAAGTATTCCGACAAAAATTAGAAAATGAAATAAATAAATAAAATATGTTTCCGAGTTAATTAAAAACTAAAACATGTGTTAATTTTTATTACAAAATTTTAAATATGAAAGGAAAAAATTTTGAAAGGGTTCAGATTTTAATGGCAGCTCCAAAAGGGCTCTTTTAAAATTTAATACGGTTTATTAGTAAAGATTTTTCGATAGAGTTGGCCCGTGTAGAATAGTGAAACATTTTATAGGATATTAGATAACGATGCATTTAGATTAAAATTAGAATCGTATATATCTTCTGTGTATTTAAAAAAAAATATAGGATGTAGTTCTATAAAAGCATTTAATGCTTTTAATTGGATATGTTATGAATTAAATGCATTTTTGTTTAAATAAATCGGATTAAAAAGTAAAAAAAAAAAATAATAATATTACAAATAACTGAATCTATCGCTTTTAAGTTATTTAATTCGTTAATCAATTGCAGACATATTAAATATGAAATAATAATATCTCACATTTTTTCGAATGACAACAGAATCGAATGAAAAGTGAAGTAATGCATATTAAAATTAAACAACGTAAAATCATATTTCGAGACTAATAACCCTTTTGGGCTAAATAAAGTACACAGAGAAGAACTGGCATTACATCAGTAAAATTATGCTTTGGGATATTTTAGTTTTAAAAAGATGGAATTTTGCAATCTATTGAGCTGTTTTAAGTTCACTGATTGATACTTACAAGATTGTTTAATTATGAGATTTTCAATATTTTTAACGAATACTCTTGAAATAACCAGAATTTCAATTATGCAGATCTGTTCTTTGTCTTTCCTTGGCCAAGCTAAAATTAAGCTTGTTATTAATTCATTTATATATTTTTAAATGTTTTGTTGTTTTAAATAATTTGTTAAACATAACTTAATAATGTACGTTATTCTAATAACTAAGATTTACTACTCTTTGTTTACTCCGCGAGTCACTGTTTAGCTATAATAAGTGCTCCCTTTTAAAACTGAAGAAACAAGTACTTAATTTATACGAGTTCTCTTTCCGAACAAGGAAATTTTGTACTATGGAGTAGGTATTCCTTTATATTTTTATTGAAATTCTGGCGTACTTTTCATTTGGGGTGGGGAAGGGTGTCTTGTTATGCTTGGTTGATTCATTAAAATATATCAGCGCAACACACGAAATATAATACACTCCAGTCTATATTAGGAAAGATGCCTGCAGTAAAGGTATTTTGAGACATACTGGCACATGTGCAAGTTGCAAATCAGAAAAGCCAGGCAAATTTACAGGAAAACATGCAAATTTGCACTCAATCCATTCTCATGAGAAACTGAATTCTGGTGGAATCAACGTTGCATGGATCTTAAACACTCAGTCATAATTAAAGACAGACATAAGCAAAGACATAAGAAGACAGAAAGTATTTCAAAATAAAAATGAACTTTCCCTTCTGTCGTTTTGAATGCAAAATGCAATGCATTTTTCTTGGTAAATGGCATTTTATTTCTTTTCTATATGATCTTTGTTTAAGTAAAAACATTAAGGGCGGTAAATGAAAAGGGCAAATTTCCCCTTCCCCAATGCATCAAACTAATTAACCACCCACCCTTAAAAATAACAAAATCGTATCTTTTATATTTGTACTACAGGAGAAAAAACTATCCGGAGCGTTTTATTGGTCAGATGTTCCCCCTGATTCCTTTTAATTTCCATTACGATGTTAAAAATCTACATTCCGACGACTTCATCTTACAGTCTAAACCCTGGGCGAAAAATTTACCATTATTTTTTTTTAATGTTATAGACAACAAAAATTGTAAAACATCATAAAACTTAGAGAGCTCTGCGCTCTGTAAATTAACCAAAAGTTTCTTCAACCCTATTAAGAGAGACCAGCTAGTTATTGCTACATTAATAATTTAAAACAAGCCATAAATTATAAAAGAACGTTTAGACAACCTTTTTATTAACAAAAATTATATTGAAGTTAACAGAGGAACTGAAGCTTAGAATTTAAATTATACTCGATGCAGGAGATTACAAATCAAATAGCCTTATAAAGCAGCTTTGGTTCACTCGGACTTTTATCGGTTTGTTATTTAATAACATATTAATTAAATCTGAAGGATAGCCATATAAAAAAATCTTATACTTTTCAGAATGTGGCACTTAGAGAATTGACCAATGCGTAAGGGTGCGTGCAAGACAAACTGAAGGTATTGTATTTCGCGTAGCAGCATTATATACCAAGAGCTACTTCTAAATTCTCTCAGTTCTACTCGTCCATCAGTTGACGAAGCAGAAGCGTATTTATGAATTTTATTTCAGAAGAAAGGATTTGATATGTTAAATGAAATCAATGCACCTCTTTCGAGATGTAAAAAAGTTCAACACGTGTATGATTCATGAAAGGTATACATTCTGGGTGATCTAAACGATTGTCCTTGAAGTGTCTGCCGTCATCATGAGGTACAGCAAAAAGTCCAGAAAAAAAGCTTGTGAATATTATTTTATTTCTAGGAGTTTTTATATCAACGAACACTAAAATTCTCACCTGAATGGTAAGAACTCACAAACCGTAGCTAGGAAGGCTAAAAAAAGAAAGAAAGAAAGAAATTCAATGGAGGGGGGTGAGGAGAGTAAGGAGAAGTTCGCTAAGAATTGAAGAAGACAAATTGAATACGACCACTAGGGTCTGCTTTAGAGAGATTCACTGACTCGCCGCTATATAATCAAATCTGAAAACTTCACGATTCCAGTTTTCTTTTTTGTTTCTCCCGCCTCAACCTTCGCAGTGTTCGTGAGACCAGTTATTCTCGCGCATTGGGCTAGCATGTTGTTTCCTGAAGGGGACACAGCCAGCCCCTTTGATAAAAATGTCAGCTAATTCTAGCTGATCAGATTGCCGGTTTTCTTGTGAACCAGACACCTATTTATATCCTGAAGAGTTTTTTTCAGTTCCGTCACAATTATACCTTCCCTCCTCTTCGATTTGTTGGATTCATGTTGTTTAATTCCCCCCCCCCTTTCCACAATCCTTTTTTTTTTAACACCGCTGGAGATTAATTGGATGAATGATAAAGCTTTGCTAACCGCGTAATTTACTTAATGCAAGATTTTTCCGGGGTATTTTTTCACTTTCTTCTACACCTAAAAAATAAAATAATAATGTGATAAAATGTTTTAAATTGATAATTTTAATTTGCTTACATTTATCCTGATGCCTAAATACAGGATGAACGTAACTAAACTTGGCCTACTCAGAGCATCCTGTAACTGTAATTAAAATGCGGATTGATTCGAAAATTTGTAGAGACAGTTCAAAGGATGCGCTGAAAGATTCCGGAGGGGGGGGATATTAGCTTAAAAAGTCTTTCCTAGGCGGAGCATTACAGGCGAAATGCTTGAAAAGGTATGTAATAAATAACTAGACTATTTTTACATTTTCAAGCATTATGGCATTCAAAACTATTATTTTGCATTTTAAAGCATTATGACAGTAAAAAAATAATAATTACGCAAGTAAAGAAAAAAACAATCTGATTTGATACGTAGATCGATTTAGCGTGATCATAAAAAAGATAGAGTAAATAGAATTTTTTTCAGTTACGATAGTTGTTAGTTTACCAGAACGTAAACCGATTTACGAAAACCAGGGAAATATTGTAGCAGCTCTTCGTGAATTTCATTGTCGAAAGAAGTTGTGCCGGGGCTAATGTCTCCGCAAGGTGTGAGAGACATGATATCCCAAATCGAAAAAATTGAGACGTTATGCGTTCAACGTGCCAGAGGGCGAAAGCCTATCAAAGCAGAAGTCGTTTCAGAGGTAGCAACGTTCGTTGTCAAGCAATAACTGACGAATTATTATGGCTTTACTAGTGCAATACAGTGTCAGGACAGTTACACATATAGTATGAAGCAGAGTGGAAGGTACTCAGGAAAATAGACCACTTTTTTCTGTTTAAGATCAGCCGCAAACAGTAACTACGCAAACAGTAACTACTTCTTGCTGACCCTGACCGTCACTTATGTTTTACACTGACTTTTTTTGCCCAAATGGAAATCGATTACTCTTGACTGGCGAACATCCTTCGGAATGAGGAGGCACATTTTTATCTCAACGGAACAGTAAACTTCCAGAATAGTCGAATTTCCGCCATAGAAAATCCCCGCCTTCCACAAAATTTCATTATCCTCGCCTAAAGTTATCTGGTGCTGGTTCATTTCCCATCTTATCCTTCGAGTATTCCTCTTCAAAGAAAATTATGATAATGGTCCTGAATCATGCTTTGTAATGGTCCTTAGATATCTTGACATACTCAACAGTTTTAACTTATTTCAACTTCTCAGCGACAATGCGTCTACCCCTTTCATGCAGGATGGTGCTCCTCCACGTAGAGGACTCTGTGTGCAGCGGTTTTTGAGGCAACAATTTATCGTTGACTGGATAATTAGCCATACATTTCCTACTCCTTGGCAGCCCATTCTCTCGATCTCCTTCCGTGTGAATTTTTTGGTTAAGGGCCATTTAAAGAACGTGATTTATCGGGGAATCTTGCAATTTTGGCTGACATGAAATATCGTACAGTGTTGCAAGTGCGAAAAATCGCTGGCAATTGGCTGCGGTCAGCCGTTTAACCTATTGTTCATCAAGCCCACATTTTGTACTTTAATGAGGATGGGCCCACGTAGAACATCTTTACATCGTTAAACATTCTATAACAAATAAACGAAGCTTGAATTGGAATTTGTATGTTGTTTGTATTTCGATGTAACGCGCCAACTGGCGCATATCTGATGAACTTTTTTTTCCAGAATCTTTTAGCGCGTCCTTTGAATTACCTGTCTACAAATCTTCGAAGCAATTCGCATTGTAGCTATAACTGCAGAGTGCTCTGAATAGACAAAGTTTAATTATACCTGATTAATCTCATTGAAAATAGTGTGAACCTCGCTATTTGTGTGCACTGGAATAAGGAAAGCTCATCCTCAATGGTGAAATAATTTGTCTTATCAGACAAATGTTCTCTCACATGATATTCCAAAACTTTTTCGCTATATAATTCTTATTCCATTCAGAATTTTACAATTTAATTCACGTTTTTCCAGAAACGTTACCATAGTTTCTTAATTTAGTGTATAAAGTCTATGTCTCTTAGGGAGCATACGCTATATACTTGAAAAGGACCATTGAATAATTACCTTCTAGCCTTGTGAAACAACACAAACGTCAGAAGAAGGGTGTATAAAGACCCTTTTGTTCGAACTCATCTTAACAATTACCCAAATTGGGTTTACACAAGCCAAACACTTCTGGCTTAACAGAGAAACGTAATGTTGAACAAATTCAAAATGTGGTAGATTAGCCTAACAGCTAACAGGGTAATTTAACGCACAGGGAAGGCTCTGGTTTGTAGAAAACCAGTGAGACAAAGCTAAATGGCTAGAAGCACTCAACGCCACTAAATCAATTCGCTAATAATCACAGCACAACGTGGCCTGGAATAGGCGAACACGTTTTAAAAATAACTTCCGAAATTCTTGCTTGAATAGCACTTATTTCTACCTTAATTTGAATAAACGTTCGTTGTCTCATTTACATTCTGTCATTAAAAGCGCGGATGAAAACAGAGTGACAGGAAAGTCTTTCAACTTAAATATTAACTTTTAATTAAAAATAGATAAACCTCACAAGGGAAATCTATAAATTTTCAGGTCTATTCTAGCAAACGCTATATCAGCCACTTGAAAGCAAAAAGATCTGGCTTTCTGTAAAGAAAATAAACGAAACATTTTAGTTATAAAACAGAGAGTATATGAATAGCCAGCACACAGAGTTGGTTGAAGTAGTAGCCCAGCAAATTTCGAGTTTGACATAGATGATTGTCTTTGATTTATCTTGTCCAGTTGGTAATTATAAACATTTATTATCAATAAAAGATATACCTAATGTCATTTATCTCTTTACTCGGTACAGACCAACCGTTAGGTGTTTTACCTTTATTATTAATAATTACTTTTATATATGTATTAAACAGCATTGATTTTGTAATTTTCGCAGTTAATTTCCTTAATTTATATTTTTGAAACAGTAACTGTTGTTATTCAATTCATTCAACCGTAAAAAATAAACGTAACCTATAATATATGAATTCAGTATCCCGACTCTTTGTTGTATTTTTTACCCTAATTTGTCATTAATTGATTCATTGATTCAAGAAAGGTGAGAAAAAAAAACAATTTTCACCATTATTAGCTTCCATAATTGTCATCTTATCATAGGATTGATTTGTCGATTGCACCTCAGCTGCTCGTTTCTCATCATCAAGTGGACAAAATTCACCTGGCAAAGTACCCCGGAGCTTTTGGCCATTTGCTAAGTGTGGATATTAAATCGTGACATGTTTTAGAAATGTTTTGTCGGAATATCAAAGCCTATTAGTCTCAAGCTGTTGAGGAAGATCTGGTGGAAAATTACTAAGTATCTGTCCAATTGATGGAGATTCGAATATGACAGCTGCTTTCTTTCTCTCAAGCTATTAACGCTCTCAAACTAAACAATTCTAACTCTGTAGATGTTGCCTGAATCAGAAACAAAATGCTTTAATTTATTGCAGATGAAAACTTTATAGACAAAAATTATTAATACATTTTCTCTAGATAAGAATTTATCTAACTTTTTACCTGTCGGATTTTGTTGTATTTATTTTTTTTTCATATATCCTAACAAAATAGAAACTATTTTCCTTTCAATTGAGAAAAATATTTGCCACAATCTTCTTTCACAAATGATCCAGTGAAAGAATGCACTGCAATATCTGGAATAAATAAAACTTTTCCTTTTTAAAAATTGTAAAAGTCTTTCAAGTCCAAAGCGTGTAAATTTATGGTGGAATATTACTATAAAAAGTACACTATTTGGCAATGCTGTTTTGAATATCTAGCTTTCTATTTCATATCATTAATTTTTGAGAAATAATTTTTAAATTACTGAGTTTTTAATTTACTGTGCAACAATAATAATCTAATTTATACAAATCTAAGGACACTTGATTTATGTTATTACTTAGTGAAAACGTTTATGAACAAATGAAGCTTGGAACTATTTGGCATATAACAGTTTGGACATTTACCTTATTTACATCGTTTTAGTGCAGATTTTCAAAGAAATATATAGAAAGCCTCATTTGCTCTGTTTTCAAGCACTGCAATTAACTGCAAGAAGCCAGAGAGGTGCTGTCATCCATGCTCGAAGCGCATACACGATTATTTACCCCAACTCCCCAACTCTGGAGCATACATCATAGTGCAAAGCAAAGAACCAACAGCCCGAGACAGACTTGACAGTACTCATACGGTCCCTGCCAAGGCTGAACGAACCACCGAATAGTTGGTGACTCTAGTAATTAATTTATTACAATGCGCATCATCAAAATTTTAAGACAGTCTCATGACAGAGAGAGAAAATTTAACTAAATATAATTTTATAATCAAAAAGAACCAGCCGCGACAGTATTTTCTCCTATTTTCAGTAGTATTGAATACTTCAGTTCAAAACTTCTTTGTTTTTTACTTAGCAGTTATTTATTTTTATTTGAAATTTTCCTGTTTTTATTTAAGAGTACTGGCAGTCATTAGAAATACGTAGCATATTCTGAAAGGACATTTCAATAGGGAGTCATAGACATTGCTGGATCCATATCTGTGACTACTGCTCAGGTATCACCGATGTCTACTGCTCAGATATCACTGCTAGTCTAACTGCTCAGATATGACTGATGATCTGATGACTAAGTATTTTTTAAAAATAACTGAAAAGATGAATTTGCCGTCTAGGAGAGAAAGAACATCCATAGAGGACTGGTTACGATAATCCTTATCTGAAAAATCAATCTGTTTACTTTCTGGAATGAACTGGATTATTTAACCATTTTTGATATGAATCATACCTTTCTGTTATTTATTTATTTAGTTGCTTTTTACATGGGCTTATCAATACTACGTTTGATAATTTGTCGAAACAGAATTCTTATAAAAACTGTTCAAATATCTTTGGTACCCATAAATATTTACGGTGTCACATAAAGGCACGCCAACTAAAGCTAGTTATTTGTTAAAATAAATTATTCAATGCAAATTTATCCATTTTAAAAAAATTAATGACCAGAAAAACATAAATTTAAAAGGTATTTCTCCCGTCTTCGTGGTGTAGTGGTCTGCACGCTCAGCGCGTAATTGAGAAGTCCGCGGCTCGATTCCTTGTGAAGGCGTTGCTAATTTTTCAATCTTCCCTGCTTCCAAAAAATACCTAATGTCTCTACAAATTATTTATTGAATTCATGCCTGTCTGTGCACATATTAATTGACTGAAAAACATAAAATAAATTATCAACTTAAATTTAAAAACGGGTAAAATATAAAAAATAAAGAATCTGAAAGTTTTCAGATTTCATATTACGCGCAAAGGGGCGTTTTTAACGTTCTGTGTGTTACCTTTATTTATTAAATATCATGTTCTTCGCATTTAAATCATAAATTTCAATTCAACAGCAATATCACAAAATATTTAAAAGAGCATATCTTTAGAATTTCCGGTAGATAATCTAGCGCGCTTTGAGTTTCTTAATCAAAAATTCTTTAAAGTTTTACAAAATATGAAATACGTAATAAAATAAATTCCAGATTCCAAATTTGGGCTTCCAGATGCCCATATTCGGGGGAAGACGTTATTCAAAATTTCCTGTCTTTAGGTACCGTTGTTTTATCACAATGCGAGAAACATACACATTTATTCAGTTTCTTCATTATTTAATTTCTTTAAGTATAATACAGGGTTCTAATATTTGGTGGCAACAATTTAAAAAGTGATTCCTTGTTTATAGTGAATCAACGCAGAATGGCAAAAGGAAATTAATAGCCCTTCTGAGCAAATTGTCCCTTTAGGCTAAAAATGGAGAAAATGAGAGAGAAGAAAATTTGCACAGAAGAGTGTCTGTTATCTTTACAATCCAATATGAAATTAATAATTAAAATTCCTACAAAACTCACTTTAAGCAATGAATATAATTCTTATTTTAATGAGAAAACGCGACAGTAAAACGCTCAGGTAAAAATTCACAGTTGTAGAGGGGGATTATTTTTGTTTATTTGCTGATAGGCAAGAGAAGAAGAAAAGTTAACTTCTATTTTGCTCGTTATGGCAGGGCTACTTTTTTGTTTCTTCTACGGTTCAATTTAGATCTGTGATAAATGAATTGGTACGTTATATTTATATATAATCTTTCCAATTTTTTTTAACGCCAGAGCGTTACCTGAAGTCATTAGATTGAATAAATGATATGAAATTATTTACTAATAAGTATGCAGGCACAACCATTTGCATTGTTTATCGTATTATTTATAAAACCCATTGTTTTGTTCATCTATTGCATGACTTAATGCATTTGAGATTTAATAACTCGTTTAGAAACAAAGTCACATAATCGACTTGTTTAAACTGCTCACCAGGATTCCAGCTACAAGACTGCAGTTAAGGATTCATTACATATCTCCATTTCCTTTCCACCAAGGCTCTTAACCTGCTAATCAAGCAACCACCACATTAATCACGGCAACAATCTACCTCAACATTTGGCGACTGGTCTCCAAAAAGTGAACGCCTTTGCCGATTAGCATAAAAAGCTCCTTAGCCATCCGGCAAGAGAATCGACATTTTCTGCGCCGAGAGAAATAACATTATAATCACGTGTCTCCAAGTCTAAACGCGATTCATGTCGTGTGGGAATGAAGACTCCTACTTCGCCATGACGGGTAGTCACAGCGATTAATCTTGAGACATTGTCCCGCCTTCCTCGTTCCCCAGAACTAAGCGGCGGAAGTTGCGGAACCTATAATGAGAGGCCATGAGTAATGAAAGATGAATATTTTCCAAGTTTAACTTCTAAAATACCCAGCGACGGTTGTTTAGATTTCCTTGTAGAGCTAACCCTTGTCAGGCATTAGTAATACACTTACATCAAGCTTCCTATTTGCATTTCTGTTATCAAATATGAATTGCCTCTCGCATGAGTGGAGATACGAAACTACGACTAGCCACCCACTGAATTGAGAGAACATAAATATTGGTATTATGCCTACGTGGCATCTGTTGTTCTTATTCATTGGTATAGCATACTTAAGTGAATGCAGTCATCTGTGTTACCTATAATTAAATTAAAAGAGAGGAAAATGCATTAGTGCTGGATGTAACAAAGATTTAGTTGGACAAATATCGAAACCCATGCTTTCATTTTTGAAAACAGATGCTCAAACTCCTAACCTACTCAGTATCGAGGCTGTTCTAAATATTTCCTTTCCCATTTGTATAGTAATCTGTATATATAAAGTCTGTGTGTGTGTTTGTTCGAGAATAACTCAGTCACTACTATAGCTATCGTCACCAAACTTCCTGCAATTCTTTTCTGGGTCCTGAGAAAGGTCGATATCTACTTTGAAAAAAAAAAAAAATTCTAAGTTTTACAATGAAATAAAACTAGCATTACCAAACATTAAGTACATTATTCCCAATTCTAAGAATTCATGGGAAGCCATTTCGATTATTCCCATCTTCGTACGACTTTAATAAGCCTAAGTGTTAATTAAAAACTCTGAAAGCGCTAATTTTCGCCCTAATTTTGACGAGTGGTGCTTTATATCGAAAAGTGTTGCTATTGCTCGCTTTCAAATCGTAGAGCTTTTTAATCAAAAATTTGTAAGTTTTACAAAATCTGTTCATATAAAAAAGAATGTCTGTTTGCATGTTTGTTTGTTTGTTCGCGTTATTAATTTCTGAGCAATTATGAGGAATGTTTTGCCACATATAAGACTAAAATTAAATATAGGTAAAATATTGTGGAACTTGAGCTTTTACGACCATTTGATTAGAAAGAGAAAATCATTAAAAACTGCGTGCCATTGTTGCTGATATAATGAGAGAGAATTAGCTTATTTTTCTGACTGAAAATCAGACTTAATCAGACTTATCAGACTGAAAAATATATGACTATGAATCGTATTTTTTGCATAGTTAGAGAAGAATTACAGTGGTATCGTTCTCTCTGTTGGGCCCACCAGCGGCCGAGCGGTAAAGTCGCTGAACACTGGTAGTTCGGTCCGAGGTTCGAATCCCACGAACGGGCTGGCTGCATGGGCGTTTTCGTAGTTTTCCCCATTTGTAACGTGTATACGAGCCAGTTTCCCTTATAAAGTCCTCCACGAAAGGCATCCCTCCCTTTAGGCAGATAGCCATCGAGGCTTTGCCATAATCACATACACACGTTCTCTCTGTTATTAGATGCATTACTCTCAATCTAACTTAACTGGCATCGGGTACTTCCGCTAGTTCTGACTAAGTTTATCACTAAGTATTTAGTTAGAGTGGATCATTTAGGTGTTAACTACTTTCAGAAGGATACTTACAAAGAGGACTACATTTTTTTCCCTAAGTTCTACATAAAGCAAGAAGTGTGAGAAGCTCATCCAGCCAGCCTTTCTACCGACAATCAAATTTGGGTTTCATTTGTTGATTTAAAACCTCTAAACTTTAGGTAGTCGATGTTTTCAATTTACTTAATTATAATCAGGATAATAAAGTAAAGACATCTGCAGACGTTTCGATAAAGGTTTCGCTTTTTAATGTTTTAAATATTTCAGCTAATTTAATGACAGCCCATAATACATTTACAATCTAAAATAGCAATGCTAAAAATACTAAATGTATTACTTAATCACTCCAGTTTATCTTCTCAGATATATTATTAAAATTTCTCTTTTAAATTTGCCTTAGTTTTGGTGCTTGCTTTAAAAAATTGTAATAAGCTAAGAGCTGTTCGAAAATCGCAAAAATAAAATAATGCATTAAAATTTGCCATGAAGTATTTAAAGCATTTAAGTAAGTATTTAAAGCATTTAAGTAAATGGAAAAGTATTGACAGTTAATTGGAAAATATTAATCAATATATTATTAATCAGTTTCTAAGCTATTGTTATTGCGAGTTGCTTAGTTACGCGTGAAGTGAGATATCCGAGTTAGCTATCTCTTAAAATTTGCTCCTTCCTCGTGTAACGGTAGCTTAATTGGTGAGTAATCGAAAGAGTTCTGGCGAGGGCGTTGCATATTTTTCACTAATGAATTGTGTGGGCCCCAGCAGTGGCGCCTGAAATAAAAGGGGGTGGATGATGATGCTTCACCACTAAAATTTGGCCATTGGCTCCCCTAATCCCCAGTTGCCCTTTAAAAGGAGGAGTACATAAGGTATTTTCTCTCTCTCCAGCATACCTTCGCGGTGGACACTCGCCGCGTGTTCGAGAGGTCCAGGTTCGAATCCTGGCCAGGGCATTGCTTATTTTTCACGTCTCCAAAATCTAAATAACCTAATGACTTTATAATCTAACTACAAAATTCGAACAATTAAATTTTTTAAGGGAATTTTTCCGGCAAAGCTGACAATTAAATAATTTTTTAAATATTATTTTGGAAAATAATGAATAATAATGTTTCAATAACTGGCTTCATTAGGCACGACATACTAAAGAAATGTTAACGAACGGATCATACTCAAATGATGAGTTTGTCCGAAAATTCAAATCATTTTTTTAAAGTCGTATAACAATCGTATTTGTATTTATCTCATTAATGATACATTTAAATGACATTAATGCAACATCGGTCATAATGACATGATGATTTATAAATGCTATACTGCATAAAAAACTGAAGTTGTCATGACAAAATCTTAAGCAATAAAATAGAGAAATTTCACTAAAACGTTTTAATTCCCTCATCTAGTCTACCTGCTTCGTATGGTGCATGAAACATGTTTATATTTGCATTCATCTATAATTAAAAAAAAGTAAAAGATATAAAAATTAGCAAAGAATAGCTGTTTTGAAATTCATCTTTTAGGAAATGAACATCTATTTAATGCATAATAATGTCTAATTTGAACCAAATTTGTTTGAAATCTTAGGGAATTAAATCTTTAGACACTACAATAAAAAAGTGTCTAAATTTAAACTTAAAACGAAAGATATCATATCTGTTACGATTATTCATACTTTTCGTTTACTAACATAATTCATACGCATCAGGGAAATGAATGATAGGTACTTTCTGTGAAATTTAAAAAAAATATTAAGATTAAGAAGAAAGGTTCAAAACATTTTAAAATGAAAGTAAAGTGATGAGAACCTTATAAAACTATCCTGTCTAAAATAGTTAGAATATTCTCAAAGTAGCTAAAATAGGCAAAATTACTTAATATGAACTAACAGTAAACTGATGAAATAAATCTAGCAATTATTCTTTTTCGCCATAAGCCAAAAGAAAGTGCTCTGTGTAATTTGTACTGAGAAGAGCATTACTACTGTTATTACTGTTATTATTATTTAGTTTGAGAAACGTCTACAACAAAATCTTTTATTAGAGCCCCTTAATTTTCATCTTATACGGCTTGGCAAACGACGTAAGGTTTCTTACTTTAATTTCATCGCGAATTGGTAAGCCAGATCGCAGAATGTTTGTCGCTCGCATAAAATTTCCAAGTTAACTCAAAATTACAACTGCAGTTGCTTGGCAAAATAAGTAACGAGAAACAATAGACGCTCTTATTAATAATTCATTTTATTTCTTCAATGATGTTTCTGACTGACACAAATTTATAAAATATTTGTACCCAACTCATAATTTATAAGCTCTTGGACCAATATTGCAATTAATATGATATATTTGTAAATTGCATACATCTTTACAGAACAGCGGCTCGATCCTAATACACATTCTATTTACATATATTATATATATTTTTTAATTCTTTAACACGCTTTCCAGTTATACCTTAGTATGCCTTAGTTCATGAATTTGCAGTTTCTTTCTTTAGTGGACAGAAATGGAGAATATTAAGGAATCAAATGCAAGATTACATTATTGGCATTCGTATTTCTGTATCACATTACCTTCTTATTTTATATATTTCTTAAGTACCTCATTAATTTGCTAATTTCATAAGTTGCAGCCTTCAAGTCTGCAATATATTTCTGATGAGAAGTTAATACCGATTTATAAAGTAATAATTAAATATTCTTAAATGAAAAATAGTTAGCTTGGAAAAAGATTTATTATTAACCCAAATGGGCGCTAGCCCAGATGGGTTATTAGTCTCGAAACGGCATTTTGCGTTGAATCGCTTTAAATGACCGAATCACTTATCAAATTGTTGTCACCAAATATTATCGCCCCTTATTACATTTAAAGAAACTAAATATTAAAGATATACATGAATGTATGTATTTTTCTCGTATTGTGATAAAACAACGGTACCTAGAGTCATCAAATTTTGAATAACGTAGTCCTCCACCAGAGCATGGGCACCTGGAAGCCCGAATTTGGAAATTGTTTTATTGTCTATTTCATAATTTGTAAAACTTTAACGAATTTTTGATTTAAAAAAACTCAAAAATTTCAAAGGGAGCAGTGGCAAGACTGTAGGGAATAAAACATTTTTATTACCAGGGCACGAGACTGTCTATTAGAAATTCTAACGATATGCTGGTTTTAAATATTTTTAGCCCAATGTGACGTTAGCCCAAATGTTCTAGAAACGTGTATGTGTCTGTAAATAGGGGAGAGGAAACGCCCGTTTGAGAGTAATATAAAATCTGAAGACTCTCAGAAATTTTGTAAAATTTTTATTTTATTAATCTCATGAAATATTATTCTGAAAATTTTATACGAGATCACTTCTTACTTCATAACATTTCCATTACTAGTACACTATTTCTATCTATTTGTATTAGACATTCTGTTATGGAGTGAAACAAGATTCGTTTTGCCTTCGAGTGTCAAATTAGTTAGATAAAATACATTTACTTTCTTTGAATCGGACACTTTTCTTCTGTATTTGGAACTTATTGCAATAGATAGTTATGTGAACTCTAAGACTGTCATAGATACTGAAACTAGCAGTGAAAGCAGACCGTCCTTATTCGTGTGAAAAAATTATTTACATATGTAAAATATGTAAATGATTTTGATCGTGAATATGATGCATAGACGATAAGAAAGATACTCAAAAGAATAAGACTGTGCATTATAATGTTTTACTGTTTAGCATGAATAGTCTTCCCTTGAAATTCATGTTAAGGTGACAAAAGCTACAAAAAATTAAATAAATAAATAAATAAATTATTTTTAATGTATTTCATTGTTTTGATCTCTCGCAAAAATGTGCTCTGAAGTTATTTGGTTTTATAAGTTACTCACTTCTTTGTTACAATGTCATTGCCTTAGCATCATTATGTGTAAAAGTACCAGTATGCGGTAAAAGCATCTTCCTCCTGTTTCAGCATATAGACCATATATGTTAGAAATTTTTCCTAGATTTCCTGTGAAATACGGTTAACAGAGGCTCGGATAAATAAATTCTACTACAGCGCCGATCATTATAATTATTCTACTATAATATTATTATGTCAGGATGAACTGATTAAATTTTCATGTAATTTTGATGTACAAAGTATACAGAAATCAGCACTTTGATCATCTGAGTCTGACACTGATCCCGGCTGTTATACGGCTGGGAAAAAAATCGTACAGACTTTGGTTGACATTTATGGTTACTGCAGTTCAAGAGCCTTCAGTTCTTGCTTAAATTCATCTCTCATACTAGCTGGTTAGTGTTGTCGTATCAGTCTCTCTGCAATCATTGATCAGACATTTTCAATTAGTGGGAAATCTGAAAAAGACGCTGATTAAGATAGGAACCGAATATTCTGTAGAAAAACCCTTGGAGCAGTTTCCCATGTTATTCTTTATAAAAATTAAGATGAAACTGTACAAAAATGTTGTATATCTGTAAAATTAATGGTAAATGTCTGTTGTCCTCGCAGTTACTTCTGTCATGTCGAGTTATTAGGTAAACGTAAGACAACTTAGGGAATGCACGGTCTCGAACCTGTTGAAAGGTGAGGAGACAAAAATCTGTAAAGTGATGCATTAAAACATTAGTAATATAACATAGTCACAGGCATTAAAACATCAGTAATAGAACAGTAGCAGATTATAGTAGCTCATATGAACATTAAAGGTGAATGGAGAATGTACGATAGTCAATGGATCTTGACGAACACCAATCCAGGGTCCTTATGATACGATGCCTGGATCTTGCTGACTTTTATGCAAGCAATTATGAATAAAAAAATCGGAATTTTCTCCCATTTTAAACTACATTCAGAAAGCCATGGTTTGTTATTAATTGTATCTTAATAAACTTCAAGGAAAGTATTAAGTTTGTTTTCAATGCTTTTTCTATATATGGTAATCTTGTAGAGAAATTAGAAGTTTTTCAGAGGAATTTAACGCAAAATTGCATCATTGCGAAAAATCGAACTCAAATCTTTAGTATGTTTGACTATTAATTTCAGTTCTGCAACACAAGCATAGATAAAACAAATGTCTACACCTCACATCTCTAGCACTATCTTCAGTGTGCCTCTCTGGTACATTAATTTCAATTCTTCAGCCCAAGCACTGATAAAATTAATGTCTATGCCTTACGTCTCTAGCATTCCCTCTTTTTAACGAGATCGATTCTTATTAATCCAAACTGGAGATGAATTTTCATCATTTATTTATAGTTCGAACATCGAGGTATATCCGTAGTTTTGCCTTCATAAAAAATCAAACCCAACCAATATACCAATTTGATACTAACAAAAGAGTGCATGGGAGAAATATCCTTAATTCTGTATATTCTAAATACATGAATAAATGTTTAAGATAAAGTAAAATAAAGATTAAAACAGTAAAGTAAGGAATAAAGGATTTTTGTGCGTGTGAGGGGAGGGGAAGATTTTAAAAACTAAACTTGTTTGGTGATGTTTAATTTGAAGTTACTCAGCTATTTGATTGCTTAAGAAGGCGCTTTTTCCTTCATTAATCCATAATCGAAGAAGAACCGGTTCCAAAGCGCAGTGAAACATGCATCTTTTACATACAGGGATTGAATGCTTATGCAATTAAACTCAGTCTCTCAGCAAAGCAATTATTCTTTTTTTTTAAACAAATAAGTAAAAGATTTGTAAGCTTGGTTAACCATTTGATTCTTAGTACACTTTTGTTCAATTGTAGAAAGCAGTTCCACCCAAATTATTGCAAAGAATGCTAACAATTTTGAAACAATGGCATCATCACCACCCGCCACTTAACACCGTCCCGTCAAATACGGAAGGTAATTTATTCCGAAATCTCTCCTCCGGTGAAAAACTCACTGCCCAATAACAAAAGTCTCCAACAGGGCTGCGCAAAGCGGGCGCAAGAGAAAGAAGCGGTGGAACATGTCTCTACGGTGCGTCAAGCGTATTGTGACACCTCTCCACCACGGCAAGCGTTAACAGATTAGGTTGGTGTCACCGCTCTAAGCCAGATGATCAATCTTAGTAACCTGAAATGAAAGTGGTGCTGTGCTAAAGGAAGGTGCTGCGGCGACCTTCGTCGGCTTGTTTCTCCTCATGCTTCAGTGGAGATGAGCTAAAAACATTGAGAAAACTAGTCGGATCAGACGTGACACTCTGGGAAAAAGTCTCGAAAACTGAGTTAATGGGGTGGGATTTTTATCTTTTCGTACTCGTAATTGTCACTTGGATTCACGAAGCTATAATGAATGTTCTTGCATGTTAGATCGACATTAGAGCTCATTCCCGTACGTTATTTTTGTTTCTGTTCTTCCTATAAAAGCAGCTAACTGCCAATTTGCCCGCGGGTGGGTTTTCCTCGAGACATATTCGAACGCAGATGGAAACAGGGATATTTGTCATCGTAGTTTTTATTTGAAGACCCCATTAATTTGATTTCTTCCTTTCATTAATTAAATTTGGGTGATAGACAAATATACTTATAATTGAGTATTCTGAAAGACATTTGCATACTTTTTTTTTTTTTTTTTAGTCTGAAGGATGTTTATCTCTGAACTAATTTTCTATTTGAAAGGTAAGCTAATCGCATATTGATTAAATACTGTCTTCAGATGTCATTAAACGATAAGTAAATTTAATGGATAAATTAATTTCGCTGAATTGTATTTATTTTTAAAGAATATTATTTTTTTTTTTTAAATCAGTTTTGGATATCTGCTGCTTAAGTCAAGGCTCTCGATTTAATTGCGCATAAACTTTAACAAGTAATATGTAGAAAACTCGAAGTAAAAATGTGCAAACATTTTATAAAATAGATTTCATGCGTCAAAATTATTTATCTTGAGATAAAAAACGACAGAAATAAACCTCATCAAATTCTCATCAAAATATTGTCATCACTTGAAGTGAATAGGCTATTTTTATTCTATTTTGCATTTATTCAGCAATGTTGAAAATATTTTAAACGGTTTCTTCTGTTCTACAGCTGATTACTCTGGTTTGGGATGCTTAATTATACATTTTATATTTATGATGTAGTTCAAATGTGATGTGATCTACTTTTAAGAGCATTCCCCTCTATTGGATGTTTTGTCTTAAAAAGAAAATGTATTACTTAAACTGTATACGTTATTGAATTGCATATATTATGGTATTAATTGCCGATACTCCGAAAAACCAGCACACTCCACAAGTCTAGATATAAGCCACTTTTGATGCTGTTCTGTCAAAGGCTGGCACTATATTAAAAAAAAAAAGAGAGAGAGAGAGAGATAATAACATTGCATGAAATCTATATGTATAAATAAAGAAAAATTAAAGATCATAAAAGATCATATATCACATCGAGCAGCGTAACTTCCGCAATCAAATGGATGATAAATGGTATAGTAACACAGTATTACGAAATGGTCTTAAATTTAAAAAAAAAAAAAAAAAAAATTTGCTTGAGATATTTTTATACATAAAAAGTCGTAGCACATCCCCCTCCATTTTTGTCCTATCTTTCCTAAGTAAATAAACGTAAAAGATCTTTCTAGAAATAGCGTAATTTCAGCTTAATCTTGATGATCGTCTTTGATGTGGTCTGAAACGGCTATGCCCGTATAAGCGTTTTCAAAATATCATTTTTTATAATGAACTTTCTCTAATATGGCATAACTTCATGCTTTTAATACAGTCAAAATTGTTCAGGTGTAAATAACTATTGATATATTTATTTTAATATATTTATGGCATTGCAATCACTTTTGATTTGAACCAGTTTCCTTTAAAAAGTTCTTCATAACAGCATTCGTCTCTTTATGCAGATGGCTGTGCCATATGCAACTAAAGCAGTCACTCCTTAATAACAAAGTAAACCGGGAAAGACTGGCACTGGTCACCGATTATGTGTATGAACGTGAATACATGGAAATATAATACATTTAATAAACCCGCTGTTTCAAAATATTTATAGTGGGAAAGAGTTTTCAGTGAACTGTAATGGTACAGCAAGGAATCCCACAGTGAGTATCTTTTCTTTTTGGCATATGTGGCAACACATTTTCCACGCATTTGAATTTATTCTAAAATTCATAAACAAAAAGAAACATAATCAAAGAACTCCTTCATAATGAAGAATTCGTTTAATATTCCGCAAAATTACAGCTTAGAATATAATAGAAACATAATATTTTTCCTCTTGATTGAGTGTTTAGAAAAACTTTGCAATTTTCTTAAAATATTGACTGATTAAGAGAAAATTATTAAGAATTATTATAAAACCAATAGCTTTTTCTTGGAAAAATAAAGCATTATAGCTCCTTTCGAATTAAAGTTCATTAAAACAATTTAATAAGAATTTTGAAACATTTCACAATGCACATCTATTTCATAGAGTCACAGCTTAAAATAAATACTTTTTAGTTTAATTAATCGACATCATAGAGTCATAAACAACTTCCAAATCACTGTCAAAATGAAATTTTTGAAAAGCGTAAAAACAATTTGCATCCAGAGAGCGTAGTTATACTTGATAATTTTTCAAACACCTTACCCCGCTTCTCCAGTATATCTTCAGGGGATATGACTCCAGAATTCTAGTAGTTTGATCTAAGTTTGAAGCCCAGTGAGCGGGCTAGCAGCTTTTGTGCTTTTCCTCGTGTGTAACAAAAATATTAGCCAGTTTTCTTTTTAAAATCTTCCGAAAAGACATCCTTTCCCCTTAAGTAAATAGCCCTCGCGGGACTTTTTCATTTTTATTTAAATAAACAGACTGGTTTGAAAAAAAAACTGTACGAATGTCTGTAATGGTTCAGAGCAACGACATGCATTCGGAACTCATTAATCAACTTGGTTTAACGCTTCAAAGCACTTTTCCCTTGACAAGTTCCATTTGATAGACTCAAACAGAGGAAATTAACAGAGGAGAAACAAACAAAGTCAAACAGAGGAGATTAAAAATTTCTTTCGAGCAATTTTTTTTTTTTTTTTTCAATTTGTCTTGTTATGTCTCCTGTTCTGTAATTTTTAATTTTTAATCTTTTTTAAAATTTTCTTTAACAATTCCGTTTTTTTTATTTGTTTCCTTTATTCGGCTTTGCAACCTTCTCCCGAAGAAAGAAATAGGCAGATCTTTATAATTTTTTAATCAAAATTTTTATTTAAGTTCCGACTTGTACTTTTTTTAAATTTAATATCAATATATATATATATATATATATATATGTGTTATTATATATATATGTGTGTAATGATTTAAATGCGTAAGAGGAATCCGGATACTTTAAAGCTGACAGTCGTGAGAAAGAAGTTGATACGAAACCGAGTTCAGCCAATTATCATCTTTATTTCGATCACACTAGAATAATTCCTCGTAGACAATATACTCTTTAATCATAACAATTACGATAATTTCTTATATACACAGGTAGTGACATCATTTTAGACGGATAAGCAGAGCACGGAAGATACGTTAGCAATAGCGGAAACTAAGGAAAGGAATGAAGAAGATTAATGGCGTAGTTATTGTGCCAAGCGTATTTATACTATGTCTGATGTAATTGTACAGACAAGCTATGATTGGTTAATCTTAGTTTGTTACATAACATAGAAGGATCTCGAATTTGAGAGAACAGAGGAATTTAAGCGGAGAGCACCAAATCTAGAATAGTTAATTTTGAGGCACCCAATTACTTATAAAGTAGCTGTCGTATTTCCTTATATCTTACAAATATATATGAGATAAATCTGTGAAAAATTTTTAATATTTATTTACCTATTAATGTCATTAAGTTTAGATTCATTTCATAAATGTTCTTATGAAAATATTTCGTAAAATTATATTCTATTACAGATACAAAAAAACAGTATTATTCAATTCAGTATAGAAATGAAAATTAGAAATTTCTGTGGCTGCTTCAAAGTTACAGAAAACCAGCTTCTAAACTTTTAGAAAAACTTCAATAGAATTAGCGTTAAAAAAGATGCAGCTAATGCTCTTCAGTTTCTAAGGTAAATTATAAAATTCTCTTTCATGAACTGTTATTAATTTGATTGACTGACAATCAGCATTAAATGAATTTGCAAACAATGAAATTTGAACAAGCATTTCAGTGTATAAATATTTTTTTAATTTATTCACTTTAAAATAAAGAGGAAGCGGGGAGGGAAAATGAATTTTTGTTTTCATAAGCTTTCATTTTTTGGTAAGCCACTTCCATAATTCCATATGTAAATCATTCCAACCACAAAAAATATTCCGCGCTTTTATGAGATAATGTAAGAACTAACTTGTAGGATATAATTTTATGAACTACTGTCCAGAATCAGTCGAGCATAAACACTATTTAATTCAAATAGTTTCATCTATGACTACATATGTATCTACCAGCAAACACTATATTGAATACTACAAAATACATCTTCTGCATCGAAGAGTCAACTGCTCGAGATCCCGTTTCAAAAACAGACTGGAGAGAAAACAAAACAGAAGGAACGATTACCAGCAACCGAGGAAATGTTTTAGAACTGGGTGTTCTGAAAGCAACATAAGGAGGGGATAAGGGTGTCTAAGAAGTGGGCTGATAGATACTATTTCAGTGAAAGATTTGTTGGGAGGGCAGCTGTCAAGTGGCCCACAGATCTCATCGGAAAAAAAAAAGCAGGGTCTGTCCCGCAGATACTTCATCACTCGAGATAATTTACTTTCTAGCTGCTTGAAAAATCACAGTTTATCATCTGGTAGCTGTAGTTTTCATTGAGCAAATTTTCTGAAGACATGCTCGTCAATGAATTTGTTACACACTAGCGTAGGAGAATTTAACAGATATGCCTTTTACCACGAGGCCTTCGCAGGACACTAAAACGATTACAGTTTGGCTAGTTTTCCAGTCTGGGAAATGGGTTTATGCTTAGTGGCAGTGCTTAATAAAATAAAGTCATTGCAATAGTTTATGCTTAAGTTTTGGTAATAAGAACTGTATTCCCAACTTTTATCAAACTTAAGTTTCCTTATTATTGATGCTGTGGAATTAAAAAGCTGTTCAATGTTATCCTTTAAAAATATTTTTTAAATGTTTGCTAATTTGTTAATATGCATTACGCATAATTATCTATTTCGCGTTTAGGGAATCATTTTAATATGTGATCTACAATATTCGGGATTTTCATTACTTATGGAATTGCTAGTTTTTAGTCTATATATATATATGTGCGTGTGAGTTGTAAGATAAAAAGGTGTAAATGAAAATCATAACTTAAATTGGCAATAGTTTCTAAATTCTTCATTTTCATTTGGGTATCTCCTCTTTCTATTCTAAAAAAATAGTAATTATTTATAACATACCAGTCTAAACTGCGTCATTTCAAAATTAATCCGCATCATAAGATCTTATGCACCGCTGCAATGCTGACGCTTCCTATCCAATCACTGAATAAGATTTCTATTAAAACCAAAGCTTTTTTCGACTCTTTTCTTTCTAGTTTTCTTCTAAATACGACACTTTACGCCCACCGCTTCGCTCTTGCAACAAACCACTGTTTGCTGTCTTAAAAAAATATACTATTTTACAAGTCTATCGCCGCCGAGGGAAAGTTCTTTATTAAGAGGGAGCTGTAACGCCCACTCCATCTACTACGCCACCAGCTTTGTCAAGTTATTACACACACACACACACACACACACATATATATATATATATATAACTAATAACTTAATATATATAATGCGAGATAAATAATACGTTTAAAATTCATCCTAAATTCAGTCCGGGATAAACGTATGCAAACACACACACACACACACACACAAAAAAAAAAAAAAAAAAAAAAGCAGAAACAGACTGGCAAGAAAAAGAGCGCAAAACGTGTCAAAAACCGAAAAAAAAAAAATTTGATTTTTGGTTTTGTCTTTTGACATAGTTTGCCCATTTGCAGTTTGCCTGTATGTTTCTGCTTTTTTTTTGGTTTTTGCGTATGTTTATCCCTAACTGAATATAGAATGAATTTTAAACATATGATTTTTTTAAATTAATTTTGCATTATTGTCACCAATTGTTGCTGCTTTCAATGCGCAGTTGGATTAGGTTTCGAATTGCTTTTTCATTCGTATTTATTCTTATGCACACATATATTCAATATGGCAAATATACTATAGCAAACTTGGATGATAGTTCTCAATAAATGCATTTTTACAAACACTTAGTAATATAAAGCTTGCGTACAAGCCGTTAAATTAATAAAGACGATAAATGACTTTCGCTTTGAATCCTCTGCATCAGAATAGCAACCGAAATCAAATTATGACTAATTTATCCGTAATTTTAAATACTTCTGGCAGCAAAAATATAGTTCACAAATAAAAATACATTTAGATGGTAGGAGAATGACACTTATATATCTGTTTATGTCTTTACTTAAATTACTTTAAAAAAAGATGCTAAACTATCAGTTGAACAAAACACTTTACTTTATCCGTAATTTTAAATACTTTGGGCAGCAGAAATATGTTACGGAAATAGTTTACAAATTAAAATACATTTAGATGATATGAGAATCTTTGCAAATTACATTAAAAAAAAAGATGCTAAACTATCCTTTGAACAAAACAATTTTAACTTTTGTGCAATTTTTAATGAATATTATTTACAGACTATTGTTTGAAAATGACATAGGCCAGGAAAAAATTATTTCTAATGGCTTTCTGTATGCTGGTGTGTAGTTTTTTTTAATATAAAATCTCAAATTTTAACAAGTTACGTTCAGCTCTTACAGCATCGTAAATGTATGTATAGCTTATGGATTAATTATGAAATTTCTTCTAAGTGAAAATGACTATTATGATTAGATCAATAATTACACTTAAGATATTAATACCGCACTGATGCTAAATTAGAGTAAAATTAATTATAAGAGTATAGCGGAAGTACCCGATGCCAGTTAAGTTAAATTGAGAGTAATGTACTATTGAGAGTAATGTACAACAGAGAGAACGAAACCGCTGCTATCCTTTTGTAATAATGATGCAAAAAGTATGATTCATAGTCATACCTTTTTCCGTCTGATGCGATGTGGAACCCACTAAAAAAATTTCGATAAAAAATAAACTAATTCTCTCATTATATCAGCAACAATGGCACCCAGTTTTTAATGATTTTCGTCTTTCTAATCAATTGGTCATAAAAGCTCGAGTTCCATCCGATATTTCACCTATATTCAATTTTAGTCGATTAAATGAGGCAAAAAATTTATCATAATTGATCAGAAATCAATAATGCGAAAAAACAAACGCACAAATAGGCATTCTTCTTTATATATATAAATTTTGTAAAACTTATAAATTTTTGATTAAAAAACTACGATTTGAAAGCGACCAGTAGCAACACATTTCGAAATAAAGCATTTTTAATAAATAATCTCTAACGCGCGAGACTGTTGCCACTGAGAAAAATGAGTGCGAAAATGAGCGTTTTCAGAGTTTTTAATTAATATCTCCGCTGATTAAAGTCGCACGATGAAGGGAACAGTCGAAATGGCTTCCCGCGAATTTTTGGAATCGGGAACAATGTATTTAATGTCTGGCAATGCTATTTTTATTTTATTGTAAAACTTCAGAAACTTTTTTATTAACAAACTGTACGATTTGAAAGCGAGCAGTGGCAACGCTTCTCGAAATAAAGCAGATTTTCTTCTCCAGCTTGCGAGACTGTTGCCACTCGGAAAAATGAGGGCGAAAATTATCGTTTTTCAGAGTTTTTAATTAATATCTGTGATTTTAGCTACCTTTTTTAAAAGAAAGTTGACGTTGACCTTTTCCAGGACCCAGAATATAATTATACAAAGTTTGGTGACGATAGTGACTGAGTTATTAGCGGACAACCAAACACACAGACTTTTTTTCTTTATGTATATATAGATTAGCCATTAAATGGCTTACACTCTTCCGAAGACAAATCGGTCAAATGGTTTTGCTAAGTCAATAAATGTTGATTATAATTAAACAAAATCAATATATTTAAACAGTTGAGCAAACAGATGTCTTCCGCTTTAGACTTGAAAATGTCCATCACCCTTGATTCACATCTGCAGATAGTATTTTGTAAAATATTGCCGTTTAGCCCACCCATATGGCATTCTCTCATCTAATTTACTTGTCGATAGGTAAGAGAGGGGTCGAATGCTTTTCTCTGTGGGGAGAAAAAAGGCACGGAAGGATTTATCGCTCTCCAACTGTCTGGAGTCCCATAATTTTTGCCTCTCACTCATGGGGTGGTTGCAGAAGGATTCAGGGTTCTGGAGGGGAAAGATAAAAACCAGTACTTCCGTTCAAGATAACCGATTTTCTGTAACATTTAGTTTAGAGATGTAAAAATTTTTGGGTTGGGCACTACTGAAAATTAATGTAATTGTCATTTAAAAATGTGAAATTCTCATTCACTTCTAATTACTTGAGTAAGGAAATGAATTTTTTTTCCTTACACAAGTATTGTTTTGAATTCGTGTTAACAGACGTATAGAGTTCTAAAATTTGTAATACTAAGTTAATAGTTCTTAGTACCTGATTAGACTGTCAAGCGAGTTATGGGTGTATCTGAGGAAATATGACAAAATCCTATGAAAGTTTTAAATAAACCATTTCATTAAAGCTTGAACTTCACAGAAAGCACAACTTGTGCAAACTCCATCACTTGTGGGTATTATATAACAGAAAATTGAATTTACGATTTGAAATGGATTCGTAGCTGGGGCTAAATAAATATGCCTAACTAAATGTTCACTCAAAGCTTCTAACGGTAGGATTTAACTTTTTCTAATGAAATGACTAGTGCCGAAATATTACTTTAGCAGAGCTAAGCGAGAGGAAATAAATCTGGCAGCGTCACTGTCAAAAGCTTTCTTCCATAAAATTTTTTAAAACTTATCCTTTTAACTGACGTAATTCATTTGCATCCTGGTGACAGCTAATAAAAAGAAGAAGATAGAGTATATATCTAAAACACAAAAAAGAGTAAATTGGAATAAAATACCTTACACAAGAAAAGAAATAGCACATAACATAATGTTGCAGATAATTTCACAAGGCCTCGAAATAGCTGAAAGACTATATGGAAAGTAACAGTTCTTATCTGAATCTATATTCCCATTTATCTCGTTGCACTGAAAGATTTGGATCAGCTGTGATACAGATGACTTTCTGGTAATATGGCAAAAACTGGTAGGATTTTTTACGGTGGAATAAATTGTAATTTTGAATAAATGAATGTAGCCCCTAGAAAACATAGAATGAAGTTGTAAGAATCGATGGCAAACAGATATACTTTCGCAACTTAATAGCCAAATAAGTATTTATGAGTATCTGTCCCCAGTAGTCCAGTTGTTTTCATGACAAACGAGAAAGATTAGAAATACAGGAAAAAGTTTTTACTCTTTGTTATTAATGGATATGCCATATATATTAAAGATGTAGGCCCACTCTAAGGATACCATGTTTACTAAAAAGGCTCATTCTTTGCATTTTCGATTATAGAAAAACAATGCGATAATATACTTCTTTTTTTTTTTTTTTTTTTTTTTTTTTTTTTTTTCAGTTTATTAAGTAACTCTGTTTGCATCAGTTACGCAAGACTAATGATACAGCTGGAATTTCAGCAAATTGAACTAAATAATACACACAGTAATTCGTCTTCTTAGCGTAGCATTAAACACTTGATACAAAAATGGTTTCACTTATGGTTTCAGCTAAATACCTCGATAACAGTATTGATCTGAATAAAAACGATTAACAAAAGCAGATTTAGTTGGTGGTTAAAAAATTTCTTTCATTTTGGTTCTGATTTCAACATGAAGCTGCACAAAGTTAAAATAATTATCACTTCATTACTAATCTCATTGATTTATTCTTCTAATTTGATATTATTAAACCCAGGGAGGAAACGTAAGAAGTTGAAATTTTTTTCTATGATGCATTTATTTTTTTTTTTCCCCAAACATATTATTTCTAGTCATATAAAGCTTGTAGAGACATTAGGTATTTTTTGAAAGCTGGAGAGATGAAAAATGAGCCCTGTTCTCGCCGGGACTGGAACCACGGACCTCTCGAATACACGTCGAGCGTGCTGACCACTATACCACGAAGGCATGCTAAGAAGGCGGGAGAAATACCTTATAAGTTAAAATTTGAAAGAAAAGTTAATATCTTTTAGCATTTTTTTATTCCAGATATAGGTAATACTAGCGAATTCAAAACAAATTTTATTTTAAAATTTCATATTTAATTATAATTTTCAGCGTTTTCATTTATTCAAGTGCTGCCGTCGGTTTTTTAAAATAAAATAATCTTTCGGATTGGCATTACACAAAAGACAATACCGCATCATTTAATTTCCCACTAATCAGCCCAGATCAGTTTTCTCTCATTTAAAATGTGCTCTAGTTTTAGTTCATAACATTATGTACTAATATGCTGAAATAAAAAGCACTTAAGCTAAGCAAATCCCAAGATGGAAGAATTTACTAAAAAAGGTATCTCGTTAGTGTTACTTTAAATCTTTTAAGTTACGCAATTTTTTAATACTAGTTCTTCAAGTTCTCATATTTACCATGAATCTCCGTTATTAGTATTCTTTTGACGACATCTGCATAAAGAACTTAACAAGCTAGACAAGAGACCATCTAATTTCATGATTTATTTTTTCTTGAAAAATAAAAGAGCATCAAAAATGTTTTGAAATACTGCGTCGCATATAAATATAGAAATTAGACTCATGAATATTAAAAAGATAAAAGTATCTGATGAAAAGACAAAGAATAACAGAATTTTAAGAAATGAACGTATTGAGGAGAATTTTAATTAATTGAGTACATTATGAATCTTTTTAATTCCATAAACCATTTCGATTTTAAACATCATGCATGCTTAATGGAAAACATTTAAATTGAAGTAATTTTGAAATAAAATTAAGTATTTACACACTTAATTAAGTTGCATTTAAACCACTATTAGATTTTTGCACTTTCTTTAATGAGGTAAAAAAAGATGTGAAGTAAGACAAGAAACAGTTTTATGTAGAAAATCCCATCAAAAACAATTACGAAACATCTGCTTCTAGATGCCACAGGTTCTTTAGTAATAGTAATAGTTTATTAATTAATCATTAAGTTCCTTAATTCTTTAATTAATTAACTCATTCTCGTCATGCGATCACAATCGCAACATATATTTAAATTTTGTCTAAGGAATTATTTTCAGTTTTAAATTAACTGTTTTTTGGTTCCCACATCAAAAAGATTTTTAGAAATCAAAGGTATTAAACAAAACTCTATTTACGATGCATTATTAAGCATAGCATTTTTGGGCTGAAAATATTATTTTAAAGATCAGTTTCATTCAAAAAAATTAATGAAATAAAATAATTATTATTTAAAAAGATCTGAAAGTTTTCAGATTTTACATTACGCCCAAAGGGTCATTTTTTTTTAACATTTTGTAGGTTACCTTTATTTATTAAATATCATGTTCTTCGCACCGAAACCATGGACGTTCAACAATAATATCGCAAACAGTTCAGTTCAACAGTAATATCGCAAAATAATTTTAAAATGAGAAGAATATCATTAGAATTCCCGATACACAGTCTCGCGAGCTGGAGATATTTTTTTTTTTTTTTTTTCCCGTGCAGAGTTGCCTTTGCTCTCTTTGAAATCGTTGAGTTTGTTAATCAAAAACTCGTTAAGGTTTTACAAAATATGAAATAGATAATAAAACAAATTCCAAATTTTGGCTTCAAGATGCCCATATTCGGGTGGAAATGTCCTTTATTCAAAATTTGATGGCTCTAGACACCGTCGTTTTATCACAGTGCGAGAAACATATATATATTTATGCAGATGCTTCATTATTTAATTTCTTTAAATATAATACAGAGCTGTAATATTTGGTGGCAACAGTTTGAAAAGTGAACCGACATTTATAGATTTCAACGAAAAATGCCAAAAGAAAATTAATAGTCTTTCTGGGCCCTTGGGCTAAAAATCTAAACAAATGTTTCCGCTAAATAAATTTTCCTGATTGAAAAACTTAACAAATTAAAATAACATAGGTAATAATATAACTTACAACTTAATAATAACATAGGTTAGATACTTCGAAAATTAGAGTTCATAATTCGGTTTAAACAAATTATTTTAAAAATTATTTTTATTCTCCAGAAGCAAATGAAGTAAATGAAGTATTGTGTAAAAAAATCTGCAAAACTATTATTATTATCATCATCATCCTCTTCTTCCTCCTCATCATCATCGTTATTAAATGTTCCTAACTAGGAACCTTAGGCTAATAGTTAAAATGCAAATAATTTCAACATTCCGATTTAACGATTACTGTTCATAATTCCTAAATATTATAAATATATGCGGCGAATATAAATTTTTTAATAATTCGATTTCGGAATTGTTACCTACAAATTTAGCAATATTTAGACGACCCCCTTGGTTTTCCGATCTCGACCGAACGTTAGCTGAAATACTCGAATAATGTCTTTTTCAGCAGCACATCCTGCCTCTCACTCAACTTATGTCTGTCTCTTAGGATTTTCTACTTATTTATAACCCACAGTAGCTCAATCCATCGCAAGGGTCAAGTCCGATAAATGTGAGGGGAAGCCATTTACAGAGTAATCTCCTCTAGTTACTGTCTGAATTATCAGGCGAAGACAGCTGCTTGGAAGTTATCTGATGGCAAATAAGTTACGTGTTGAAGCCAATATTTAACAGTCCGAGTACGGATATATCTGTCTCTAGGGAGGGAAAAAAACAGTATTCGATTAGATGTGATAGCTTGTTGGCGGAAATGCTCAATAGCTTCTCTCTCTTTTCTTTGCTGCAAACTCTAATATATGAAAAAATTCGTTTATATTCGGAAAGTTAATTTTTAGTCACTCGATTTCAAAATTAAACTTAAAATAAACAGAGATTTTTTTTTCTTCTTCTCAAATACGAAGCCATCTTCATGAGAACTCGCTTGCAGAGCGTAAATGTTAATTTTATTCAAATACGGCAAAGTACAGGAAAGTTACCTGCGTAAAGAAGAAACAATAGCTTTGTAACTACTCTGTTAATTTAGAATTTGAGCCTACATCGAATTACCTGTGCCCAGCGGTTTTTAGCCACTCGAAAGGATAAATTTACTTAAGTCGACCCACAGATATGTACGTGCAATGATATCTCAAAGCCGTGTAATTTCTACTGCACGTGTGATTTTTCTTCTGGAGCATTTTATATATATGCGGCTTAAGTGCTTTGTCGTCGATAGTTTATTGGTTGTTTGCGTAACTGTACTAGCCAATGGTTTCTCATACATTTGGTTTTCAAATCCAAGTTCAGAATTTTCTTTTATTGTTGCCAAAACTAGATATGAAATACAATGTTACCAATAAATGCATTTTCCTTTAAAAGTATTAAATCTGTTTTTGTATTTTAAACTGAATTTTCAGCTGAACGCATATTGAGCATGTCGAGGGCAACGTGAACATTTGTTTGCATTGGCAATCATCTGTTTTTGAAATGGTTTACAACTGTAATTATATCTTTACTCCACAGAATCTGTTCACGAGGATATTTGTTATTTAGTATTCTTGCCAGAGTGGGATCAAGTATTTACATTTCGCATTTTAAACAAAAATTCATTTTGTGCAGTAAATAAACTAATTAAAATTAATTCATTTTGAATTAGCAGACAGCTTTGCACAAGTCATTTTAATTACAATTTATAATATCTAGGACAGCGGTCATTTCGTATGACCGCCGGGCTTTCTAGTGTAATCATATGTCAAACAGCAAATGCAAGATATTTTTTTTTTTTTTTTTTTGTTAACCAAAAAAGGCCTGTTTCCCAGAAGGGCTATTAATTTCGATTTGGCACTTTGCTTTGATTACTATAAACGGCGAATTACTTTTTAAATTGTTGCCTCAATATAAGAGCACTGTATTATATTTAAAGAAATTAAATAAAGAAGAATCTGCATAAATGTATGTATGTTTCTCGCATTCTGATGAAACAACGGTACTACAGCAATCAAATTTTGAATAACGTCTCCATCCGAATATGGGCATCTGGAAGCCCCAATTTGGAATTTGTTTTATTATCTATTTCATATTTTGTAAATCATTTATGAGTTTTTGATTAAGAAACTCAACGATTTCAAAGCGAGCAATGGCAACACCGTACGAAAAAAAAAAATTATCTCCAGCGTGCAAGATTATGTGTCTGAAATCCTAAAGCTATGCTCTTTTAAATATTTTGTGATATTGCTGTTGAATTGAATTTAATGGTTTAAGTGCGAAGAACGTGGTATTTAATAAATAAAAGTAACACACAAAACGTTAAGAAAACGCCCCTTTGGGTGTAATATAAAATCTGAAAGTTTTCAGGTATTATTATTATTATTATTATTATTATTATTATTATTATTATTATTATTATTATTATTATTATTATTATTATTATCTTTTAGCCTTAGCATAGAAATCTATTACTCTCGAAACGGCGTTTTGCGTAGGTTCGATATAAATGACGCATCACTTTTTAAATTGTTGCCCGCAAATATTATCGCCATGTATTATATTTAAAAAATTTAAATAATGAAGAATCTGCATGAATGTATGTATGTTTCTCGCATTGTGAAAACACAACGGTACCTAAAATCCTCAAATGTTGAATAACGTAATCCTCTACCCGAACCTCTACCTGGAAACTCCAATTTTGAATTTCGAACTTGTTTTATTACCTATTTAATATTGTGTAAAACTTTAATGAATTTTTCATTAACAAACTCAACGATTTCAAAGCGAGCAATGGCAACACTGTAAGAAAAAAAACATTTTTATCTCCAGCTGGAGAGACGGCAGTCTATTGGGAATTACGCTGTTTTTAAATATTTTGTGATATTTCTGTTAAATTGAATTTTATGGTTTAAGTGCGAAGAACATGGTATTCAATAAATAAAGGTAGCATACAAAACGTTCAGAAGAACGCCCGTTTGGATGAAAAATAAAATCCATACGTGAAAAAAAATACAATAGATGGCGCTTTTATGGCTTATTTGTCGTATTCTTCAGTAAACGTTAAGTATTTATGAAAATAGTCATTATCATAACAGTAGTGTCTAAATGTTCGTTGTCCGGAGCAGTGTAATGCCAAATTTGTCATCCAGACAATTCACTCCTTTAAGAATGAAAGAATGGAAGACTGTTTAGATAAATCTGTCGTCAGTTTTATAACTTTCGAGAGAAGTTCTCTTAGTTTCGACAATTTTTTGAATGAGATACCGAATTTAAAGTAGTTAATTAATTTTATTCAGTAAATAATTCATTAAGCCATATACTTTTCTTTTTAGCACCAGAATTCGGAAATACAGTTTAAAGAAAGTTCAAAACAATAATATGTATCATGAACAATTTGTGTTAAGTATTGAGCTTCAGTGATAGATATAGGACACGTATTAATATTGCTAAATGGTACACAAGTTTTACAGTTAAGATAGCATATTTGTTAGCTGTATGCTAAATAATATATTATAAAACTAACTGCGAAAAGATGTATTTTTCTTTAAACAAGATCAAACTGAATAACATACGGAAGTAGGTTTAAAAGCAAGACTGCGTCATAAAAATTAGATTTTTTAAATTTAAATTTTTTTACTACTAGTTTTATTACGGGCTGGCTAATTAGCGTCTTTGTCTTTCTAACATCCCAACTTTCAGTTATTTCAAGTAGAGGCGGCTGATGTAACATAGATGATCGGTATTTTACATAATGCACAAATTAAATAAAAATCATTTAAAACTTTTTCAAGTTTTTCCATGAAAAGAGAAAATTAAAACAATATGAGACAATTAATTTCTAATTGTTGACGATTTATCAACACAAAGGGCGTTAGCCCAGGAAGACTACGAATTTCGCTTTGGCATTTAGCGTTGATTAATGTCAGTTCACTTTTCAAATTGTTGCCATCAAATATTAGAGCCCTGTATTATATTTAAAGAAATTAATTAATCAACAATCTGCATAAAAGCACGTATGTTTCTCGCATTGTGTTAAAACAACAGTACCTAGAGCCATCCTATTTTGAATAACGTAATCTTCGACCGAATATGGGCATCTGGAAACTTAATTTGGAATTTGGATGTTGTTTTATTATCTCTTTCATCTTTAAAACTTTAATGAATATTTTATTAAAAAATTCAACGATTTCAAAGTGAGCAATGGCAACAGTGTACGGAAAAAAAAATATCTTCAGCGTGCGTATATCGGAAATTCTAAAGATACGCTCATTTTTAAATTATTTTGCGATATTGCTGTTGAACTGAATTTTATGGTTTAAGTGCGAAGAACATGATATTTAATAAATAAAGGTAACCCACAAAACGTTGAAAAAACGCCCCTTTGGGTTTAATGTAAAATCTGAAAGCTTTCAGATTTTTTTTATTTATTATTATTATTATTTATTACTATTGTTCTTATTGTTATTGTTGTTTTTCTTGCTGTAAAAAAAAAAAATTCTTTGGAATTTATTCGAGACGTTAACAATTTATTCAGATTCATAGAGAATTATACTTTTAATTTGTCTGTTTTCTTTTGGAATTTTCGAATCTGCTATGCGGAAAAGATAAAATTTATTTAGTATATATTTAAATCAGCAAAATATATTTTTTTCATATGTAAAATAAGTCTAAACATGCAAAAATTATTGTTACTAAATAGCTGATACTAAAAATCATAGAGATTGATTTGTAAAATTAGAAGAGCGAAGTCCTACAGACAGGAAACATAAAAAAATTAATAAATAAAGTAGTGATTAATAAAAGAATAATTATAAAAAAATTAAAATAAAATATAAAAAGGTAAGCAATTTAAATAATGTATCATGAAAATTGAATGAAATAATAATACAAATGAAAGATAAGTAAATTAATCTTTTTAACTTATTTTACGTGGCAAAAAAAAAAAAAAAAAAAAAAAAAAAAAAAGTTACATAGTTTGAAAAATATTCTTTGTGTACATATAAAATAAAATTCATATTTCTGCTTTTAAAAGCTTTTTGTTCGGGTGAATAAAGCTTACAGATATGACTTTTCCTAAAGAGACGAAATTTAACTGAATAGGAATTCTTTCTGAACTGCTTAAATTTTCCTATGTATTTTTACTTCCTTATACGAAGTAAAAAGGAAGTATTGTAATCGCGAAAAGTTTCAGGCAGCATATTTCAACGAAAATATCCATTTTGACCGCTATCGAATGCAATTTAACGATGTTTTTGCGTGATATCTGTACGTAAGGACAGAATATAAGACTCGTTTCCTCCAATAAATTATAAAACTGCTTTAAAATTAATTCTGAAGAGAATTTTTCGTGGCGTCTGTACGAACGTATGAACGTACGTATCCTCGCATAACTCAAAAATGAGTAGCTTCAGAACGTTGAAATTTTGTATATAGGACTGCTATAACATGTAGATGTGCACCTCGTATTTTGGTTGCAATCGGCCGCACCAAACGTATATAAATATATTTGTATATATATCCACTCTGTAACCCTGCTCAATGATCTCAGTTTCTTTACTCTTATATGTTTGTAAATTGTACATTTTTTGCTTTAAAAATGATTGAATTATGTTGTTCTTATCTTCCGGTTAAGGTTCTTATGCCTTTAGTAAATATGTATGCAATATTTTCAGAATTATCAACAATTTTAAAGTTGTTTAAGTGCCGCTAAGCCTTTTTTTTTATGGCGGCCATTGGTTGTTTACATTTGAAACAGCAGACTAGTGAATTTGTTGCCAATCTAGTGAAACTTAACTTCGCAACAACAAAGATAACGCCCACACTTATTATTGCCAATTAAATCATGCTTAATCCTTTCTGAAATTTTTTCGAGGAAATAAGTGTTTAAGATTTCCTTCGTAATTTTTAATATAGATATTTTGAGTTTTTATGTATTTTTGCCTTCTCGCGAAGTGAGAACTGAATTAATTGAATGAGAAATACTCAATGGTCTGTGAAAAACTGTTTCTTTTATGTTTTGTTTGCTTAATTTCTTTTATACATCATTCTAGCTTTATTATAGTATTTGAATAGAACATGTGGCAACGATTAGATAATTCTGTTCTTTAAATGATATAAATTTTGTGCATTATGAGTTATAATATGAACGAAATATAATACTCTTAAGTGAATCTAGCGCCAGAGTGTCGTTATGGTAAACAAATACTAGAGTGAATTTTAAAGAATACATTTATTCTATTGTGGTTTGTGCACTGTCGGCGAAGTAGATTTAATTCAACCCAATAAGTTTAAATGAAATGCAAGAAAAAATTGCGTATAATTTAATATTCCGTACAAGGAAGTCATGTGGTGTACACATCAGATTTTTTCTTCAAGTACCAGCTTTACGAAAGGATTAAAAAAAAAAAAAAAGTCTTAAAGCATGCATATTTTAACGGTCGCCCAAAAGGGGGTTGTTAAAGTTTTTTACGCTCTTGTTGAACCAGTCTGCTCTTGCACTCATTCCTTCTAACCCTTTTATTATTATTATTATTATTTTATTTTTGGCTTTTTAACTTAATTGTTGAGCATCATTTCTTCGCTTTTAAGCCACATACAGTTCAACAACAAAGTCAGAAAACTTTTAAAAGCTGTATAGATTTTCCGATGTAGTATTAAATGTTAGAATAACATTTTAATACTTCTTTCAGGCTTTCTCATTCATCGCATCAATATAGAGTTTTGTTAGTAAGATGGCTAACGAACTTTTTTTTTCTTTTCAGTCTTTATATCATTAACTTTTTATGCGTTTCATTAACTTTTATGCGTTAACTTTATATATTAAATATCAAGTCCGTCGCACTTAAGCCACAAAATACTCAATTCTACAGAAAAATCACAAAATATTTAAAAAGAGCATATCTTTAGAATTTCCAATACACAGTCTCGAACCCTAAAGATTTTTTTTTTTTTTTTTTTTCCCCTGTACGGTGTTGCCATTGCTCGCTTCGAAATCGTTGAGTTTGTTAATCAAAACTTGGCTAAAGTTTTCCAGAATATGAAATAGCTAATAAAACAAATTTCAAATTTGGGCTTCCAGATGGCCATATTAGAGTGGAGGACTACGTCAATCAAAATTTGATGTCTCTAGTTACCGTTGTTTTTTCGCAGTGAAAGAAACATACATACATTCATGCAGACTTTTCATTATTTAATTTCTTTAAATATAATACAGGGTGATAATATTTGGTAGCTACAATTTGAAAAGTGAAATAAGGCTTGTAGTGAATAAACGCAAAATGCCAAAACGAAATTAATAGTCTTTCTGGGCAAATTGCCCCTTTGTAGTAATAATAGATTTTTTTGGTAATCCTGAAATTCAGTAAAGTATCGAAATTCATCTCGCGGCATTCCGACTGAATTGCAGGCCTGAATACATGTAACTGTTAAATAAAATGTATGCTTTGATGAAACAGGCATTATTAAATAAAGCGACACACTCTTAAATATAAAATATTTCGAATCTAGAACCACGAGGGAATACTTTCAGTATGGGAAGTAAAATATTTTATTAGCCTTGAGCCTACTTTTTATTGCTCAGTTTCTGTAAAAATGACCACCACATTAAAATATTTTAATTAACAGTGAACAAAATTTCTAATCCATAAAATAATATCCTATGAATAAAATTGAACGAAGATCCAGACGCATCTTTAATACGACAGCTCCTTAAATAATGCATCAAACAAGTTTATTGCCAACCTCCAGACTGACTATAAGATTAAATGCGAACGTCGAGGAGGAGAGAAAGTGCAGAGGATGAATAGTTATTCAAAACAGAAAACAAAACACGAATTCAAACAACTACTTAACTAGCACGAAGTCGAGATTTAATTTTGTTTTTTTATTAGCTTTATTTTTCCTTATTCAGCAGCGGGTGTGTGTATGTGTGTTAAGAAGACTACGAGTTTCATATGCGTGAAAGATCATGCATTTTATGTTAATCAGCAGGAATCTCAAAAAAGGAAATATATTTATGGTTCCAATTTTCTAACGCACGAAAAACAGCACAGTGCGAGAGATGAGGAGGCTGATATATATTTATACACTTTTTACCTTTTCCAGTACGAGGAATTAATACACAATACGAGTAGCTGGACCGTAAGTTGAAAAAGAAATAAAAGAAGAATCAAAAAACAAGTCGAATAATTACAGTAAAAATAAAAATAATAAAAAGAAATTGCAGTACCTTCACGCCACCATCAGCCACTTAGGATGGCGGAAAACTCATTTCTGTTACGGGAAAAATATAAAAAAATAAAAAATAAAAAATAAAAAGCACATTAAAAAAAATGTGTGGCGTTTAAGAGAGAATCAAAAACGTCACGCGATCCCAGTCAGCGCCAATCAGGGTTAATTTAATGGACGTTCAGTGGCACGCAGTCGGATCTCCGAAGTGTTCCGACAAGATTTCGGGCTTTGTTGGGAGCTGAGCTCAACATGTACATGCGGAGAATAAGAAATAACGAATATCGTATAGTTTCAATATGGTATTCAGTTATCGTAGAAGTCCATATTTAAAAATTCATTAAGAAATCCTAAAAATAGATCTTATGATAGCATCAAAGATCTTAACACTTTGAACACTATGGGATTGATACATATGGAAAAAAAAATCCTTCATTGTGGTTTATGAATCCATATAATGAATTCCGAAATATCTATTATTATAGCTATGAATCTACACAGATCGAAAAGAAAGCCCATTCGTGTCCCGTTTGTTTCGTAGGCTGTATCCTAGGCTGTATTTTGGTAAAGCAGATATGCTATAATAACCGAGCGAAAGTAGTTCCAGCTCTCGTTTGCTAAAATAATAAAGAAGTTACTAACTATTTTTCCACAACAAAGCGAGACGGAAGCCTACATCGAAATATAAAGTGATGCATTACATAAGACAATAAATCGATATTTAGAAAGGCAATTATTATTAGCAATAATCAATAATTATACATAAACGAATTCAAATCTATTGCAGAATGCAAGCATTCCACTATAACAAGCATTGGTCATACTTTACAGATGCGTCTAGATTTAATATCTAGAACGATTCTCAAAGGGAAATGATATGGCGATGGCCAGGAACACGTCATCGGGCTCCAAACATCGTCAAAAGAGATCATTACAGAGGAGAAGGCTTACTTGTAGAGGCTGGAATAGCAACGAAAGGCCGCACCAACCTCTACGTGTTTCCTGGTGGTTCCGTTAGAGCCCTCAGATATCGCAACAAAATTCTACATCCTTTTGTGAGTGTTTTTATCGCTACAATGGATACCGAGGCGATAGTTATGAATGATAACACACGCCCTCGATCGAGTTGTGCGAAGTTATCTGGAGAGGCAAACAATTTCATATCTGCCGTGGCCTCCTAGATCACCAGACTTGAATAATCCCTTAAAGCATGTGTGGGACATGTTGAGGTCGCAGTGGTCCAGGTACCGCACCTCCATGAGCTCCGACGAGCATTATTACAGGAATGGACGCTAGTGTCACAACAAGCGACCAATGACACTATTGTCAGCTTCCCTTGCCGTTGTCAAGCATGTATTTCAGCTAGAGAGTATCATAACCTTTATTAGCATGATGTTTCTATTGCACATTCTTTCGACCCATTTGGTCATTGGACCATTAGATGTGATGGTCGTGATGCCTTTTTTTTTTAATGTCTTTGCTTTATTGTTTGCTAAGTGATCTAGTATCGCCACATCAACATCTTGGATGAATTTTTCGCATATCCATTGGGCCATAATCGTTGGACACACTGTTTGATACATGCATCGTTACAGAAGAATTTCTGCCAAATTTCATGATATTTTTATCCCGTGCGATTTACTCAAAATTCTCCCACTTTCATTGGAGTGCTAATCCACTCTGCCTTACGCATTTGCCTTCAGAGTAAGATTTGGATTGATAAAAGAAATTTCAATATAGAGAGTCTGAAATCGCACAAATGTCGAAACATTTAGGTCTGGCAAATGAAGAATATTATCAGCTCTCTGAGCATTAAATCGCAATCCTTTTTATTCGAGCAATGCAAAATCATCTGAAAACGTCTCTTTTTTATAGGCCAAGTATTTTGAGGTGGTATTATTTCATGGCAATGATAATCAAAATGCTAGAGAAATACCAGAGATTTTTCTAATCATTTTCATCCAGTCCGTATAGCCAAATGACAGAGTCAGGTTTAGATCATTTCGCCTTCTTAAAGAAGCTAGTAGCGTAAGCAGTTCATCATTTATTTGACGGTCCTAGATATTCAAGAATTCAAGTAAATTTAAAAGATGATATTCTTCTGAGATTTCAAACCTTAGCATGGATTCTGTGCATGCTGTTTATCCTTTACCACATTCGGCAGATTTTGAACAAACATAATATTCATCACATAGTATTATCAGATGTAGCACAAAATGTACTTTTTGAGCATTTATATAAATTTTCTAATATCGCATTTCTTGATGGTTCATGAATTTTACAATGTTATTTTTATTTCTTTTAATTTTAAACAAGATTTGAACTTTAAATCTTGATTTCATAGTCTATAATTCATTTCCATTTAGAGGGGCTGCCATTGCTGTCTTTGAAATCGTTGAGTTTATTAATCAAAATTTCGTTAAAGTTTTACAAAACTGAAATACACAATAAAATATTTGAAAACAGCATATCCTTAGAATTTCCGATACACAGTAGCTGGAGTTAAAAATGTTTTTTCCCGTACAGTGTTGCCATTGCTCGCTTTGAAATCTTTAAGTATTTCTTAAAAAAAAAAAAAAAAAAAAATCATATCGTCATATCGAGTATGTAGTCTACTATTAAATACATTTGCAAATATGCTATAAATAATATTTATAATTAAAAAATATTTGACACTTTCATTACTACTGTCAAGTAACCAACGGTATATTATAAGTAATAATAATAATGAGTCCTGTAGAAATTGATGTTATTATTGCGCATATTATTAATCTAAAGGGGCTTTGTCCCTGAAGGACAAAGTTTTGGTTTTGCGATTTTGCGTTTAAAACTTGGACCAATGACACTATTGTCATTGTTAATTTTTCTTTTCAAATCGTCGCCACCAAATACTATCGCTCTGCATTTTAGTTGAAGAATCTGCATAAATGTATGTTTCTCGCACTGTGATAAAAGAATGGTACCTAGAGCCATCTAATTTTGACTGACATAATCCTACCGCGAATATGGGCATCTGAAAGCCCAAATTTAAAATTTGTTTTATTATTGAGTTCATATTTTGTAACACTAACAAATTTTTCCTCAACAAACTCAAGGATTTCAAAGCGAGTAATGGCAACACTCTACAGGGGGGGGGGAAACCTTTTTATCTCCAGCGCGCGGATCTCTGTATCAGAAATTCTAAAATATGCTCATTTTAAAACTATTTTGCGATATTGCTCTTGAACTGAATTTTATGGTTTAAGTGCGAAGAACGTGATATTTAACAAAGAAAGGTAACAGACAAAATGCTAAAAAAACGCCCCTTTGGACGTAAATTAAAAAAAAAAAAAAAAAAAAATTATATACATTTTTAAGTAGTTTATTAATTCATAATTTAATTTTAAATGGAATTCCTGATATGTTTATCATTATCATTAAACTTTACGCCTTATACAAGGTAAAATAAAGAAAAGTAATTATGTTTAGATACGTTCTAGACTTTTACGTATTCTTCCCTAACTAATCGTAGAAATAAGGATAAAATTGCATTATGCTTAATGTTTTTTCTGAGTTTCGCTTATATTAAGGAAAAAATATTTGGAATACATAATATAAACAGCGGACCTGTAATTTATCGCTTGATAACTCTAGGTTAGGTTAGGTTATTTAATTACGGCAAAGCCTCGAGGGCTATCTGCCTAAGGGGAGGGATGCCTTCGTGGAGGACTCTCTAAGGGAAACTGGCTCGTATATACGTTACACATGGGGAAAACCACGAAAACGCCCATGCAGCCAGCCCGTTCGCGGGATTCGAACCTCGGACCGAACTACCACTGTTCAGCGACTTTACCGCTCGGCCGCTGGTGGGCGCCGCTTGATGACTCTAAGAAAAATTAAGAAAAACAATCATTATGTTGATCAAAATATGATCATTTTTTTACGATTCTGAAAATCTGATCATTTTTTTATGATCAAAATACGCATTTTTGCTGATAGACCAATGATTAACATTAAACGCTTTGAACCGAAATAAAATTTTAAGAGCTCACAGAAATTTATGTCCAAAATATGTCCGTTTACGCACCATATTGTCTTCCACTCCGGTGGGCTCTCACGGACGGCCAAGAAGCGTCTCGCCTTCGCTCACCGAACGGAAAAAACATTCTTCCCCCCTCCTTCGGCTTCAAATGGTGTGAAGGAGGTGGGGGTCTGTGACAGGGGATAGACCTGTAATGAAGTCTTTCTTTCCTCCGAGGGGAGGGTGGGTCGCCACCACTCACCTGTTCCTCGCCAAGTGTTCCCTTCCTCGCCACGTCCACCCGAAGCACGAAAAAGAAAGGGGAATCTCAATGATTACCTGCACACCTACTGCGATTAATGGTGCCGACTTCTTGAGGTGGGATGCGATACTTGGGGGTTGGCATCTGACTTTCCGGGAGGGGGCTGCCAGTCGCACGTGCGGCGGTCGCTTCTATCGATTCTGAATTTCGTTTCTCTCCCCTCCGTCCGTCCTCCCCAACTCGCTCTTGGCGTTGCCATCGCTTTCTGTTCTCCAAAACGGTTTTTGAAAGAATCGGGACTGTGTACGCATTACGGGCATGTTATCAGTAGAATTTTTCTTTTCCCTTTTCCTCCGATATATGACAGAAGCGGGGTGAAAAGATGAGAACACTCTTTAGATTATATTTCAGGATTCAATTTATACAGAAATGCATGAGTATGCGTTTGCGCAAACCAGCTACGTATACATAAATTCATCAGAATTTAAAATAAGATATGTATACGTGCATAAGCTTTGGGAAAAATCATTCATCTAATCGCTAAACAGTTATTCGGTTTGATTTTACGATTGAGACCTTTCGAGCATTATTTTTCTATTTAAAATTTTATTATTTATTCGAAAACTGCTTTCAAAAGCATGATCGTGTTTTTTGACCTAGATCTGGGTTTATATTTTACTGGCAGAATGGTTAGAACTATCTTGGCGGGGAGGTGGATAAAAATAAAAGGGAAAAAGGAAAAAGAATTTTATAAAAGGTAGTCCTCTAAAATGAACTGTTAAAACAAAAAAAATCAAAAATTCCCTTACGTACTGAAGATTTCTCTACCCGTTCCCCAGGGGCGTAGCTAGAGGGGGGCAAGGGGGGCATCTGTTCCCGGGCGCAGAATCCAAGGGGCGCCAAACTGATGTTACGACATTTTAGAATTAAATGTTTTCCATCCTTGGCAAGCAGTAGGGGGCCCGAAATCTTCAGTTGTCCCTGGGCGCTGAAAACCCTAGCTACGACTCTGCCGTTCCCTCTTCAGCACTTAATGCACATTTTTTTTTTTTTTTTTTTTTTTTTTATAAAAACTGGAAGCGATAAAAGGAAATTAAGAAAAATTATCTATCCTCAAAATAAAAATATATATATCATTAAACAGCTGCTTGAAACAGTGAAAATAGTACGCCTTAATGTCATAAGAGCTGAAATAACACAGCACCAAAACTAATACAGTGAAAGTGATATTCGAACATATGTTACATTTTTTTTTAATATGGCAAAGCACACGAGGGTTTTCTGCCTAAGGAGAGATGTACCTTCATGGAGGATTTTCTAAGAAAACCTAGATCGTACTTAACCGCTTCCCTGATTATCCCGAGTTATCTCGGGTTCGTATATATTGCAGTTAATTATTATCCCAAGAAAACTCGGGCGAAGCAGAATTTGTTAGTACGATTTCTTTTATCACGGTTTTACTCGGTCTGGAGGAAATGAAAGGAAATATTTAGCTTTGATTGGCAGTTTGCCAAATTTTGTTGGTTGCGCGGTTCTTTTGCAGGGACTGGTCGCGTGTTTCGCTATTGTATAGTATACGTTGGCTTGTGGATTAGTAATGTATAAAGAAGGATGCATGCGTTGGAAAAAAATAAAATAATGGCAATGATGGAAGATAGCGAAAGCGATGATTTTTCAGATAGTGATTATGAAAAGGTTGGGAAAAAATTAAAAAAAAAAAAAAAATCAAATCCAACGAGACAGTGTATTCTGTGCTCCCATGAAAGAGATTCCAGCGGTAAGCCAGTAAGAAAAGAGACCAGATACCAGTGTTGAACGTCAGGTATCACTCTGTGTTGTCCCTTGTTTCAAAAACTATCATACAAACATTAATATTTAACTTTTTTTCGTTTGCCCGAGATAACTCGGGATAGTAAACTAATATTAAAAATAAATGCTTTTACACCTTCAAAAAATTAAAAATTCAACTTAAAACCTACATATTTTGATTTGTTTCGTTTTGTTGTATTTAATAATAAAATAAAAAAGGTGATGATTTTTTGCAATTTTTTTCAAAAAAATTTGTAAGGGAAGCGGTTAAGTAACACATGTGCAAAATCACGAAAACTAATCATGCAGCCGATTCAGTCGCCTCAGATTGAATATAGGTGGAACTGCCAGCATTTAGAGGTTTTAACCACTCGGCCACTGGCGGCATTGCACATTCCAAAGTAACACGAGTCTAAACTCCATGGTTAGGTTAGGTTATTTAATTACGACAAAGCCTCGAGGGCTATCTGCCTAGGGGAGGAATGCCTTCGTGGAGGACTTTCTAGGGGAACTGGCTCGTATACACGTTACACATGGAGAAAATCCGCGCGCTGAAGATAAAAAGGTTCCCGCCCCCCCATAGAGTGTTGCCATTGATCGCTTTGAAATTCTTGAGTTTGTTAATCAAAAGTTCGTTAAAGTTTTACAAAATATGAAATTGATAATAAAACAAATTCCAAATTTCAAATTTGGTCTTCCACATGCCCATATTCGTAGGAGAATTACGTCATTCAAAATTCGATGGCTCTATGTACCATTGTTTTATCACAATGCGAGAAATAGACTTACATTTATGCAGATTTTTCATTATTTAATTTCTTCAAATATAATCCAGGACTCTAACATTTGGCGGCAACAGTTTGAAAAGTGAGACGGACATTTATAGTGATTCAACGGAAAATCGCAAAACGAAAACAATAGTCCTTTGGGGACAAAGCCACTCTGGACTAAAAAAAAAATTACATTTTTTGCAGCATCTTCGTCAGGGGGCTGGTGCAACAAAAGAAGTAAAAGAAGATGGATTATAAATGTATTCTTCATTTTAATTTATTTCGCATTACTACCCCCACTTGTAGCTGCTTTTAATAAACAGTTGGATTAGGTTTTAAACTGCTCTGTATTTATTCACAATATTTATATAATATACTTATTTAAATATGTTTATATAAACAAATTACATAATATACTTACTTAAATATGCAAGCAAAGAGTATTTATAAATTAATTGCTTTTATTGTCACTACAGATAATGAACGAAAAGAGACAATTATCAATTAAGTAGTTAAGGTTTTCGGAGTTAAAACAGTTACAAGCAAATTTTCATCAATGGGGAGTATCCGCCCTCAAAACCTTTTGCATTGCTCTAAGATGAGCAATAATTTTTGCCAAAAGTATCTCTCTTAATTAGCTTGACAAAAGTAGTTTCCACTCGATAAATTTTCATTCATAAATAGCATTTGCTCATATTATTAGTTTTTAATAATATAAGATTATCTGTATAAGCATCATTTGTCTTTCTTTATTTCTCAGCGAATGTAATTGATCCAAGGTAAAATGTACGGATTCACGGTAAAGGTCATTTCTGGTACACGTAACTAAGTTACTTAAAGATCTCATGCAGCAAATGAATATTTAAATTACATGAAACTCAATTCTTTGCTTGCTGCAATCTGTATTCTCCTGTCAATGTCGTATATAAACTATGGGTTTTCAATAAATTGATGAGAATTCGTTTTAACGAAATTCTCAGCAAATGAATACTACAAATAAATAAACATTCATTCACTATTAAAGCAAATTATTTTATAAACGAAAGAAGACTATACTGATAAGGTAGCATAATTTTTAGCCTAAAAGGGCGTTAATCCAGGAGGGCTATTAGTTTCAAAACGACGTTTTGCGTCGGTTCACTATAAATATATGTTTCACTTTTGAAATTGTTGCCATCGAATGTAATCGCTCTGCGTTATATTTAAAGAAATTAAATGATGAAGAATCTACATGAATGTATGTATGTTTCTCACACTGTAAAAAAACAAAGGTATTTAGAGAGATCAAATTTTGAACAACGTAGACCTCCACCTGAATGTGAACACCTAGAAGCCCGAATTTGGGATTCGTTTTATTGTTTCTTTCATATTTTATGAAACTTTAACGAATTTTTGATTAACAAACCCAATGATTTCAAAGTGAACAGTGACCCCCCCCCCAAAAAAAAAGTTCTTATCTCCACCGCGAAGAGATTGTCTGTCCCGAATTCTAAAGATATGACATTTTTAAATATTTTTAGCCTAAAGGGACACTGACCCAAAAGCTGTGGAAACTTACATGTGTGTGTAAATGAAAAAACGGCCCTTTTGGTGCATTATAAAGTCTGAAAGCTTTCATAATTTTTTTATGGTGCTGTCTTTCTATACATGTATGAAAGAGAAACATATAAAAAGCAATAATAAACCATAGCATACCAAAACTACTGAAAGATTCAGCATTATATCGATAGTTTGTAGGAAACTATCGATTTCTAAGCGGATGTGCAATAGGTTGTTTCTTCAAAGAGTAGTGGATTCTACCTATTTTTGCCCTTCAAGAAAAAAGTGGCCTATTTGCATCTCTCCCTAGAAACTGGCAGAATCTCTTATAATAGTAACGCAGGGTTAGATTTTCTGCTTCTATACATACCTCTATTTTCTTCTTCTATATGTGATGCGTCGTGGATAAAATTGTGAAGTCATTAGGTTATATCCATGTAGGAAACACGAAAAATGTGTGGTACGCTTTCTGAAAGCACGGGAAAGGATGGAGAAAATATCCTATAAAGTTAAGGGAATGAAAATATTAGTTTTCTATTTTGATTTTTTATCACGAAGGATACGAGTTAAGTTTAACTTATGAACTGCTATGATCCCCGTTCGAGAATTTGTCTTAAGTAGCGGAAATTTGGTAACTGTAATTAGGTTGGCAACAATGGTTACTTTTTTGTTTAAACCTTTCTCGAGCTTTTGCATGAGTTCTTGAATAATAGTTGTTAAATGAGTTGGAAAGTATTATTCGTGAGAAGAAGTAAAATTTTTGGGAGTTTCAAGATTTCAACATTTTCAAAACGCTGCCCGGTACATCATATTATTACGTATACATCATTTCCAACTCCTGCATACTGCCGCGTTCTCTAATGGTTTTAGAATATATTTACTAACTATTTATTGTCAATGTGAATTTTATTTTAAGGCGAGGGCTACTTGAATGTCAATCCCCATTTGGGGTTCATGGCACATTCTATCTATATTCTATTTATATTCCAATTTCCAGTCTCTTTGTCAATCTAGACACACAGAAATAAATGTAAATTGATAGAAAAAAATTTGGCAGTTAATGGGTTAATAAACTTTGTTGAAATCCTTTTCTTTTCAAAGTATTATTAGAGATTTGAAATTTTTATTCCCCTTTTAAGGATTTATCAATGATATTCAGTATAAAATGACAGCCCTCTCAGTCCTCCTTATAACATGAGTTATGAATAAGAAAGGATACAGTGTTGGTTAATATAAATGAATTGCAAGGACGAAATTATTTATTAATTAAATTATTTATTTCCTGAAGAATTTATTGAACTAAGGCATTAAGTGTAACAAACAAGGTTACAGGTATCACTGGCAATGTGACAGAATGCGTAAAAATTATGATTGTAACCACTGTAAAAAAATATATACATTTAATATAATACATTTCTATGGAGTCTAAAAATTCATTTCTAATGAAATTTATAACGTATTAGATTTTTGTTTCTTGTATTGTTTCTTATATGTGTTTTTATGATACTTATTGCGGGGGATTGTTTGCTAAATTTTCCTTGACATTCATCAATGTTTGTGCAGCCTCCTAACTTATTTTCAGGTAATGTGAGAGTATTTTAAATGGGATGAATCACTGTCTATTTTTGTTGAATAACTACTGATTTAACTCTCATTTTATCCGAATTCTGTTGTTTGCTATTTAATGAAATATTTTCTTCCCTCATCTCTTAAGTAATACATTTTATAACCACTATGTCTTCAGCCAGTGAGTCTAGTTAATAATTTTTTATGTAAAAGTTAAAATTCATACATCCAACCAATTCTGCATGGCATGCAAAGAATTAGATGAGTTGAGTCAGTAATGCAATATATTTACACAATAATTTCGGAATAAGACTTTATTTAGCTTTAATAAAAAAATTATTGGAAAGCAGCTATTGAAAAGCAAATTTGTTATATTTGTATTATTACAGTAAAATTGATACATAAATTTTATATTTTCCCAAAAGAAAATCTGAAAGCTTTCAAATTTTATATTACGCACAAACGGCCGGTTTTTTATTTTTTTATTTTTTTCCCCATTTACATACATATATACGTTTCGAGAGCATTTGGGCTAAACTATTTAAAAACAGCCTATCTTTCGAATTTCCGATAGACAGTCTCGCGAGCTGGAGATAAAAATATTTTTTTCCATACAGTGTTGCAATTGCTCCCTTTGAAATCGTGGAGTTTGTTAATCAAGTTTTACAAACGTGAACTGCACAATAAAACTAATTCCAAATTCGGGCTTTCAGATGCTCATATTGCTCATAATGTACAGTGTTGCCATTGCTCGCTTTGAGTTAATTAAAAATTCCTTAAAATTTTACAAAATGTGAAATACACAATAAAGTAAATTCGAAATTAGGGTTTCCAGGCGCCTTTATTTGGGTGGAGGACTACGTTATTCAAAATTAGATGGGTTGTTTTCCACACTGCGGTGTTGTGTATTTAATCATGGCAAAGCACACTAGCGCTATCTGCCTTAGGGAAGGGATGCCTTCGTGGAGGACTTTCTTCGTGGTGGCAGTTTGGGATCTTATCTACTTATTTACTATTTATCTTGCACGGGAATAACCATTTAAAATCTTTGTTTTAAATGTTCAAATGGCGGAAGAGCAATGGGCAACATTACCTAAGCTCTTTTCCTTCTTTCTATAAGAAGGAAGCGCCACCATTGTTATATATGTTGTTATAGTAAATCTCTTCAAGTTATGTCTCAGCTATGTGAAACAAAATTCTAACGCAATAAAATCTTAAAATAAGTATTATAAAATGATATGAATGTTGTGATAAGTAGCAAAGAAACAAAAAGCGGAAGCAGTTTTTAGAAACTTTTAACAAATAAACGAAATTACAAATTGCTCATGAGCATTAAGAGTAAATTCGATTATACCCCCTCAACAACAACCTAGAGTATTCTTTCCTCCTGGATTGCCGAGAACGTCCAAAGTGCAAACCAGCAAAAAAATTTAAGAATGAAAGGTAAAAGAGTAAAAAGAGAGAAGAGAAAAAACCTGTTTCGACTAGCTTTTTTTCTCTCGCCCTTAGTGATTCGCACCTCTCGCTTTTTAATTATATGCCGGTTTCTTTCTGGCTACGTCACGCCGCAAAGGCACCGGCACTGGCGGCTCCTTTGATGATTCTCGACTCTGGTATCATCTCGACCCTCCGTCACTCCCCCCTCCCGAAAAACTAGCCTCCCCCTGGTTTCCCCTTCTTTTCAAGGGGGGTAACTATCGATACATCTCAGCCATAACGATGGCCGGCTATTGTTCAGGTCCAACTCGGATTGTCATTTGGATCTTGAGCATGCTATTAAAAAAAGTAAAAACGAAACGAAAATATGAAGTTTTTTTCTAGGTATGCTGTCGTCAAACGCTAGAGGAAGCATAAGAGAACAAGAATGTTGTGTTTTTGTTAGCTGTTTGTTTTTAAATACTACTTTTTTTTTTTTTTTACTGTTTTTTTACTTAAATGGTAGAAAGTTTACCAGGTGTCTTTTTGGCGCAGAGGTGAAAGGTAGGTTAGACATGTTAACGAATGAAATCTTCTTTTATCTTCTTTTCAACTTCATTTTGCTTCTGCATACTATACCAGACTTTTATTTCCTGAAGAATTTATTGAACTAAGGCATTAAGTGTAACAAACAAGGTTACAGGTATCACTGGCAATGTGACAGAATTTTTTTTTTTTTTTTTTTTTTTTTTTTTTTTTTGCTTTAAAAAGTAACGCTGGTCCGGTAGACATAAACCGAAAATGATACAATATAAAATAATCGAACTTCCTAATTGGGTGGACAGAGTGTTAATTATTTACTTCCTAAGACTGCAGATGCTGAAGCTAAAAATATCACTGTTGGTAAATACATGCTTCTCATAATATTCAAAATTAAATTGCTGGTTTATACGTAAAAGTTTATAATAGTATTTTGAATTTTAATTTTAGTAGAAACAAAGGATATAATTATATAATGCAATGTAATGATATCTAGTTCAAAACGTAATTTCACTATTTAAACTCAATTTATTTTAGAAAAGATTTAAAAAAAAATTGGAAGAATCAGATCTTACTTTAATAGTTAAAATTGGTACTGAGATTGAGAACATGATACTGAGAAAGCGCAGAGAAATTACTAATTAAGGAAACACTGAATTTATTAAGGGAAAAAATCCAATAATACTATAACCTTTGTATATTTTCGTAAATTCCAATGAAATGTATAGAACCGAAAAACTGTTATTACGTCCTACTGATTCATAAAGAAACGAGCTACTTAAATGGACTTTCTATGATCTTCATTTGCAAAAAGCAATACAGTTATTATTCTATGTCCTTTTTTTTTTTTTTTTTCTGTAATACGGAATTCATAGAAGAAGTAACTCCCTTAGTGAAAAATTAGGCGTCATATGATATTTTATGGTAATTTGCATTAAACATTTCATTTAAAAATTTTTAATTTTAATTACGTACAACTGAACTTTTGATTTTTGATTTTGATTTTACTTGTTTCATTTGCTTATTTGCTTTATTTTTAATAATACTGATAATAATACTCTTATTAATTTTTTAGTTCTAATTAAAGGAAACAAAATCCTCATCAAGTGAAACAACACAATACTTCTTTTTCACTTTTTCAGTGGTTTAAAAAAAAAAAAATCAAAACGATACACTTGCGTAAATATTGAGGCTGAAGCAACTGTATAAAACTATGCAAAACAGAAAGGAACCATTTGAAAACTTCGCCTCTAAAGTCAATTGATGAGAAAAATCAAGGGAATAAAATGCATGAAAAAGGAATTGCTCTGTTGCCATTTACAGTTTAATTGTTAATTTCAATGTGATATTCATCATTCTTACATATAAATTGCTAAGCGGTGTCCACAGCATTTTTTTCTTATATTATTGTTGCCAAATATTAAGTCTTATTTCTATTTAAAAGAAAATTCGTATCTTTTTAAACCGGTGGTTGAAATACTTATATTTTCTAGCTGAATATGTAGTAGCCTGTTGTGTCGCAGTTTAAAATAATTTGGACTCATTTCTTTTGGGTGCTTAATGGTAGTATTTACTGTTAAGCGTAAGCATACTGCAAGAAATCTTTATTATTATTAATTTTTGAACTTGTTTCCTCTTAATTTTAAATGTACATTTTGTTATATTTTTTCTAAAACTGATGTTAACAGTTTTCAAAATCTTAATTATCAGGAATATTTTATTGTGCTTACTTTCATTTTTCCTTGTTGTTCTGTCAGTGCTACTACCAGAAGATATATATTCGATTATTTTTTTCGAACTTTTGGGAATTTGCTTTGAACAAAATTAAAATGAAGAAAATCAAAATTTTATTTTGAATACCATTCCTTATATCTTGTAATAGATTTCTATCATCAATGAAAAGCATTTTGTAAAAGATATTTATATGAGCTTTTTATGGGCAGGTTATCTATCGCATATTTGTTTTATTTAAAACAAAGATCTGTGCGAAAAAATACCGTATATTTTATAAAATTACTTATGGTTAATGTCTTCATTTCATACGTTGCATTAAAGTATAAAATATCAACACTGATGATTATTATTAACAGCAGCATACATAGTTGATAAAAAATAAAATCTTCGCGATCAATAGCAATAAAATATTTATGAATCAACAACATGTATGGGTTTGATCTAAGGCTAAAAAAAAGATAAAGTTCCAGAATAAAATAAGATTTCTTAAGCTATTTTTCGTCATAAAATCGAGAGTGGTAAAAACTCTCGCGTGCCTCTTGTAATCGCATCCCGGTACGCCACAAGAATAAACGGCTCCTGTCGAAAGTGCTGACAATAAACAACGGCGAGGAAAATCTCTCGACGGACAAATAGCGATTCGTAGAAACGTTTATTTCAGCGGCCAGGGCGAAAAGTGTAAAAGCCATCCTTTTTCGAAACGCTACAAACGCAGACTTGAACGAATGAGCGACCATTACTCTTGCAGCTCTCAAAAGGCGGAAGCTGCCATAAATACAAAACCAAATGATGGCTGCACGTGCATAAAGCAAATTTTTGGGAAGGGAAAACCTATCGATTACGTCGCAAATGTCGGGGAAAAGTTATTTCCATCTTTACCGGAGTCATTTGTTTAAGGAGGCTATCATTTTGCGAACATGGGCGCCCTTTTGCATCTCAACCTGACAAATGACATTGATTCGTGCTTCTTTTTTGAGCCCCCGTTCCGCTCAACGTCGTTAAAGTGAAATACCCTCCTTCCAAGATGCCACTGCTTAGAAAATAGTCAACGACTCGCCTCAGTGGTAGAAGCAATGGAATTATAAAAAAGGCCAGAAAAAACTTTGTGCAAGCGAAGAAATAAATATTATTTCGTGATTAGGATTACATCTAAGATTTAATTTGAAGAAGACTTTGCAATTTGAGCACAAAATAATATTCTAGATTGGATGGGCGAGAAGTCTGCTCGCTTTCGTAAAAATCAGTGCATATTTTTAATCCTTAAACTGCAATACTAAAAAAAAAAAAAAAAAAAAAAAAAAAAAAAATTATTTATAGCAGTTAGCCATTAGCTCTTATTTCTCGACTTCACGGATTCTGAATGTCGAGGAAGTGGGAAAATTTCGACTAGAAATTTTGAAAGAAAAGAAAATGTTCATAATCACTGAATGTACGATTTTAACATAGTGTTGAGGAAAGAGGTTACACATGCATCGCAGATGTAAATCAAAGTTCATAAAAGACATACACACACTTTTTTAATATCTTTAACTTAAATCTAGATGGAGCTCACCAGTGGCAGAATGAATTAAAATATGTGAACACATGTTGTTTGACCCGAAATCAAATCTGGTCTAAAGGGCTGGCAACAAAGCTGTTTTCGTGTTTCAGGGCAATTTAACATGGATACGAGCCAGTTCTAATTATAATCGATAGGTCCTTTAAATTTGAAATCGTTTATTTTTTCCCTTCAGAAATCCGCATATAAGTGTACTCATCAAGAAATACATAATAATAAAAAATTAACTTCTGATATACTTTAATGATTGGTATATGTAATTAGGCAACCCACTCAAGGGCTATCTGCCTAAGGGGAGGGATACCCTTCGTGACGGACCTTCTAAGGGAAACTGGCTCGTATACAGGGCCTGATTTAGACATGATAAGGTCTTAAGCTATTTGAAAAATGGGGCCGTTTATAAGTCCAGATATTCTATATCAGTGTCAAATATGATCTTCGGATACCTACGGGGTTTTGGGAGGCTCCCAAGAAAGCGGGGGTTCTAAACTTATGTAGCTTATACGTAAATGCTGCACTGCTCGTATGCACGTTACAGACGGGGAAAAACACGAAAACGGCCATGTAGCCAGCCCGTTCGCGGGATTCGATCCTCGAACTGAACTACTAGTGTTTAACGACTTTACCGCTCGGTTACTAGATAATGAAAAAAAATTGTTCAGTATGAGGCTTTTAATCACTACTGAAATCTTCCATACAGCGTTGCATGGCGAAAGATACTGAAATACTGAGGAAGTTACTGAGTTAAGTTAACAGCTAAATTTATGTAGATGCAATAAAATAAACAAAACGTGTTCAGTTATTTAAAGCAAAGTTTCGGTTAGGATTCATTCCGCTCTAAGAACTCTTCCCCTCCCCCCAGAAAGCCTTAAGTCAAAATATTAGCGCAAAGTTTCGCCTTGCGAAACATTGCAAGATGCTTTTTGAAGTTAATTATAATAAATTTGTCATTCTTTAATAATATTATCTTTAATATCTTTAATAATATTATTATTAATATATATATATATATATATATTGGGGGCGGAGCAAGCTGCATATAACTTTGTTTTAACTTTCCGTAAAGTTTATCGTCAAAATTAAAAAAATAAGGAGTTATTGGATTAGACTTTCAATTCCTAAACTATGCCTTTATTTGGAGGTACTGTGCTATCTGCAGTGTTTCAAGATGAATCGATCAGACATCTGAAATGAACTGCTTTGTGAGAAATGATATTTAACTAAAAAAAATCTAATTTTCGAGATTTTAAAACAATATGGATGTCCAAGGGAAATTACCGTTGAAGAAATGACAGAAAAAAATAAGTAAAATCCACGCCAAATCAGTTGAAATGACTAGTTCTGAAAATTCCTTAGATAACATAACAGGAAAAAAAAATCAAAGATGCTTTAAATTAATCGAAACATTTGTAAGGATCTTAAGTTTTACTAAAGTTTATTTTATTTTAAATCTTTACTATCACTTCTTATTTTCTACTTCCGGCCAGAATTATAAGCGTTAAGGTTTTTATGCAAAGTTTGTCTGGCGAACGCCAAGTATTTAAGTTGTGGCCTTTTGCCAAGCGTTAGAGAGGAAGCAGTGAGTTCGAAGCAGGCCGCTTACCTTAGAAGTTACGCAGTTGCTTGTTGCCTTCCAGGCCAGAGGTTTTAATCTTCTTGATAAATTTAAACGTATTGTAGTGTTCACAGTCTCTGTACTACATACGCTTCCTGTTATTATAAGGCCAATCTTCCACGTTTATTATCCTAAAGTTAAATTAGAGTTTAGTTTTATTTTTATACTTTTACGTTAGACCCCAAGTAGCGGGTCAGTGTATTCCGAAGTACGGAAGTTATTGTATATAGAGAAAAATAAAGGGTTTTGTATACCCTTCATGTGTATCCTGTCTACTTACCACAATTAGTGAACATAGCTTTAGTAAGCTCTCTGTTCCGAGTCAGGTCCTTGTATGTTCCCGAAGAAGGTAAGAAGGAACATTGACCCTGATAGTGGCGCCTAACGAAGAAGAATAACCATGGCCGAGTTTCAAGAAGAACCTGTGCTGCCTGCAGAAACGGCTCAGAATCCAGAAATGCCAGCTGCCGCCCTGGAAGGATTTGGTTACATCGTCCAGACCATGCGCGCTTCGATGAAACCAGAAGCAACATTTAACGGAAACTCACCGGTAACCAGTTTTTTGGAAAAATTGGATGACCACTTCATGCTCTATCCCGTGCACGAGTTTCAAAAAGTTACCTTAGCTACCAGCGCTTTGAGGGGCCAAGCGCTTAACTGGTTCAAATGTGTAGGCAGAAGTCTCTTGGGTCAAGCAGGAAGTCCCACCTATACTTACGAAAATTTCAAGACTGCCCTACTAAAAGCCTTCCCTGTTGTAAGGGATCGTGCGAAATTAGAAACGGAACTTTTCAGTATATATCAACAAAGAATCGAAAACCTCTCGAGCTTTATTTTAAGAAAAATTCACGTTTTCAAGCTCTTGTATGGAAACCGTCCGGATCCTGAAATAATTCAAGTGATTTTGCCGAGGTTACTACCCCAAGTGCAAGACTTTATTGAATTAAGAAATCCGACTACACTGGAAAAGTTATTTGAGCTAGCAATCCAGTTTGAAAGTAGAAGAACGGAGGACGTCGAAAGAAGACGCCAGTATCAACAGCGAAACCAATTTGGTACGCCAAGACTACAGCAAACTCAAGCACATGGCTACGGAGAAAAAGCGAATCAGTGGGCAAGGAAACCCGAGCATTCAAAAACAGCCGGCGAACGTCGACAGTTCAATAGCAACCCAGGAAAAAAGTCTCAAGACCAGTGGAAAAAGAAGGAAAGCACGGAAAGGAAAAATAATTTAAACTAAAACGGATTTCTGCTGACGAGAGGGTGCGGAAATCCGAAGGCCACGAAAACCCCTCTTCCTACAAGTTAAATACAGTTATGGTGAAAAATTTGACTCTTCCGAAGATTGAAGTCTTGGTGAATAATATCCCAGCCACCGCACTCCTGGATACCGGCGCGCAGTGTTCCTGTGTGGCAGAAGAGTTTTTTAGGAAGTATTTTCGCAAATACCGCATATATAATGCAGATAATAGGCCAGTGTTAGCGGCGCAAGGAGAAAAATGTAAGTGCGTAGGTAAAGTACCTTTGTATATCCGTATCAAGGACGAACAAGTAAAGGTGATGTTTTTTATAGTAAAGAATCTGCAAGCACATTTAATTTTAGGAATAGATTTTCTTTCAGAAGCACAAGCTACGCTGGATTTTAATGAAGCGTCCCTTAAGCTGACAATGAAACCAGTTCGTACAGAAAACGCTGAACCGCCGATGTTAAAACTTGACCACCTCCCTAATGACGAGCAAGGAAGAATCCGACAAGTGGTAAGTGAATTTGCTTCGTTATTTAGTGATATTCCAGGATTTACTCAGGTTACTAACCATAGTATTGACACCGGAGATGCAATGCCAGTTCGTCAAAAACCATACCGGTATGATAAGAATAAGGAAAAAATTATAGAATGGCATATTACCGATATGCTACGTAAAAAGATCATAACGCCCATCTCAAGTAGTTATGCTAGCCCGGTGGTTTTATGTAAGAAAAATAATGACTATCCTTTGACGCATCCAAAAAGATGGAGGTTCGCTATTGATTACCGTAAATTAAACTCCATAACTAAATACCCGGTATATCCGTTACCGATTATAGAAGAAATTCTAAGGAACATAAAATCAACCAAATTTATGACGACTTTAGACTTAACGACTGGTTATTTTCAAATAGGGGTGAGGCCTGAGGACGTGCCTAAGACTGCTTTTATAACCAAGTCTGGCACTTATGCATTTTTGCGTATGCCGTTTGGCCTTTCAGGGGCCCCGGCAACATTTCAGCGATGCATGGACATTGTGTTAAGACCTGTTCTTGGAAAGTCCACATTTATCTATTTAGACGATATCATTATTACTAGTGATAATCTCGACCAACATGTAGAGGATTTAAGACAGGTGTTTTCTTTATTAAATTAGGCCGGTCTAAAAGTTAATGTCGAAAAGTGCAAATTTGCAGCCCCTGAATTAAAATATTTAGGTTACAAAATATCTCAAAAAGGGATCGAGACAGATGAATCAAAAATAATTGCTGTACAAAAGTATCCGACTCCAACCACGGCGAAGAAGCTCTCTTCTTTTCCAGGACTTTGTTCATATTATAGGTCCTTTATAAAAGATTTTGCGGCTATCGCTGAGCCATTGTTAAAATTAAAAAGGAAAAAGGCGAGATTCTCGTGGACGGCCGAAGCCAATTTCGAAAAATTAAAACAAGCATTAACGCAAGCCCCTGTGTTGAAATTTCCTGAAAAGGATGAGAATTTAGAAATTTCAGCGGATGCTTCGGATTATGCAGTAGGAGCGGTACTTTCGCAAAATCAGCAGCCCGTGGGATTTTTTAGCCGAACTTTAAATCAAACACAAAGAAACTATTCCGCGACCGAGAGAGAGGCACTTGCAGTTCTGTTAGCAGTGCAAAAGTTCCGAGTCTATTTTGGAAAGGCGCCGATAACAGTGTACTCTGATCATGCGGCGGTAACTAGATTGTACTCAGGGAAAAATTTATCCCCAAGGTTAATAAGATGGGCACTCAAGCTGCAAGAATATAATCTGGTAATCAAGCATACCCCTGGAAAGGAAAATATCGTAGCAGATGCCCTATCAAGAATTAAAATAGACGAACAAGGAAATACCGTAAAGAAGGTGGCAATGCTTACAGCATGTACAATAAATTCCCGAGAAACTGTAATAACCGAACTGGGTAAGGATCCTGAGTTTGGAAGCATTTATGAGTATTTGAAGGGTCCTGAAAATTTTAGCCACCAAGATATTGTGGCGATAAGAAATAGGGCGGCCCATTACGAACTAATAGATGGTCTATTATTCTATACAAAAACTACGAATTCCAACAACGAATTTCGACCTGTTATCCCAGCTAGTCTTAGATTAAATATCCTGCAGGAGCTCTATGACAGCCGTTTAGCTTCTCATGCTGGTATTCGAAAAACTATCCAACGCGTACGCGAGGCAGTCTACTTTCCTGAACTGCAAAAGTTAACAAGGGCGTATGTCCAGTCCTGCCCAACATGTCAAGCAATTAATTATATTAATTTCCGCCCGGCCGGGTTTCTAAATAGTATTAAATCCGAATTTCCAAATGAAATAATTGGCATCGATTTATTGGGCCCTTTCCCAAAAAGTCAGTTAAATAAAAGTCGCTATCTCCTTGTTATGGTTGATCATTTTAGTAAATGGACCGAAATTGTTCCCTTAAAACGAGCCTCCGCGAAATTAGTTACTGATTCTATTTTAAATAAGTATATTTTAAAATACGGGGCGCCTCTAAAAGTTATATCGGATAATGGTCCTCAATTTGTAAGTAATATATTTGAAGACATGTGCCAAAAACTGGGCATACGTCATTTAAAAATGGTCCCGTATCGGCCGCAATCAAATATAGCGGAACGGGTCAATAGAAATATAGTGAAAATTATCCGTAGTTATGTTAAAAATTTTCATAAAAGCTGGGATAACTATGTCAATGAATTTGCTTTCGCCCTTAGGACCGCAAAACATGATACAACGGGCAAAACTCCTGCTGAGTTATTTCTAGGCAGAAAGATTATAACACCGTTAGATAAATTATTTTATGTGCAACAAAGAGCCCCAGAATTTAAAATGGGTGATATAGAAAAACTAATAAAAGAAGCAAAAAAGAATACGGAAGTAGCACAAAGAAAACAGAAGCTCTATTATGATTTGAAACGACGGGGAGTAACTTATAAAGTAAGGGATGAAGTTTTAAAAATTAAGCATTCACTTTCTTCAGCACCAGAAGATAGAACTGCCAAATTTTTTCCACGATTTGAAGGACCATATGTTATAGAAAAAATAACTCACGCTGTAGTAGTGTTAAAAGCCAGAAATGGTGAAACCTGTTCCGAAAACATTGATCAAATCAAGCCCTACTTCGATCGTAATAAAATGCAAATATTTTCAGATCTTTTGCAGGATCCGGCACGGCAGACACCGCAGGCAGAAGCTCCAGAGGTGGAAAAACGACAAGTACAAGGGCAAGCCAATAAGAGGCAGGAGCAAGTGAAAAGAAAATTGCCCCGCGGAAAAATTGAAGGTAGCAAGAAAAAGAAGCCGTTCCACCGTCCAGAAAAGAGAGTTCACGAACACCCCCAGAATGAAGAAGGGAGAAGGACGACGTATGTGAAGAGAACCAGGAGAAATGACGGCAACTATAACCCGGCTCTAAAACGGAAGATCGACTCATCCGACAGGACTCTCCGCAGTAAATGTAGCCGAACTGCGGAAGGGCCATCAGCGGCGGAGGAAAAGTTACAAGGAAAATTTGAACGGCCAACAACGAGGTCCAAGCAGGAACACGACAGAAGTTTCCCGGTTCCGCCAAGACCAGCTGCCATCAAACGGCCAAGACCACAAGCAGAGGAGAAAAAGAAGGTATTCAAGGGTGACCGAACTGGTGAAAAAAGGAAGCTTCCAGAGGAAAGCACTGAAGGGCGAGCCCGTACAAGAAGGAGGATAAATCACACAACTATCTGCAATACCTTTAAAGACTGGGCCCAGAAAAGGATGTCCGAATATCACAAAGATAAGTAAAATTTTATGTTACTTTGCAAACTTAAGTTAATCTTTCATTCTTACTGCAAGTGGCAGATTTCAAGAAGTTTTACCTCATGCGAGGTCTACCTTTATCGCCAAAAGGGCGAGAAATCAGTTGTTACCGATTTTGATATTATGTTTTTCAATTACTTGCGCGTAAAACTAAAGTTGATGTATAATAGCGTTGTATAAAGACTTAAATATTGTAAAAAGTTATTGTATAAATTTTATTTAAAACATTCTAGCAAGAAAGAAGTTTTAGTCTGAAAGACTTTTTGAAATGTATTATTTCAATGTAGAAAGAATTGGCACTTGCTTTGAAAAGAATAGAAGTTAACAAGGTACTACTAATGTATGTTTTCAAATGTGTAAAATTAACAGCATGTTGATATGTTCTTATATACAATGTGAACTGTTATTTTAAATGTTAAGAAATACCGTGATATGGTAAAAGTGAAAGTAATGTTAAAATTTTTTTTATTCGTGTGACTGTAAAAAGACTAAAGCATGGCGAATATGTGTTAAAGGTTGAATGATGTAGTTAGGCTCTCTGACGCTACACTTTAGAGTTAGCCACTTTTAGAATAGTACCTCAGGGTTTAGAGTTGAAATTAGGGTGTGTTAAGAGGTCTTGTTATGTTGAATTTTAACACGTTAGTGTTTTGATTGTAGGAGGAAGTGTGGAACACGTAGACAGAAACACATTCGTGTTTGGTGTTCTTTTACAACACATGTCAGAGAGCACGGGGAGAGATAATTAAAATAGTCATGAATGAAATAAGAATGTTAAGAGAAGTATAATTATATATGTTACTTGCCATTTCATTGTGTAACATTTCATTAAACTAGTTTTCCTTCCAGATCTCTGGAAGGAACCAGAATTGAATAAAAGCTCCTGTTTAGATGCAGTGCAGATGAAAAAAATTGTTGTATATCCTGGGAGCTGCTTGTGTAAAAACAAATTTCTTTCTTTTAAATTTCTAGTTTCTAGCGAAAAAAATATTTGTAAAAGATTGGCCTCGCGTTAGATTCTAGAGCTAAAAGTTTTCAACAAGGTCGTTTTAGACCTCAGTTTCAAACTAATTAACTCTGGCGGGAAGTATGTAAGGATCTTAAGTTTTACTAAAGTTTATTTTATTTTAAATCTTTACTATCACTTCTTATTTTCTACTTCTGGCCAGAATTATAAGCGTTAAGGTTTTTATGCAAAGTTTGTCTGGCGAACGCCAAGTATTTAAGTTGTGGCCTTTTGCCAAGCGAGAGAGAGGAAGCAGTGAGTTCGAAGCAGGCCGCTTACCTTAGAAGTTACGCAGTTGCTTGTTGCCTTCCAGGCCAGAGGTTTTAATCCTCTTGATAAATTTAAACGTATTGTAGTGTTCACAGTCTCTGTACTACATACGCTTCCTGTTATTATAAGGCCAATCTTCCACGTTTATTGTCCTAAAGTTAAATTAGAGTTTAGTTTTATTTTTATACTTTTACGTTAGACCCCAAGTAGCGGGTCAGTGTATTCCGAAGTACGGAAGTTATTGTATATAGAGAAAAATAAAGGGTTTTGTATACCCTTCATGTGTATCCTGTCTACTTACCACAATTAGTGAACATAGCTTTAGTAAGCTCTCTGTTCCGAGTCAGGTCCTTGTATGTTCCCGAAGAAGGTAAGAAGGAACATTGACCCTGATACATTAATCATACATTTTTTAATAAAGAGAAGAGTTTTTAATAAAGAGTTCCAAAAGTCTGGGATTCTATAGCTTTTTTTGGTTTGTTTTGACCATGGCAAATTCCTCTACCTGTCTAACAGGAGGGACACCTTCGTAGACGATTTTCTAAAGGAAACTGGATCGTATACATGTTACACATGGGAAAAGCCAAGAAAGTGCCCAAGCAAAAACCTACGTTCCAATAAGGATACTTAGTAATATTAAAATTAAAATATCTAATATGATATCTTTATTTCTACTTCCCAGTAACTTGAATCTTGCCCCTTGTTAGTGCTGATTCTGCTACTCCTTAGGGATCATAATTGGAAAAGGTGAATGTGCTACTACTGACTCAGCCAAATTGCAGACTGCATAGAAGATTGTGTTTGCTTCGTTGTGATTGGATGGTTCTTGTGTTAGGCTGGCATAAAGCTAAAGTAAAGTTGTAAAGGACAGGTTCGGTGTGATCTTCGCAGATGGCTTGCGAAGGTTTGTTAGTAAAAGGAAAGCAATCATTATATAGATGCATCCATCATAATATTTAGCGAAACTCGTTTTCTAAATGCATTAAGGAAGGGCAAAACTACTTGAAACCAAACCGGCAATTCTAGTCAGGCCAAATATTTCCGCGAATAGTTGTTACTCAAAGAACTTATTCTCATGAAGCATTTTAGTCAATTCAATTTGGAGTAAAAATCAATTACTGTAGAGAAATCCTGTAAAACTCGAGTAACCGTCCCCGACACTATCATCTTTATGTATTTGAGTACTATATTATTTGTAGAAATTAAAGATTGGAAATTGTCATTATGAAATCGAAATCAAAGTAAAGTTGAAATAAACATAGAAGATTATAAAAAAGATAAATAATGCAAACTTTGTAAAAACAAATCAAAGAGAATATAAAAATAATATAAAAATAATATAAAAATAAAATAGAAAATAATATAAATAAGATCAGTGAATGTACATGAAGATATAAAGGCCAGAAAGGTATTAAGTAACTTACATTCTTTCTAGTAGGGGAGTATATATATATATATATATATATATATATATATATATACAATAACAACTGAAGAACCAAATTTTATCGGAGAAATTATTAAAGTGTGCTTGCAAGCGGAACGAAAGGATATAGATGGTTATATTGTCTTCGAAAGATTAACATAATTCTAACACTAGTGCTGTAAAACATGAACATAAAAATCTGAGATTTAAAAGGATCATCAGTGAGTAGTCTCAGAACGTTGAATTCTCATAGATAGATCTCCTCTTATAATGTTCAGAAAATGTAGTCTGCTTTACTATAGCATTTAGTTATAGCAAAGCATTTGAGGGCTATCTGCCTGAGGATACCTTCGTTGAGGACTTTCTAAAAGAAACTGGTTCACATGCGTAAAAACACGGAAACGCCCTTGCAGCCATCCCGTTCACCGGGATTCGAACTCGACCGAACTACTAGTGTTTAGAGGCTTTATTACAAGAACTGTGTCAGCATTAAGTAAAATAAATCACAGAAAGTTCTCTTTATTTTCAAAGTGATTCAAAGGTGCTTTTTTAGATTTTTAGAAAAATACATTTGTTCAACAAAATTTGATGTATTTATGCCTCCATAACACTTTAATATAAATTTGTGTTTATAAAGTCTTTAATAAAGTCTAGAGGAACCAAAGATTCGGAATTTCAATTAAAGAATTTATTGTCTATTGTATTGTTCCTAAATCTTTTCATAATTACAGAACCCTTGAAACTGTCTAATCGCTATAGTATTAGAAACTTAATTTATTTATAACTCTCATGGTATAAAATAACTTTATGTAAAGTAGTATCAAGAAAACCAAGTAAAAGGACTTTTTAAAGACTGATGCTGATTAATACTCTCTTTGTAGATTAAATGAAGATTTTTCATATATGTGTTTCCAGTGTCTGATATTTGAAGCATGAAATTGAGCCTAAATATTTCAATGTGTTTATATTTTTGGTTTTTATATTTTAATCCCATTTTTGCTTTCCGTTGTTTATGAGCTGTTTATGAGCTAATAATATCATATATAAAATTTCTCTTGAAATTTCGGCATATTTGCATCATAATTGTGCTGTACCATTTTACATATTATATATTTTATGTAAGTATATTGTTTAATTTTGTACTTAAAACATAGGCCTCTATATAACAGTGGCTCTCAACCCTTATTTGCCTCATGCACCCCTTTCACCACTACTAGACCCCTTCCTTTCCAAGACTCGAAAAGTGTATGTATGTTTTTTAAAAATTTCGATTATGTTTCAAAGTATTTTATAAATTAACCATGAAAAGCAAATAAAATATTGTTAAATATCAAGACTTGAATAAAAATAGGTTTTTATACTCATAAACAAAAACTAAATGCTTAACCTGTAAATAAAAGGCTAACACTGTCTTCCTTCCTTGAAACTATAAAATTCTTTTCTAAGGGAAATTTCCCTTTGGTTGAGAACCCCTCCATATAATTACTACAAGACAAAAATGAGCTGGATAAGTGTCTTAAAATTAAACATAATATTTTAACTCAGATTTTCAAAGTAAAGGGCATTCCGAATAAGAATGATATAAATTTGAAAATATTTAAAAATAATACTATAAATCACTTAGAATTTAAACTTATACAACGAAATTTTTAAAGTCTTTCTTTCTTTTTTTTTTTTAAGTGCAAATTTAAATTGCTTTATATATTCCTTTTTTCCTACCTTAAGAAGATCTGCTTAGACTCTCCTCTTGCGTGCTTGTATTCTTTCTTTAGAAAATGGCTTTCATAGAGGTGCTATTCAGTGATATAATGACTTAAAAGCAAAATTTTTCTGTTACCCAAGATTTTCTTAATTTAAGGATTTTCTTCAAGATTTCAAGATTTCTAAGTTTCAAGATTTTCTTAACAGCAAAATTTTTCTGCTACCCAAGATAATTTTGTCAAAGAGGGCGAGGTACGAGTGGTGCATCACTGGAGTTCCTCGTCAAGGTGACCTACCTCCATCCAGAAGTAATTATTGCAAATTTATCCCCACGAAGGTAATCCATGTGAGAAACCGAAGCTATCCATGTGAATCCTAAGAAAACCTGTGAAGATTGATTAGATGTATCTCAGGCCCCGCAGGGCAGATTGAAAATGGAGCCGGAGGAAAAAAAAAAAAAAAATAAATAAATAAATAAAAAAATAGCAAATTAATCCAGCTAGTGGTACAACGGACAAGAACTGGTCGAATCGGAAAAAGACAAGGGTACATCAGAAAAAATGTCAAACGTACTCTATAGCAATACAAGTCAATAGGGTAAAATGTTTAGTTCAAATAATGCAAGAAAAAAGAAGAGAAAAGTTACCGAATAGTTAATAACTTACAGTTAACTTACAGTTGAAACAAAAGCTCAAAGGTAAGGTTTAGATTAAGCTAGTTAACATTGCATTCTACACTTGCTTTAATTTGAATGTACGTTTGTTTACCCTAAGCCAGTGGAGCTTTTGTTCCTGTTAAATTGCCAAGTGTAACCATCAGGTTAACGTGTTTATAAAGAATTTTATTTTTAACTTGTACATTGGTGTTTGCTATTTCTAGTTAGAAGGCAGATAGGATTAAAACTCGTTTGACAGTCTCTTAGAGTTATTTTGAGTGATTCGATAGTTTAAAGTCGTTGTGACTAATCTCGCTTGTCTGATATCAGAGGAAGTCCACGAAAAGCAAGATTGCGTCTGCTGTTGGCAAAAAGCCTTGGGCACCATACAGATGATAGCACGACTCTGCTCAGATCCGTCCCCAATTTTGAAGAAGAGCACCTCGTCGGAACAAAGTTCGAGGATCTACTACTCCTCTTTCCCTACCATCAACTTCTCGAAAGGACTTTCAGCTCGTCGAATATAGTGTGCCCCCATGCTGCACAGAAACTATACATTTACAAACATCAGTGCCTTCTCCAGGATTCAAACCGGGACTTTTTGGTATGGCAATCACGGTCACTAGCCACTAGCTTAGTTAGCCGGCAGTTTAAAGTAATAGCATAATCGTATAAACTGAGTCTTTTAGTCTCTCTCTCTTTCTCTTCTCTAAATGCTCCATAGCTTTTTTACACTTCTAGCTTTGGATATGGTAGGAGCATTTATCGATTTAGATGTAAAAAATGTAAATATATTTTATACAATTCTCGTTTTCAGATATATTTGAATACAATTCTAGTTTTCGGATAATTAACATCTTTTGTGTAATGGCTGCTAATTAAGGGAGGTGAAATCAGATTATCTTTATTTAGGTGTGTTAAATGACAGTAATCAAACATAATTTAATGCATTTGACTTATATAAACGGAGCCATTATAGTTCTCTGAAAAAAAGACCGGTTTAGAAACATAGTCCTCTTCGTCCCTGAAGTGCTATATCAGTATCATTTTACAGATTCTTTAGACTTTATTCTGAAGTGCACAGGCTTAGATTAAGTAGTGACAAATGAGTTAGTTCCCACGATTGGGAACAGAATTATATCTAAGTTACGATTCAACATGCAGGATAAGTTTACGTCCATTTCAGAAGGAATCATTTCCTTATGATTTTTACTGATTTTTAACCCAAAAGGGCATTAGACCCAAAAAGCTATTAATCTCAAAACGGCCATTTTATGTAGTTTCAATTTCTGCGTTGATTCCCTTTTAAACTGTTGCCACCAAATAGTATCGCTATGTATTATATTCAAAGAAGCTAAACAATTAAATAATGGAGAATCTGCATGAATGCATGAACGTTTCTCGCATTGTGAAAAAAACACATCTTTATCTAGAGCCATTCAATTTTGAATAGCGTAGCCTTCAACTGAACATAGGCACTTCGAAGCCTGAATTACGAATATGTTTTATTATCTATTTCATATTTTGTAAGACATTAATGAATTTTTTGATTAACAAACTCAACGATTTCAAACCAAGCAATGTCAACACTGTACGGGAAAAAAAAAAAAAAAAAAAAAAAAAAAAGAAAAAAAAAAAAAAACGCTTTTTTTCTCCAGCGGATGAGATTGTGTATCGGAAATTCTAAAGATAGGCTGTTTTGCTGTTTTTAAATATTTTATTGCTGTTGAATTGAATTTTATGTGGTTTAAGTGTGAAGAACAAGATATTTAATAAATAAAGGTTATAAGGTCTCCCGCCTTCTTAGCGTGCCTTCATGGTGTAGTGGTCAGCACACTGAGCTGGTATTTCAGAGGTCCGTGGTTCGATTCCCAGCGAAGGCGTTGATCGTTTTTCACTTCTCCTGCTTCTTAAAAATACCTAATGTCCGTACAGTGGCGCCCGAACTAAAAAGGGTCTTGGATGATGATTCTCCTCACCCAGGATTTGGGGACTAAGTCGCCTAAAACCCCAGTCGCCCTTTAAAAGGGGAAAGTATATAAGGTATTTCTACCTCCTTCTAGCATGCCTTCGTGGTGTAGTGGTTTGCACGTGGGCTCGTATTCCAGAGGTCCGTGGTTCGATTCCCGGCGAAAATGTTGCTCATTTTTCGCCTTTTCTGCTTCCAAAAAGTACCTAATGTCTCTACAAGGTAATACACAAAACCTTAAAGAAACACATAACATAAAATTTGAAAGCTTTCAGATTTTTTTTTAAATCGTTTCTAGATCTTTGGAACGGCCTTTTTGGTATAAGACTTTAGAACCTCATCTTTCTAAATTCGATGAACTGTTGATTTTAATATTTCAGTTTTTGAATAAGTTGATAAATAGAAATAATTAGTTTCTCGACTAACTTCCTTTTAAAATCTCTATGATTTGTTTTCTTCCCCCCCCCCGGATCCTTTTATAAAATCTTTGATTACTATCAGTATGCTCACGCTCTTTACATTATTTTAAAACTTCACAGATCGTTGCCTTTGCTGTTTGACTATTTTGCTAACAAGTTGCACATAAATTTTGTTTCTACTGTCATTACAATTATAAAAATTTATTATTTCATTCTTAAGAGCTTTCGCTACATGTTGCGCTATTTCCGTGGCTGTTGGAAAATCTGCATATTTTTTGTTACATGCTCAAAGCATTTGTCCATTTCTTATCCATTTTTTAACTTACAGAGAAAGGCTTTATTAACATAATTTCAATCTGCATAACATGCATTATTGTTATAGAGCTACAACATTTGTTCTTCCAAATGTACTAACAAGTTAAATTTGAAGGCAGATTAAAAAAGAAGGAAATGAGTAATATTGTAATGCTAAGGAGATATGTGGGCTAAGCATATGAAAAGCAGAATTATGAAGATTAACACGAAATTGGAAATCTAAGATAAAGTTGTGTTCAGGAATGTTCTCACCAATAAGTTTAATTTTTTTCCTTTCCAACTTACGACATACACATACACACACTTCTGACTCCGAAGGTAATAAATAATGCTCAAGAGCGGACATTTCCTTTCCGAAACCAGAGTTGCAAAAGTAAAAACTATAAATTATCGTTTTCAAAAGTCGCTGCACGTTCTTTTGCGAATATTTCTTTTAATAGATGATCCGAAATTCTAACGTGGTCGGTGAGAAGAAGAATTGGGAATTTCTCCAATTTCCTTCTTGAAAAGTGACTCTCAATAACACTGTAAGATGACAGTCGACATAAATGTAGTAGAAAGATCCCGAAACGGCTCTTCTGTACTTATTGAGTTTGTTGCGTGACTTGTGGCGCCAATCACTGAATTGACAAATTGTACGGAATGAAGCTCGATTTTGAAATTTTTGTGGTATTGTGGTGGTGGTGGAGCTTCTCCGAATGAGAAACCGAAATGCCTTTCCAGAATTTGTCTGCTTTACTTCTTGATGTGAATACTTATGAGTCATTTTATTATCCTGTTTTCCTCCCTTTTCGAAATCTTGAAACTTTTACCTCCAGTTATGCATCTCAGCTATTTTGTGTGTAATTCCGCTTTCATTAAATAAATTAAAGGAACATTTGAAAATATAATGACTAAAAAAGAAAATCTCAAAGGTTTCAGATTTTAAATTGCGTCCAAAGGGGCGTTTCTTTAAATTTTTGTGTGTTACCTTTATTTATTAAATATCGTGTTCTTCGCACTTAAAACCGTCAAATTCAGTTCAAGAGCAATATCGCAAAATAATTTTTAAATGAGCATAGCTTTAGGATTTCCGATACACAGTCTCACACGCTGGAGATAGTTTTCACAAGCGTATTTTCGGTACAACGTTACCACTGCTCACTTTGAAATCCTTAAGTTTGTTAATCAAAAATTCGTTAAAGCTTTACAAAATATGAAATCATTACAAAATATGAAAATTACAAAATATGATAATAAAACAAATTCCAGATTTAAAATTTGGGCTTACAGATGCCCATATTCCCAGTAGGATTACGTCATTCAAAATTGGATGGCTCTAGGTACCGTTGTTTTATCACAATGCGAGAAACATATTACATACATTTATGCAGATTCTTCATTATTTAATTTCTTTAAATATAATACAGTGAAATGCAAATTTTGCTGAATTAACCAATCATAAAATCTATACTTTTGTTCAGCGCAAGGTATGAAAATAATATATTTATACCTCATTATATATATTTTTAGAGTCTTTAATCTAGTTTCTTAATAATAATAAAATTTTGCCATATCAACATGTTTTATAAAACATGAAATATATTTAGGGCTATTCCCAGGAGAGAGTATGCTACTCCTTTTTATGACTAGCTAAACGATATTGGTTTAATGTTTAAAACATGTAATATACATAAATCCCGTTCGACACTGAACTAACTGATCATGATATTTACTTCCTTATGTACGCAAGTCTCGGTATACTATTTCCCTCGCCATACATGCATTACTTTGCGCAGAAGAGATGTACTTGATGCTTGAAAGCCTTTTCTGCCAATTTTGTGTAACTATTTCTCCTTGCTCAATCAGAAGTCGGAAAGTTATTCTGCTTAAAAGCACGGAACTTGCATTCTCAGAATTTTAAGCAGTTGATCATGTGCTGAAGAAATCAAGTGATCAAATTAAATCTGAATATAAAGGATCAGTAGCAAACTATTAATTATTGGGTTCCCAGAATTTTTTAATTTAGCGTTTCGCAATCCTGATTTAACAGATATATTTTTAAAAGGTGAACCGAACTTCTGATGAATCCCCTTTAAAGTCATTTCACAGCTCTGCTTGTGTAATAATGAACAGTGAATGAACATTTGAAGTGTAAACTGATGTTTTAATGAGACGCATTTTTGCCGCCCAGACGGTAAAGTGGTTAGCGACTCTGACTGCCGTACCGAAGGGCCTGTGTTCGAATCTTGAAGAAGGCATGGATGTATTTGTCAGTCCTTTCATAGGAGGCAAATGTGACCCACCTACTAGGGGCTTCCATAATAAAGTGGCCAACGTTTGTGGACGGTTTGAGCGCGCCATTTAAAAAAAAAAAAAAAAAAAAAAAAAAAGATTAAATTCATTTTCCTGTCTCAAATTACTAAACATTTGAAGTCTCTAAGGTTCTATTAATAAAATCCCGCATTCTTATTCTTTATGATTATTTTCAGGTTTCTAAGATGATGCGTGCCCCAAAGTATACATTGGTGTATGTGTTTGGCAAAAAAACTGCAATGTATTATAAAGACAATTCTCTGATGTTTCTTGTACTGCAACAAATAGTCAAACGTATCAGCCCAAGTAAATCTGAAGAGGAGGTTTGATGCCCAATGAAAACGCAATGAATTTTCAAAATCTCCCACTAAAAAGGCTACAAATTCGCTTTGCAAATTAAAATAAAAAACATAATTTTTAACTACCTACTATCCACCAATGATCTGGCGGATCAAAAATAAAATTAATCCTGTCCCTGAGTATTGCCAGAGCCGCACAACAGAAGAAACTTCTTAGGTGGTATTTCTCATTGCAAATAAAAATAAGAGCTCAAATTTTAAAAGGGATTTAAAAATCCAATGATTTATGGCAATGTGTATTTATGTGGCTTCCAACTTTTCTGTTTACTTTCGACGATCCCTTATCACTGTTGCTGATTTTATGTTCCTCTGTCAAAGGAAACTCAATTTCATTCAAATACGTAAAAGTAGAAATATGCCCCATACGCCGGTTTTGAATTCTGGGTAAGCATGTACCTTTGTGATTGTAATTGTCATTACATTATAAGAGCTCTTAAAATCTATATGAAATTCTAGTTGTTGAGTTGTAAGTCTTGTCTAGAGATTGCTGCTGGAATTTATCCCCAGCATTCAGATGTTCTCAATTGATTGAAATAGGGATAAAGCTAGGCAAATAACATTTGTGTGTTAAGTAATTAAATATTCCAGTTCATTCGAATAACAGTTATTATTTTAAAGACTGTAATTTAATCAACCAAAAAAATTCTTGATCTGCAGATAAGTTTTAATTAGCTGATGTAGCCCTGACCATAAAAACTCTAAAAGTTCTTTTTACTTTAATTACGTAGGTAGGTGACCGCGGGCGGGGCTACCTGATGCTTACCAGTCCTTTAATAAGATGACAAACACATTAACGGAACTGCAGTATTATGAAAAAAGTCGTAAAAGCAGCGATTTTATATACTATTTAGAGTAGCAGCCCCACAAAGACTTTTTGAAGCAAAGATGAGAAATATTATTAACTAAACCAATCAAATGGCTAAATTATATTACAGTTAAATTATGTCAGAAATATGTTTTGTCAAATTCTTATTGGTTTGCTTAAAATTTCAAGATACAGACGACCAAAAAAGTTAAAGAATATGAAAATTAAATAATAAATAACAAATTAATTAAAGAATTAAATGATAAAAAATAAGCTTATTTTAATAATTTAAGGGAAAATACCTTAAAGCAATTAGCACGACTTATGACTGTAAAGGACAGATGTAAAACAGATAAGAAGATGTGTAGTAATAAATTAAAGATGCTAGCTTAACAATTTAATAATACATGCCGGTTTAAAAATTTCAGTAAATCAAACACAAATAGAGATTTCAAATTGCGTTATTTTCTCCCTCCCCATCTCGACCCCGAAAACATGTTTCCCGTGACCTGACTTTTCCTATACATCCATAAAAGTTAAGAAATTCGCAATGAAATAACTTCTCCCAGTCCAAGATAAGCGAACTAACCGGTCACATCTAGAACAGAAGAGAACAATAGATCCCTTCCCAAAGACAAACAAAAACTTCACAAATGCAAAAGGAAGGAATCCGCCAAACGCTGAAAACAAAACAAAAACAATCATACTACGAAACTGAGAAACATCTTTCGTGTGGCGTTTTTGTTCTTTTTATTATCTGAACGCATCGGTAAGGGGGAAAAAGTTCAGAAAGGGAGAACACAAGAAAAGCCTCAACAAAGCGACCGCCAAACGTAACAATCTAAAAAAAAAAAAAAAAAGAAGGAAAAGCGAAAACGAGAAGAAACAAAAACTAAAGAAGAATAAAAAAAGAGCTAAGTGTAATAAACAAATAAATAAAAAAAATCAGAAAAGAAAGCAGAAGGATAGCTTCACGTGAATGAGATCATTTCGAAGTATCTCCCACCGACACATAGCGGCTTGCCGTCATTACCACTTGAATGTGTGAAGTGGAACGACAGACATACGGTACAGACAGAAGAGTCTGTGTCTATCTCTACCTCTTCACTTTCTCTCTCTACCACCATCTATCTATCCTTTCATCCACCCTCCCACACAGTTCTCTTTTGTTGGGCATGGAGGAGGTAACCTGACTCACAGCCGAAATTCCTGGAATTCTCCGGGAAATTGAGTTTCCCTCCTCGACAACAAATATCGCGAATATCTCTCGTTTTGCTCCGATTATAACAACGCGGGTCCCGTCTTTTTGAGCAATTTCTCTTTTCAATGGGCTTCCCCACCTCTCGCCGCGATTCTCCCCCCTCTCGACATAAATTTATATTTTATCCGAAGCGCCCGAAGGAAGTGGGATGCGTAGGTGCCGGAGGAAAAAGGGGACATAGAGAGAAAAGGTGGAAATGTGGCTTCTTCCACATTGCTAAACATCACTTTTGTTCGGTTTTAAGCATGCCCTTCTCCTGACTCTCGACTTCTCGTATTTTTCGCGTGTGCTTTGCCGTTTTTTTGCCTGTAGTACGACTTTTTGATGCTGAAAGTAGGGGGTGATCTGCTAACTGAAGATGCCTTCTTTTGAGCTAGAAATAAAACTATCACAGTAAATGAAATAACTTGATATCTCTGTTTATAGCCTAAACCTAAACCAACAAATTTACATTTACATCATTAAAATTTACATTCAGGTAGGAAACTGAAATCAAAAGGGAAAAGAAAGTTTCCCAAATTAAAAAAATAATTTTTTAGAATAAAATAAGATCTTTAGAAAGTTAAGGACTTAAAGACTTTGCAATACATTGTAGAGACATTAGGAATTTTGTTTTGTTTTGATGACGCTGAAAAAGGAGCAATGCCCTCGCCGGGACTCGAACCACCGACCTCTCGAATACGTGTCGAGTGTGCTGACCACTACAGCACGAAAGCTTGATAAGAAGACGGGAGAAATACCTTATAATATGATGACAAAAACAAAATGTGTCAAATTGAATAAACTACTTGTATCTAATGGCTAACTTTTGCAAGTTAACTTCATGATTGAGATATTATCCCCTCTCGTACTGTTTTCTATGAGCACAGAATGACAGCTCAAAAGGCAAAGGTTAACATAAAACGTTATTCCTCACAACTTGAGGATTTAAACTTAAAATAATACAAAATAAGTTATTCAACTTCTTGCTGAGTGTTAGTCAATGGAACTCTGGAATATATTGGCTGGATAACAATCTGTCTGGGTTGGACCAAAAAGCACAACTAATTTTCAGCACTCACCGGAATGAGAACGTCAGGCATTCACTTCTACTCGGTGGAGCAGCTATTTAAATAAGCAGCCAACCAGAGGCTAGACTGCTACTCAGAACCTTAACTATTACGATTTCCTCCTAATTTAACCTTCTTCGCTTGCTACAAAATTTGCATAAACCTCCGGCTAAGAGAGTTCGTGACGAAACAAGACATAAAGGAAAGAATAAATTTTAAGTTAACTGTTAGTAAATTTAAGTCAAATGTCACTAAGTATATAAATTATACCAATAAACTTGTTACGTCACTGAGGTGGCGTTTATGATGCTGTGACCTCTCTTTCAACAGATATGAGACAGAATTAGACAATAGAAATAAGATGTAAAAAATCAAAGTAAATTAATAATAATTAATTTTTTTAAATAAATTCACATGTGAATTTATTTGAAGGATTAACTTTCAATATTGTTTCAGATTTGATATTAGCAATACCCTAGCTAATTAGCTTTTGCTCTTAGAAAGTGAAGGCTAATTTTTTACTTCATTTCATATCAAAACTGTGCAATTTTTATGTAATTATTTGAATAAATTTAGTCAATTTAAAGAACTTAAACCTTTCAGCTCTCTTAAGACAAAGGTAGTACCTAACTATAGCCTACCTTTTTAACAATGTCACACGCAGGCGTTTTATAAAATTAAGTGAGTTTCAGAAAATAATATTTACATTTTTAAGTTTTATAATACGCAGCAAAAGTCTATGTTGTTTCAGCTTGGATTTTTAAAGTTTTGAATTATAACTTATATGACTCCTCATTATTATTGCCTCATTAAAGTATACTTAATCTTCCCGTATTACGATGATTTTCAAAGTTATTTACATTCGACGTCTTTAAAATATGATATGAGTAAGCGAACATATGTAAACAGAAAGACATTACGCATACTTTTCAAAAAGCGAAAACCAATTAAGAAATAAAAATCACTTGTATAATAAGACATCAGTCACTGGTCAACTATCTTTTGAGCAACAATGGCTCATATTGGCAACCGAGAAGATATAAGCTACTTACGGGATTTCATATTATTGCAGAAATGCAGCTTGATGTAGCATTCATGAGTGATTGAGAATCCTGTAATTGTGTAACTGCATTTCGAAATGAATACCATTATTCTCACAGTTTTTCAAAAGTAATGATAAATTGACTCTGTTAGCCAATTGTTGGAAAAGGTTTAAGGGATATCCAAGCCAAAGCATTTAATAATGAGATGAACTATTTTTCAAATGTTTGAATATTTATCTGTATCAAGTTAATAATTTATTTATTCAATGTAATGCTTGCTTTCATAGGTCCGGTACGAAACGGGTAAAGTCAGTGTCGGATTATCTTTAACTTAGCTATAGATCTCCTCGATTTAAAGATAGCGTTTCATAAAAATTTACATTTTCTATAATTATGTCGTTCTCAAAAGGGACATTTTCTTTCTTCTCTATTAATTTAAATCTTTCCTCAGAGGAGAAATGATTCAAAAATGAAATTTTTCCGTCATTAAAATATATATATATATGTATGACAAAAAGAGAGAAAAATGGAATTATCTGATTGAAAAAACGAAAACGAGAAAATGAGCGAATGTTACACGAATACTGCCTATCCTGAAGCAAAATATTTTACAATACATACAAATAATTATTGTTTAAATTGGCTTTAACGCATTCATTACCATTAATAAAAAATAACTAATAATTCCATAAAATGTAAAGCTCAATTGTTCAACTGAATGATAAGTGAAGTATGAGAATGATCTGAATAACTAATACCACATAGACGTAATTTCGTGCTACTGATGCCAGAAGTGGACAAGATCACGAAGCACAAGATTCGTTGCATCCTCTTTTTTTCGTCTTTTGTTTTTACATTTATATATTAATAGCGATAGAAGAGTTCTTTGTATTTCAGGAATGTTAAAAGCTGAAAAATATTGCACAGCATTTACTTTATACAAAACCCTAGTATAGAAAAAGATATAAATAGGATGATAGAAAATATACTTGATATTTTCTTTGGAAAATTATTAAGGCGTATTACCGTATTTTCTGGAATATGAACGCCCTTTTGCTATATTTGCTCTTTTACTATATTTTTGTTTTAAAATTTGCTAAGAACTTAACAACGTGTATTTTATGAGCATTTTAATAAATTAAATTGCCAAAAGAAAGGAAGCAGTTTAATTATCGTGCTATATAGAATAGCGTACTGTTTAAAGCCCTGTGACTGGCAGTGCTGTATATATACGTCCTATATACTGGCAATGCCGTGTATATACGGCATAGAATTTTTTTTAACATCTTTGCTAAAGTATTACGTCAGTCTTGAAATCTGTCCAAGAAATTAACGCAAAGTATTAGAAATACATAAATCCAGGTATAAAACAATAAGGGCATTAAAATCAAGAAAATATCTTTTTTTGCTGACTGTTATGGGAAGTTTTGAGTTTCTTAGCGAAATCTTCTGCCAGTTAGAGAGTTACAACCTAAATAGATCTCACTGGAAATTACAGTATACAAAGTGGTCATAAAAAACTTTTCCGATACATAAACCCTAAGGGGCCTCTTCGCTCAACCATTAGAAATGAACGTGCAAGTATTGTTATTTGAAAGCATGCGCTCAAGATTGTGATAATATGATTGAGCTCTCATGGCTGCGGTTACAGTGAAAAAATATCGAGATTTTCGAAAGGCAGCACCCACGTTTTTCCTACGAAAATTTATCAGCGCCTTAACAAACCATACAGGCGTTATAACCATACACATATGACGAAAATTACCAGCGTAAAATATTTATAAAGAACATGGTAAAAGACAAAGACAACACAATCGAGGAGAAAGAGGGGAACCTATATTGGAATTACAAGTTTTTATCATGTACAAAGCTTCAAGCTATATTCATTTCCAGTAATTTTGCAGTTTCGTGGCAATTGTGATTCTTCGAACTCCAGATAATGATTACTAGTAACTGAAATGAATCTGAATTTATTTCTTTTATATCGCTTAGTTTGTTGATTAATAACAGAATAAAATTCAAGGAAATATTAAATATCTTACGCTTTGTTGAACAGTAAAACACCGACGCGAATGTTTTGATTCGGGCACTGACGACACATTATACTTAAATCACTGAGTTTGCTTATTTAATTCGAAAGATAAATATATTACGAAATGTAATACGCTTCTTTTATATCGCCGAGTTTACCGATTAAATCTGTAATACAAATATGTTACATTTTCCCAAAATGTCAACACAAAGCTTTATCGATGACCTAATCCGACTATGCATGTTCTTACAGCGTTATATAGATTAACTAAATAAGGGTGGAAACGGAAAAAGACTTAATTTCAAGTAAATTTAAAGTCCTAAAATACGAAAGCCAGCTCAATGTGTCAATTTTTTAAATACATTTTTTGCATTATTATCTACCACCCCTTTCTATATGATAAACGTGATCTGAAATATTGTTATCTTGTAACCTTTGTTAGTATTCTTATTGTAGTGGGTAGCATCGTTAGTACGAAGCATAAATCAAAGAGGCGCTCTGTCAGCTCCGTTTTTAAAGCCATGTCTTCTCGCCTACCCCTGATAAGAAAGAAAATCACGCGAATTGTCTCTTCATAAATTATGAACACCTGTTTCGAATATGTGATAGCAAAATCGTAAGTTCTAGCACTAAAAAGCGACCTTCAGAATCATGGATATTACAACAAGAACGCTGGCGGCAGCAGTGAATGTTAGGGAAATTTAGCTTTGTAGATGATGCTTCATAAGTTTGATGAATGCTTGATCGGGACATAGTTTATCGTCACCAGGGAAATAATAGTTCTGCTTCACAAAGCAAATATTTGAAAAAAAAAATAAGTAAAAAAGTAAGAACTTCAATCTAAAAATTTCAAATTACAATCTAACATCTAAAAAAGTTTCTATTTAAGCATCAAAAAGTTAATAAATAAATATTAAGATAATAAAATTAAAAAGAATGGCCGTTTGAGCTTGATACGCAGCTTTCTGTCAACTCATAAAACAATTCTGTCTACATATAATCAAAACAGCCTTAATGAATGCTGCATTTTTTTAGATTTAACTCTTTTTATATTGATTCTATATTTTTGCACAAAAATCTGATGTTGCTCTTGTATCTATTTTCTGACATATTCAAAACAAACCTATAAATATTATCTTGGCGAGGAGTGCAATTTTTGCACATACCGTATGGCATGAGCCTTGAACACCGTACAGATAATAGCACATCTGTTCAGTTTTGAGAGAAAGCACCACGGGGGACGAGTTCGTGTACTCTAACGGATCCAAATCGGACAAATTAAGGGGGAAATTATAATGACAAATTTAGAGAATGCGCGACGTGAGTCTATGCCATTGATCTACTTAGTTATGTAGAATCCATCTGTCAGTGATGTTTGCGATTTTTTCCAAGGTCCTAATGAAAAACTCCTTCGCTATGACTGAGCTATAGACTAACCTATATTTGTAGTCTATAGCTTATAAGGTATTTCTCCCGCCTTCTTAGCATACCTTTGTGGTGTAATGGTCAGCACACTCGGCGCGTATTCGAGAGGTATGAGGTTCGAGTTCCGTCGAGGACATCGCTCATTTTTCATGTCTTCTGTTTTGAAATATCCTAATGTCTCTACAGTGCCTGAACTAAAAAAGAGAGTGGATGATGAGCTTCTACCACCACGATTTGGCGATTGGGTTCCCTAACCTCCAGTCGCCCTTTAAAAAAGGGCGGGCGTATAAGGTATTTCTCTCGCCTTCTCAGCATGCCTTCGTGGTGTAATGTCCAGCCAATTCGGAGCATATTTGAGAGGTCCGAGGTTCGAGTCCCGGCGAGGGCATTGTTATTTCTCCACGTCTCTCAGCATCAAAATCTTAATGTACTATTAGCTCGATTGGGGAATAATATGAGGTAATGCGGATGCCATTAAATTAATCATTCTATCACATTATATTATCAATCGGTAAAGTAATTCAAGTTGCAATTCCATTGCCTCAGTGATTTTATCCATGCCGTAATTATCTATCTGGATAAAACTATTGGTAGCTGGACCCGCTGGCCCACGAAGCTCTAATGTTGTACCTAAGATATTCCGTAAGTGTAAAATGATTCACAGCATTTTGCCATGAAGTCCATATGTGACACAGGCCGCTGCTTTTGCACTTCACTGAAACAAAAGAAATACCCAAATGTTGAAATACTGGTGCTGCTTGTGGCTCTAAGTATATTGAACTATGCTATTATCTGAGATACTAGTAATGGCAGGTTGACTGTTACAGTACATGTCACTGATTATTCCTATCTTTTCGGCATACACAACACTACTTCCGGAAAACAAACATACAGTGATTTTTAAGAAAAGAACATTTGCAACGAATATTATACTAAAATTTTTGGTAATAAATATCATCAAAACAATCATAAATTGCAAAAAGAGCAAGTTTTCCCCATTCCAAGAATTTTTCAATCACTTCGGACATAAGGCATTACGATTTTCAGAATTTCAAATTAGGACCCATAATTTAAGTTTTCTGATCTGTAATTTTCTAGGCTTTCATAAATTCCAGTACAAAACAAATGAGTCTCTAAAATTTCCCTGCATAGTTATACAATAATTATTAAAAACTTAAATACATAAAACAAAAATACATAAAAAGCTCACGTCACACATGCAGCAAAAAAAATAGTAAATATGTATGACAGTCTTCTAAACATAAATGCCTTTACTTCCAGTTAAGTCTTGCTAAGTCAACTGCAAATGAAATTTCCTTTCCAGATTTTAAACCTGTGTAATCATGTTTAACAATTCATAAATGTAATATCCTATGAACATTTCTGAGACAAAAAGCTTTATAAAAGAAACAAACAATTAACAAAAAGCCCATAGCTATAGTAATGTATATATAATTCAACGAAGAAAAGCACCATTCTGCGATAAAACACACCAGATCTGTCAATATGTCTCTACTATTTTCATTTTCGTATATCTGTATTACTTGCTTTGCAAATATCAACAGTATAGTAAAATATAGTGTACTAATTTTTCACGCAAATATGAGTTAAGTATTTCCCTCAAAAATAAAAAAATAAAAAACCTAAAAGCTTTCAGATTTTATACTACGCTCAAAGGGGCGTTACTTTAACGTTTTCTGCGCTACCTTCATGTATTAAATATCATGTTCTTCGTACTTAAAGTATAAAATTCAATCTAACAGCAATATTGCAAAATATATTTAAAAGAGCATATCTTTAGAATTTCCGATATACACACTCTCGCGCTGGAGAAATTTCTTTTTCCGTACAGTGTTGCCATTGCTCGCTTTGAAATCCTTAAGTTTCTTAATCAAAAACTCATAAATGCTTTACAAAATCTGAAAGAGATAGTAAAACAAATTCCAAATTTGGGCTTCCAGATGCTCATATTCGGGTGGAGACAAACGTTATTCAGAATTTGATGACTCTAGGCACCGTCGTTTTATCACTATGTGAGAAATATACATACATTTATGCAAATTCTCAATTATTTAATTTTTTTAAATATAATACAGGGCGATAATATTTAGTGGCAACAATTTTAAAAGTGGTTCGCCGTGATAAAAGAAGGAGAGGGACCCTTCAAAATATAAAACTGAGCATTTAAGAGCCATTTTCTTTTTAAAAAAATTTTATTTCGGGATGCAGTAGTTTTTGGAGAGAGTAGATGCTGAGCGAAATCAGGGAAAATGTTACAGTTTTACAATATAAGTAAATTTATAGAATTATTATTTAAAGCTAACAAGTTATGTACAATTCCTTCCATTACTATAATTTCTCCTTTCCATTTCCTCACCATAAGGCGAATCCGTTAGGTAGAAATTAAAGCTAAGGTTTTGAAGACTTTACCTGTAAAACAGAGCGTGTTTCTGCCTCTCAAGAATGCGTTACTTTAGTTCTGCTGTGTCTGATAAATTTATAATTATTCGGCTTTGTGTTATTTACTGCCGGCATTTAAAATGGTAAGTCGGTTAAAGTTTTCTCGACCAGTTTAGATTTAAATATAATTACGTAGTCTTTGACTGCTAGTCCACGTCTTAAATTTGAATCTGATAATTACTTTAGTTTTATCGCCATACGGTGTGGCTGATTTTGTTAAGCCCAAGATGTGCACTTATGTTCAAGTTTTTGTTTTAATAAAATGATTGTTTTAAATCTTTTTAAGTCTTTCTTGTTATTTCAGACACAGCAATAATTCGCTCGGTGTCTGTTAAGAGTTTGGAAATAGTTTATGCTCAAAAGCAAGTCAAATTGTATAAAAAATGATTTATAGCAAATACACTAAATGATTTATAGCAAATTGGAGACCAAGTGTCTCTCTTCTGAAATTCTTAAATCGAACATTCTCAAGGGACGAATGCTTTCTGCTCTACAGTCAATGCAATAGCGCCTTAACATACCAATACTAAACAATGATCTGTCAGATAATTGTGGCGTTTTATGACTTGGGGACTTTATATTCCCCAGTAACTGGATGCCGCATGCTCAGAAAGCGAATCTAACCATTTATTGCCATAAATTATGGTTAACGTTTAAGAATTTCAAAGGAGTTTAAGGAAACGTTCATCAAATTGTCCTCTCTTGCGTGCTGTCAGAGAATTTCAAATTTCCTGAATAAGAAATTTATTTAAACATAATGTTTCGTTGAGGGCTACTAAGTTTATTTATATTTATTTATATTTAGAAATGATGTTTCATATTCTAAAAAAGCACATCATTTAGACCCAACGAAAATCTCAATCCATACCTCAAAATTTTATTTTCAGACTACTTAAGAGCAGTTAGTTGATATATAAAATATACAATTAATAAATTACAAATTGTCTGCAGATAAAGTATCATTATCTTGTCATTATATACTACGTAATTTCACTGACACTGTAATTTCCAGACTAGTATGGGAAATTCTTTTTTGAAACAGGTAAAATGAAATTTGTTAAATATTGAATATTTATGATAATTTTTTACGAGAAAATGATAAAAAATTAAGCTAATATTTTTTCAGCTTATTTTTCTTAAATATATTTTGCATTAATTTTTTTACGTCTTCTTATTCTATTTTATTTTAATCTATTTTGTATTTTATTCTATTTTACTTTAAACTGATATATTTTTTTATGTTCAGTTGCTTATATTAGTTCCTACTTCCAGTGTCGGAAAAATAACATGCACATTCTTGATATTTGTATTACTTCTAAAACACCTGCTTCTTTCAAAATAATAGCTTATTGAGCATATTTTTACCCCCTTCAGCTTTGTAAATTTACAAATAAACTAAATTATAATGGTATCGATTTGGATGCATTTTAAATCTTTCAAGAGTAAAAAACAATGAACAAATTAAAAGAATTTTTTTTAATGTAATTTTCTAGAATAATCTAAAATTACTCTCTAAATGAATAAAATATGAATTTAAGAGAGTTTTGTATGAAGACATGACGCTCTCTCTTTCCTTACCACCAACCTCTCGAGAGTGCTATAGATCGCCTCATATTTAGAGTGCCTCCATGCCACACGGACACTATATATTTACAAACATCTACGCCTTTTCCGGGTCTCGAACTGGACCCTTCGGTATTGCAGTAGGCTCCCTTAAGTACTATACCGTCTGGGCGGCAAGTTAAGGATAGTAAAATATTTAGATTAAGGCATTACTATCAATTCACTAATATCCCTAAATATGCAATAATTCGATTAAAATCCGCTGTTTTATATCTACAAATAAAAGCCATTTTCTGCTGCCTTTTCGGAAATATTTGAAAGCAAGAATCCATTACTAAAATGCTTCTAGAAGCCCAAATTACTCAGATATAATCGCAGCATTCAATACTGAAATGCGTTTACGAGTACATCATGACGGAAATGACCAGATAATGATACTTTATCTGCAGGCAATTTTAACATCGGAAAATGCTGTAGAAAGATTTACTTCCAGCACTGACACTTTTAGAAAGAGACTGTAGAAAGGCCTAATCCTTCAGTACTAGAACAAGATCTATGTTTACACGATCAATCACCGATTGTTGCTAGAATGGTATACATAAAAAAAGTCTATCAAAAAACGAAAGAAAACGGCACTTTTTTTAAAAGAAATGAATTGATAAGGATCTCTTTTGGAGCGTTTTCATCTGGCATAGAGTCCATAAAAATTTACGACTATTTACTGACATATTGAACGCTTTGAGACAACGAATACTTTTGTTTGCTCATATCTAACCAGACAGAGTCAGAAAAATAGGAAAAACACTTCTGAGATTCGGCTCCAGCTACCATGTTTTGAACAAGCGTATTACGGTTCATGGCATTCGCGGTTGACTTTAATGTCGAGCGTTACTACATTCTAGATCTTTCCTACATCATTAAATAATAAGTAATAAAATAAAGAAATAAAAGAACCTATTAACTGGTATGGTGTACTGAATGGTCTCCTTCATACCTTACTGCTGATTAACATGTATCACTTAAATGAAGGTCAGATTTTTATCTACAAATAAGTGTTTGGATTGATTTGCTTAATGCTTCACTGTCAAGAATTAACGGTCATGTAAGCAACTTAAAATACGTTTATTTTTCAAAATAAATTCTGTTTAGCTTTATGAGCTACAAATGTCCTTCGAATAGAATCCGGAAGCACCGGCATACTACGCTTCACCGGCAACGAAAATTGGAATGCAGGTTTTAAATTTTTAACTACTATTAAAACTTTAACTACTACTTTCATTTAAACCTATTGCTGACCAGAAAACTTACCGATAATACAAACAATTGATTATCAAATTCTTCAGTCATCTTGCATGTTATATGTTTTTAATATTGTACAGGGTTATTACAAGTGGTGCAACTTATTTTTAAAAATCTTATCATTTTCAATGCGCCGCATATGGTTTCAGTGTTCAAGTAATGGAAAAAAATGCTATAAATTTTTACATTTGCTAGGTGCAAATTTTTTATGTGACACATCGTGTAGAAGAGTGAAAAGGGCAAGTTCTGGGCAGAAAACATCTTGTGTTTGAGAATATGCATAGTGTTTAGCCATTGTTTTGATGCAATGTGAATTTCGGAGACTATATTATACAGATGCATCAAACCACTAGAACATTCTGCGATGGATTGACAGTTCAAAATTTGGATTTATTAGACTATAAATGAAACATACTAGAGCTACTTTTTTATGGGGAGGACTGCCTTCGCAGAAGCTATTTTAAGGGAAAAAAGATCGTATTCATATTTTATATATGGGAGGAAACCACGAAAATTTCCATGCAGCAGGCCAGAAATTGAACGCTACTCTATTTACCAGTGTTCAACGATATTACTCATCGGCCCCTTATGAACTCATCAGTTCAAGAGCATTGCACATTCTTTCCAGCTACGCCACTGGCTCTTCGACGATCTGACCAGTTAGCTCCACTTCCACATCCAGCCTTCTCGGACTTCGACATTCTATTATCACTTCGGACTTTGATTAATAGACGAAAATTGCTGCGAAGCTCAGATAATTTGCCACGTGATTGTCTGCTTCCATGTTCGGCTGAACAGTAGCTAATCTATGCCGTTACACTGACTTGATTTATATAGAGTACTAGATCTGAAGACTTATAAACATGTATCTCTCGTGAATTAGCATTTCCGCTGGTTTGCACATAGAAATATGCCATATTATGCCAGCAAAAGCCATGCAATTGTTATCTGTTCCACTCAGGAGGCGGTTATCACCCAGGAGCCTGAATCAAAGTGTCTCTTGCACCTAAGTCTTCAAGAACACTGATTGCATGTGTAAAGGTAAGAATGCGTGAAAATCAAGTATTTTTAATAAAACAATCGAAAAAAGTAAAAGAGAGTTTTGCACGTAGCCCACAAAAATAACAAATCGTAGAACTGGCCGCGAAATTGCATAAGAAGAATTTCGAAGATTTTTCGACGAAGGTTTCAACTTAAAACTTACTGTTTTGAGACGTTTTTATGTTTACAACCGTATCATTACACCAGGCAAATTTTGCAATTGCATGCAAAAAACACTGCATGACGGAGATTTTACCACCCATCTAATAATTAATGAAGAAGCGCCGTCTAATTTGAATAGAATGGTAAACCGTAACGAAGTCTAGGTATAGGAAATGGCAAACTGTTATGCTGCCCTAGAATACTGTAATGGGTATATAACATTTTAAAATGCTGCAGTTATGGTTTTTTTCTGAGATGAAAGATGATCACATTCCAGCAAGATGAAACTGAACTCACTGGCATAATGAGGTTAAGTCTTTACCTGAATAATGAGTTACCATGAATTTAGATGGGTCGACATATGGAACATGATTCTGCATGTTTCAGATGGCTGTCAAGGTCTCCTGACCTTGGGTCCACTGACGTTTCTGTTTTGCGGTATATTAAAGACAACAATGAACGAAAGCAATATTAGAAAGATCAGAGACAGCATTTAAACTGCTTTGATAGCCATCAGTGAGCAAGTGTTAGAATGTATGTGTGTGGGGGGGGGGAGGAGTATGGCAAAGCCTCGCGGGCTATCTGCCTAAGGGGAGGGATGCCTTCATGGAGTTTCTAAGGAAAACTGGCTCGTATATACGTTACACATAGGGAAAACCCCGAAAACGCCCAGGCAGCCAGCCCGTTCGCGGGATTCGAACCTCGGACCGAACTATCAGTGTTCAGCGTCTTTACCGCTCGGCCGCTGGTGGGCCTTATTATATGAGGATAGAATGCGTTTATGGAAAACAACTTTTCTGATTGACAATTTCCTTTACTGAAGGGCCCGTATGAAAATTTGACTGTTCTGTGTGTACCAGTGTTCAGCGACTTTACCGGTCGGCCGCGCATGGGCTTTGTTAGAATGTATATGAGCAGAATTGGAGTTCCAAGTGAACGTGCGTCGTATAACAAAAGAAGCATACATCGAACATTTGCAATGTTGTACCAAAATTTGAAAATTTTTTGCTTCATTTCATACCGTCTTTAAATTTTTGTTTGCAATACTTTACGAAATACAACATTTTGGAACCCGATTGATCATTTAGAATAACTTTACATTCTGCTGTAAAGGAAAAAAGGGATAAAAGAATGTTACTTATAAAATCATAAGAAAAAAGGAAAATAAATTACAGCAGTGTAGAAGTATTTACCAATATCTACGTTTAGATCTTCTCTTTTTCAAGGTGAATTATCTGTTTGTCTAATAGAAGCATGATGATAAAATAGATTTGCATATATTATTTTATGCCCATGCGGTATATTTAATATATTCAACACATCCACAGCAAATCGAGTTTTCCCCTCCCTTCCTCTCCTAGCCAATGTTTATAAATAAAATAATATCATAAAATGAATTTTAATACATATTTTGTTATAAGGACTTCAATTTCTAAATCCTTGAGAGTTTTAGCTTTAATTTCCGATCGAATATTAAAAATTTTCTGTTTCTTATGAGAAATGTATATCTCTGTTTTTAAATAAAAAAAAATAATAAAAAGAAAAAATAATTATATGTTTAAATTAGCTTCGATTTCATGGGTATTTTTCCACTGTTATAATCTTTTGTATAACTCAACTGTAATTTATTAGTGTTTTAGTGCTGTCTTTAATTTATGATCTTTTTATTTTTATTTTTTAGCCCAAAGTAGCAATTTACTAAAAAGAGCTATTAATTTCGTTTTGGCATTTTGCATTGTCCACTATAAAACGGCGTTTCACTTTTCAAATTGTCGCCACCAAATATTACAGCACTGTATTATATTTAAATAAATTAAGTAACGAAGAATTTGCCTGAATGCACGCATTTTTTTCGTCCTGTGAAAAAACAACTGCACCTAGAGCCATCAAATTATGAATAGCGTAATCCTCCGCCCGACTATGGACAACTGGAAGTCCGAATTTCGAATTGCTAATTTGTTTTTTATTGCGTATTTTACATTTTGCAAACGAATTTTTAATTACCAAAGTCAACGATTTGAAAGCGAGCAAATGGCAATATGAGCCTCTGGAAGCCCGAATTTGGAATTTGTTTTATTGTACTATAGTTCATATTTTGTAAAACTAGATTAACAAACTCAACGATTTCAAAGCGAACAATGGCAGCACTGCAGGGCAAAATACATTTTTATCTACAGCGAGCGAGAGTATCTATCGGAGATTCTAAAAATATGCTGTTTTCATATGTTTTATTGTATGTTTCAAATTTTATAAAACTTCAAAGAATCTTTGATTAACAAGCTGAAGCAATGGCGACACTGTACGGGGAAAAAACATTTTTATCTCCAGCTCGCAAGATTGTCTATCCTAAATCCTATAGATAGGCTGCTTTTAAATATTTTTAGCCCAATGGAACATTAGCCTGTGCATGTAAATGAAAAAGAAAACAACCCTTTGAGCGTGATATGATACCTGAAAGCTTCTAGGAGTTTTTAAAATTTTATTTTTCGGAGGTATGGCAGTCTAATAACATTTTTTATTACCAAGTTTTGCCCATTCGAAAGACTTTTCTATAAGCCATAGTTTAGTCATTACAAGCCAAGTTGTTTTCTATAAGCCAAGTTGTGAATTTGGAAAATTGTGTAAACTTCGAAAGTCCTATGATTCGTTTTATTTTTTTATTATATTATCGGTATCATTAATTTCTGTCAGTTATTTTAAGTATTACAATGCAAGAAAAGTTTTTAGTTTTGTTTTTTTACAATGATTTCCATATTTTACGTATAAAGCTAAAACATAATAATAAGAATAATATTTATAATAATATAAATTTAATGTTTTTTTCTTGTTAATTATTTTCATTTGTATTCCTTTGTACCCAGGTAGGGATTTTTATAAACATCAATTATAATAGAAATAGTTCACAGTAATATTTTTAGCACGATAGCTCTGCAGTAACTTAATTAATGAATTAATTAATGAATGCATAATCATCAAATCCTTATTTTACTTAAGAACATGCGAAATGTCTCAAAGTATCAATATCAGATTTTAAAATTTAAACGAACATCTTTATACTAAATATTAAATATCTTTATTTCTCCAACTTAAATAGTAACAAACTACAATCACAAAAAGATTCACAACCATAAAGATGAAAATCGATTGTCTTGTTACTTATTGACTGATGGTATTTTTACCTTTATTTAATCCAAAAGCAGCCTTTATGCATTTTTCATAAAGTGAATGCATTTTTTATGATTTGCGTGTCAAAAAAGTACATCGTTATGATTTAGGTTAATAAGCTATAGCTTAAAGTATGTTTACTTCAGCAATATTCCTGCTAGCCAATCTCCTCGTTTGCCGCAGTTAAATATTTAGAGTCACGAGATATTCGATTTTAGTTTACCATAATATTCGAAAGCCTGAGGCTATAACATAAACTAAATTGAAAACATTATTTTAGGAGAGTACTTTTTATATTTATTCCGCGAATTATTACTTTACAAATATTCTTATACAAATATTAGCCTGGATAGTAAAATTTGCATTGTTAATGAGAGAGGCTATATTTACATGCTCAAGCAATTTTTTTCTCTCTTAATAATAATTTTTGTTTTAAGTGACTTGCAAACTTAGAATTTCTTTCTTTGGGCACGTAAAATTTCTTAAAAGTCCTAGAAGTTAAAAAATTGTGCAGATATTAATGTAAACATGCAGGTGAAAGCTGTTCCTATAATTGTATCTTATGTATGAAAAGGTAACTTTTTGCTGTCGTTATTGGGGCAGAATATTTGATGCTAAAAGATATAAATAGCGTAGGAATAAGCTGCGTCTTCTAGATTAGCAATATTTATCTTTACTACATGTAGCGTTATTTAAGCAATGAAATGTACGCTTTGAACAAAAAAGGGGGGTAGTTCTATATCTCCTGTTCCACTGGGCTGATTGACGAAATTTAACTTGCGTTTCCATGTCTGGAAAGTGCAGCTTAAGACATATATTATATTTATACATAGCAATTGTTCTAACATAGGTAATTGGGCCAAAAAATTGCACTTTTTCTGAAATGACATAACTACTTTTTTCCATAGTTTGATTCTGCTCCTCAAATTCTGCCTAAATATTAAATTTTGTAAAATCTGATGAGAAATTTACCGTGAAATTTTAAAATTTGTTTTGGAGCAATCTTTTTAGTTTGCGCCAAAAAAAATCCACTTGTCGAAATTCATTTATGGCAACCAATGTTACTTTCCCTTTCACAGTGCACGAATGAAACAAAAGGTGCATCGTTCATTTTTTCATATAGTTTTAATAAAGTGGTTAAACCACATTTGGCGTTATTATCGCTTAAAACAAGTATGCCAAATTTCAAAACACGCCAAAATATAAATTCAAGATATCTTCGGAAATTTTGAACAAAAATTTAAATTTTTTGCAGTTATAAATACGTTTACTTTAATATGCTGGCAAAAATTTTATAGGTTAAAATTCAAAAATTCTTTTCGAAAATTTATAAAAATTAATAAAAAGTACAAATTTTAAAATTAAATCAGAAAATAGCTGCAAATTGTATTTAGATTGAACTTAAATTCCGAATTGTGAGAGAAGGCATCCAGGTTTAATAAAAATGTTTAATAAAAAATATAAAAAGGAGATATTAACAAATATATATAACATATTCAATAAGCATTCAAGAACTAAAATGTTGAGAGCTAATTTTTTTTAAAAACTACTCTGTGATTTTTTACAAAACTTGGCACTTTGTATAATTTGAGTTGTAAAATCGAAATATGGAGAGAGAAAAAAAAAAAAAAAAAAAAAAAAAAAAAAAATTAGGTATATCGTTTCAGAAAAAGTCCGATTTTGAGTCAGAATACCTATGTTAGAACAATGCTATATATAAATCTAATATATATCCTAAATCGAGCTTTCGAGACATGAAAAAACAAGTTAAGTTTCAGTTTCATGAATCGGCTTAGTAGAACGGGATGTATATAATTGTCCCCCCCTTTTTTGCGTGCGTGTGCAAAGTGTATATTCTAGAATTACTCTGTAATGTATTCACAGTTTTTAAAGAATTTGAAAAATATCTGATAAAAGTTAAAAGCCAGAAAAGTTACTTAAATGTTACAATGAATGACAATCGTAAAACTGATAAAGTACTGTTTAAATAATTGATGAAAGATATCAGAAACATAAAGAATTCTAAACGGATTCGGATTTTTCGGGCATAAGCAGCTAATTAGTCACAAATAAATAAATAAAAGTAATTTTTTAGCATTTAAAGTAATAATTTTCTAATATTAATAACACTGCATTTTGTTTTCTATGTATGCTGTTACAATGCTAGATAGCTGTTACATAAAATGTTACATAGGCTTCCTGCTTATGATTTTGGAACAATTACTTCAATTCAATATGATGATATTTTATATTAAACAATTCGCATTGTATTATCAATCGAAACTCTCTGAAAACGTTTGCAGAAATTCCAGCCCAGACAAGAAAAATACAAAATAATTTTGGCATCATTTGTTGTTTGACGATCGCCTCCATATTTGCTATATTTAAAGACAAAAGAAGAGAATATTCTTTGAAAGTACCAATCGATGTCACAATTGAGTAGTATAAGTTCTGAGTTATTAGAAAGCAGCCAACTATGCAAAATGTAAGGCTATTGTCAAATGTATGTATTCAATAACTAAGAATATCTACTTGCTTCATTGTAAAAAAATCCTAAAATGTGTTGACAATATATTATCGTCAAGCTTGTCAAAGTGTTAAGTTGTTCTGGCTATTATTACTATATAAGTGCAATTGTTTAGTTATAAGTGTGATTATTAGAATGGTTGCTTATGCATATAAATGTGATTACTGAGACTGTTCCGTGGAAGGCAAACTGCGGTCATTCCACGTAGCCCAGGAATCTTAACTTTCAAATCGCAATAATGCATTGTTTATAGCAAACTCAGCAAATGTTATTGTCTTTCAAGTCATTAGTATAAACCATAAAACACGTCTGTGTAGCTCCATTATTCCATTAGCGTCTGTGTAGGCATTGTATATATCCATTGCAGAATTTTTGTTTAGCATTGCCATACATTCGTAGATCTCACTGTTTTTCAAGTATTGGCATCGTAATAATTGTAATGAGCGCGCGGCTAGAAATGAGGATAAATTAGTTAGTATTAATGTTTCAACTTAGAACATATAAGCATGCATACAAATATTTTAATACAATTTTCTAAAATTGATACTGAATCAGAAATTTTTCAGTGTATTTGATACACTCTTGAGGCTATGCTACAGCCAGGAAACACGATTTGTACAATGTTTTTAAAACTGCTGGTACTTTGTGTTTCTATGAAGTTTGCACCAACGAACAGGAAACTGTATTTTGAACATTGTTCCTTAAAACTCAATTCGCGTTTCTATTATTTACAAAAAGTATCTTTAACGAAGAATATGGCATTTTTATTTACAGTTTCCTTCTAATATGCTTTTATATTTCGAAGTAATATTTTTAAAGGTAGTTAATACAATAATGCTCAGTATGACTCAAATTACCATTCTTCGAAAAGTTCTGTGCTTTGCATTTAATATTTAATTAAAAATGATCAGTGAAAGTTTCCTACAGTTTATGCTATTATATCCTGCAACAGCATTATTATTAGTTTTCAATGTTACTTCAAGAAAAACTCATCCAAATCCTTATCCAACATATCCAACCGCCCAACCGGTATAATGGTTAGCATTGCTGACTGCCGTGCCGAAGGGTTCGGGTTCGAATCCCGGAGAAGGCATTGATGTTTTGTAAATGTACAGTGTCGGTATAGCATAGTGACACTCTAAATACGCGGCAAGCCGAAAGTCCTCTTGCATGGTTTGGTGGAAAAAGAGAGGGGTGGGAGACCCTCGGACCCGTCGTCCCCGGGGTGCTCTCCATCAAAATTGAGCGTGGAATTGAGCCAAATCGCACTATTACCTGTTAGGTGCTCAAGGCTGTTGCCAAAAACAGGCGTAATGTTGCGCTCCTTGCCACGAAGAATTTCGTCTGCTCGGGCTTGGCTATACGTCAGACAAGTGAGCATAAGCAACAGCAACAAGAACATATATCCAGCCTGATTTGAGTTCATCAATCCAAGATAAGCTTTTCTTCTGAGCCTTGTAAACTAATCTGTTCGAAAAATTAAACAATCTAAGGAAGTAACCTACAAATTTATCGTCACCTTTTATCTAGCAAGGCCAACAATCAAATCTGAACAATAACCGGAAGATAATTACTTTTGGAAAGATGAGAAAAAAGTAATTTTTCATCGGAAAACTTGCGCGAAAATTCTTCATTAAAGAATCGGAAAGGGATCAAACAGAAAAACTACTTTAGATATCAACCGCAAACAGAATTTTTTATTGAAAGAAGCTACAGGAGATAGAAGAAGGGAAGAATAAACAAATAAAGAAGTAATTTGATGGATGTGTAGTGGTTGCTCATGCGTTGGTTTTTATAGACACAGGCAATGACGCGTGAAATATCATCCAGAAGAAGAAATGATGGAGGGGGTGAATTGAATCTTGCTGAAAACGTTCACAGAAATTCCCGCCCGAATGAGAATAATGCAAAACAACTTTGGCATCATCTGCTGTTTGATGGTCGCCGCCATCTTTGTTATCTTTGGGGAAACAATAAGAGAAAGACATCTGTAAATGTCCCAGGCGTTTGGAATAGTTGCGCACTGTTACTTCCAATTTGGCCATGAAGTACTAGATTTTCAGCTTTTTAAATAAAAAGACATGAACGTTTTATTCAAGTGTTTTGATTTATTCCTGTGAGTGCTTCTGTAAACAGCTCAACTTCATACAATCATACGATGGTCCAGATCGATTTAAATACTCATTTACCTCCTACAGGCAGCTTCAGTTTTAGTTTATTTGTTGAAATATGCACTTATAACGAACACTATGGATTTACTTACTTTTGAATTGATGTATACGAAAACAAATTCATCACTTGTCTCCGTGTAGATTACATTATGCAACTCGTCCTATTCCACCAATTGCTTGTTTGTTGATCTCATTGCAACTTCACTTCAGACTTTGACTATTCTTTCGCGACAGAAATTGCGAGCATGCGGCCCCAGATTTTATATAACCTCAGCTTTTTATTGCACATTATTATTTTTCCTTATGAAAACTAAGAAAGTTGGGCTTCAGTTGATCCCAAAGAATGGTGTTCGTTGCTCAAGATTATCTTAAGCATCTTCATCTGCCCTCAGATGTAGTATACTAGTATTTTGCAACTAGATCTTATGATTTACCTTCAAAATAAAGTAAATGGTTTTGAACAATGAACATTCAGACTGGTTACTTAAATAAATTATAATATTTTATGAAAATAAATGAAAGTTTCATTTTCAGTGATTACTTAATTTTCTTAGCATATTATAGAAGAAGAATCTCAACTCCTCAGCTTGAATGCTGAAGACTTCGATAATACATGATACTTACATGATACAATACTTAATTCATGATACAATACTTAATTCATTTACAACATGAGTATCAATAGTGAGTCACTAGGATTTTGGAGCAGGTAATATAGCAAAATTAACTTTGCTAGAAGTTGAACCAGAGTCTTCTTACTTCACTCTCTTGTCTTTTATTATAGAGCAATTCAAAGAAAAGGTCAAATCAGCTATTGAAGGTGCCAATTTACCATCTACACCATTTTTACTTTAGGCACTTTTGTAAAGCAATCAACAAGACTGTGTTTCCTAGAAGGGAGAAATCTTGAGCAGTCAGTCATGCTTTTACCGGGAACTAAGTCCGAGGCTTCTTGTTCACAGTTAGGTACAGGGCTTAATTTCTAAAAGTAGAAGTGCCGGAACCCTGTAGAAGACCGCCAGGAAAGAGCGACAAGAGTAAATAAATAAATAAAATGACTATTAAAAATAATTAATAATTTAAAAATTACATGGTTAATGAGTATCAAATTAGCAAATAATTACTTGATACTAATAATTAATATTTATTAATTATTATTTGATGTATAATTATTAGTTCAAAGGGGCAATTTACCCTGAAGAACTATTAATTCCGTTTTGGCATTTTGCGTCGATTCACGATAAGCGTTGTTTCACTTTTGAAATTGTGGCCACCAAATATTATCGCTCTGTATTATATACATTTAAAGAAATTAAATAATGAAATAATACTGCATGAATGTATGTATGTTCTCGCACTGTAATAAAACAGCGGTACCTAGAGCCATCAAAATTTGAATAACGTAGTCTTCCATAGAATATGGGCATGTGGAAATGGAAGAAGAATTCCATAGAAGCCTTAATTTGAATTTGAAATTTGTTTTATTATGGATTTCATATTTTGTTACCCTTCAATGAATTTTTGATTAACAAACTAAACGATTTCAATGCGAACAATAACAATGGCAACACTGTACGGAAAGAAAAAAAAAACTTTTTTGTCTCCAGTGCGCGAGATTCTGTACCGGAAATTCTGAAGATATGCTCATTTTAAAATTATTTTGCGATAGTGTTGTTGAACTGAATTTTATGGTTTGAGAAAGTAGAACATGATATTTAATTAATAAAGGTAACGCACAAAACATTACAAAAACGCCCCTTTGGACGTAACGTAAAATCTGAAACCTTTCAGAGTTTTGTGATTTATTTTATTTAATTCATTCATAATTAATTTATTATTAAAATAATTAAAAATTAGAGTAATTAAATAATTAAAATTAAACAAAATGTAAGAAGATAAACTAAAATTTAGTAAGCGACTTTTTATATAATTTTATTGCAAAAAATAAAATTTTCTAGATCAAATTTCTGCTGAAATAATTGTTCGGTTACATAAAAAAAGTTCCGAAGCCTTCTTATCTAGGGCTCCGGTGCGCTCTGGCTAGAATTAGAAATATGTCCCCAAAACTAAAGAGTACCGGAGCCAGGCTCTAGTGGCTGAAATAATAGAGACTGAAAACTAAACATAAATATGGCTATGATACCACACATAATTCCAAAAAATGGCGTTGTATAAAAGGAAATCTTGCAGCAGAGTTAAAGATATGTATATATATATATATATATATATATATATATATATATATAAGATGCACTATTCTACTTCGTTTCTAAATTCTATATGAGAAATAACTGGAATCAACTGCCTAAGCAGTGCAAATAATAAAATAAATATTCTTAAATAACATGAGGATAATCAGTGAAGCAATTTTTTTAAGAATAATTTGTATCAAATTTGTTGTCATTCGAAGAGGTGTTTTACCATTTTTTAAATAATAAATTATGTTTTTATGAAACTCGATTATCATTATTATCACTACTACTTGTATAATCTTGTATATTTTGCCTATGGTGACAGCCAATGTAGTGTATGTTATTAATTATTTATGTTAATTTGTGCATGCGAAACTTATTTAATTTGAAACATTAAAAAAAAGCAAATTACTGTAGTTTTTCTTTATTAAAACAACTACTCTGTAAAATAATGAATTACATCAATTACACTCAACAAGAAAAACATTGCACTACTAATGTAATATATCACACTATTTTCTTTTCCTTCACAGACACAAATATGTGTAATATTCTCATGTAAGAGATAAAACTTGTTGAGACATAAGGCCGTTGGCATTTAAATTTTTTCAGCCAAAAATACCTTGTATTTTTCTTCAAATAAACAAATATAAGCCGTCAAGAATAAGTATATATTGCGTTTCTTTCTGTAAACTTCAAGTACTTTCTTATCCTTAGTGACAAAAGCATGAAGAAATTAAAATTTCTTAGAACCGTTTGCGAATTTAAGATTTAGGTGTCAGAAACTAATAATTTATCGTCTCAGAACCAAAATTACAAAATAATGACAGAATGGACATGAGTGCATGGGTATTGCAACAAAAGAAATTTCAAAACGAAAATCTTAGGAAATAAGTTAAAGAAAAAATGTAAAATCGGCTAGAATCTGCAAACATTGGGTTAGTTAGACAACTTTAACACCAAAACATCATTGTCTCTAATCTCTGAGATAATAAAGAAATTCAGTTTTACTATCCAGCATTTCTTAAAGTATGATTAGCCAAATTTGCAAAGTATTTCAGGGCTTAAATTGCACTAAAATCATGAAGAAAATAATACCGTCTTTGTTAGCTGATCAAATTAAAATTCTTTGAAACGTCTTAAGATGCGCATCGTGCATAATATCTCCATTAGTTCCACGTTTGCATATTAGCTTCAGTTAAGCTTTAGAAGGACCTGTCATCATAGGAGATTTTCTTTTGAGACATGTACATACGAATAAGAGCTGATTTGCTTCGCATGATAGCATCCTAAGCACAACCGGTTCTTTTGTCAAAACTTTGCTTTTGTTCTTAAATTAATCGAACAATTCCCAAACTTGCCAGCTAGGTAATGGGAAGCGAAAGGTTAAAGGATAGCTTTAGCTGTCATAGTACAAGTTATGGATGATGCAACTCATATATCAGTTTTAATTTAATATGTTTATTAGTTTTATTACTAGGAAAGCATTTTTTCACCGTTTGTTAGGACAAAAGAATGATTACTAAAGACAAGCAGTATATTTGACAATCCTGTTGAATATGTAGTTGAAATTTTTGTTTGCTCCTCTTTAACGCAAGAATAAAATCGTATCAGCTTTACAATCCAAGTATCATGTTAGTTGCATTTAAAGCGATTTCATGTGTTTTAATACTCTTGAAAATCATGTTTTAAGTTAAGTGTCATGGTATTTAAAAATCATGTTTAAAGTAAATTTTCAATAGAAAAAAAAATAAATATTAACAGCTGATGGGATTTTTTTAGATCTCATTTCTTGGATACCATTCAGATTGAATGATATTTGGGAAATTGAATGAGAGTGGTTACATGAACTGTTACAATTATTGTAATTCAAACCCTTTGCTAACAGCTAGGACTATAAAGAAAAAGAAAATCTGAAAGTTTTGGATTTTGTATTAAGTTCAAAGCGGCGTTTTTTTAAATGTTTTGTTGGTTACCATTTTTATTAAATATCATGTTCTTCGCACTTAAACTATAAAATTCAGTTCAACAGCAATATCGCAAATTAATTTTAAAATGAGTATATCTTTAGAATTTCCGATATACAGTTTCATGCGCTGGGGATAATTTTTTCCCTTACAGTGTTGCCTTGCTCGCTTGGAAATCGTTGAGTTTGTTAATAAAAAATTCGTTAAAGTTTTACAAAACATGAAATAGATAATAAAACATATTCCAAATTTGGGCTTCCATATTCCAATTCGAGTGTAAAAGTAAGTTATCGAAAATTTGACGGCTCTAGGTACCGTCGTTTTATCCCAATGAGAGAAACATACATACATTTATGCAGATTCTTCATTATTTAATTTCATTAAATATAATACAGGGCTGTAAAATGGGGTGGCTACAGTTTAAAAAGTGAAACGACAATTAAAGTTTTCAACGCAGTAAACCAAAGCGAAATTAATAGCACTTCTGTGCTAACTCCCTTTGGGCTAATAAGCACCCTACGGGCTACATTAATATTATGTGAAATATAGGCTATTGTTATCAATGGAAAATTCCGAAATATTTCATGAAGTTTACAATTACTTTAATACATTAACAAAAGCTATAATCTGCAATGAAATTTAGATCAACTACCCACATCATTTTTTGCCATGTAAAGTGTAATATTTAATTCTTTTGTTGTTATTTTGAAACTGCCTAGGTTATTTAAAATAAAATAAAAATACAGTAGAAAGAGCTCTTTTTAATTTACAACTAAAAACGTGTAAAAAACGCTAATAAAAATTAGCACTGCTTTTTTACAAGGCCAGTCTGTAAAGGCTGGTTTGACTACTTGGACACAACTCGAAAAATATATGTAATTTAAGGATTGATTTAAAACCACGTTTTGTAAAATGAAAAGGGTCATTGTAAAGATATGTCCCTCTTTGCAGCTGCAAAAGATTTAAATTCCCATTTTGCTAATGCTGTGAACAGATCTTTTAATACTGTTACGAATGATCGCACAGCCGCAGCAGCAAACCTCCAGAATAGTACAGAATGAATTATTAATTTGTGCCATAGCCATTATTTATCGAATATTCTTAAATCAGCGGTAAAGTCACATACCACTAATATGACATTCATTCAACTAAAATATAAAATAGATCGAAATCACTAAAAATAAATTATACAGGATATCTTGATTGTTGTCAAAGTCATCATACTTTTTATTTATTTTTTTATTAGTCCAAAGGGGCTTTGACTATTGCTTCGTTTGCGATTTTGCATTGAATCACTATAAATATGCGTTTCACTTTTCAAACTATTGCCACCAAATGTTAGAGTCCTGAATTACATTTGAAGAAATTAATAATGAAAAATCTGCATAAATGTATGTATATTTCTCGCATTGTGATGAAACAACGGCACATAGAGCCATCGAATTTTGAATGACGTAACACTCCTACGAATATGGGCATGTGGAAGACCAAATTTGAAATTTCGAATTTGTTTTATTATCGATTTCAAATTTTGTAAAACTTTAACGAATTTTTGATTAGCAAACTCAAGGATTTCAAAGCAAGCAATGGCAACTCTAGGAAGAAAAAAAAAATTTTTTATCTTCAGCGGGCGCGGAACTGTGTATCGGAAATTCTAAAGATAGGCTCATTTTAAAATTATTTTGCGACATTGCTACTGAACTGAATTTTATGGTTTAAGTGCAAAGAACATGGTATTTAATAAATAAAGGTAGCACACAAAACGTTAAAAAAACGCCCCTTTGAACGTAATTTAAAATCTGTAACCTTTTAGTTTTTTTTTTTTTTTTTTTTTTGTTAACACTGAAACTTTCTAGGTGATGCTACTTCTGAACAATGATACCTTTGCAATATTTGAAAACATTCACTCATAGTTAAAGCGTATGTATGAGCCTAATTATCAGATATATTTTAAGTGAATGATAAATGAATGCATTTATTAATAAAAATGGTAAAATAAATTAATAATAGGATCTAAATCTAGCTAAAAAAAGTTCTAAAATTAGCTAGTATTTTCCACAGCAGTTTTTTTCATAAAAATTTATGTCTAGAATAAGAGGTAGCATAATCGTTACATTCTTTACACACGCTTTGTGCATACTTGTCATAAATTAAGCGAGTTGACGAGAATTCTAAGCACAGGAGACGAAGTAAAAATTAATTACTCCAGCAAAATAAAAACATATTTTCCCCAAAGCTGCGATCTACGATTAATTAATGAACCAATTAACAAACTAAAACAGAGATGCAAACGAATGAGTGAAAAAAAGCCTCATTCATAAGATAATAAAAAAATACAGCACACAGCGCAGGCGACTTTAACAGCACCTGTCAAACTAGTTGGTGACACTTCGCGAGCGATTACTACGTACATACAAACGCTTTCCCCCCTTCCGACAGAGTCTCTCGGAAGAAAGGAGAAAATGTTCATTCCGCATCTTGCATAATAATCTTTACCTCTACGCGATAATAAAATCTAATAGAAAGAGAGATTAAAAAATGATTCTGCTTCAACTAAATAAAAAGAGAGTTTTCGCTGCTAAATGCTTGTTGTCAAACATTAATTAAACCGGATGACAACATTGATCGCGAGCCGCTTGCAACAAAAACATCGTTTATGGTCGTCAAAACCCTGACGGTTTTCTACTTGATGAAATGCGTGTTAGACATGGCGGTGTTTCGGATAATGATCGATCATGTGCTTTAGTGATTGTTTGTTGCTGTTCAATCAATGTATATGCGCCGCCATTGTTAACAGCGAAACAACAGACACTGAAAATGCTGTTCCCCAAATCGATATACTATATATTTTTTAATTTGATGAATGAGATTAAATCATATTTCCCTCCCTCCGTTCATGCATGATTTTTGAAAAGTGAAAAACTTGTCTTTGAATGCTGCGAACAAGATTAAATCAAAAGATTTTATTTGTGGACTATCGCGTGTCCAAAACAGTTCTCAGCACAGAAATTAGAATTTTCTAAATCGGCCAGCCTCCGTAAGTTAGGCAGATCTTTAATAAATTAAGTGAGAAATGACTTCGGCATGATACACAGGATTGCTGTTAGCTCACGAACATTTGAGCTCCTCACGTGAGAGCGAATGAATAGATAGTTCCAGGAAAGAATAAAAGATGATTGATGACAATGGGGCTGTGAATAACCGAAGGTGTGGACTGCATTAAGCAAAGAAAAGAACGTCAGAGCGCGGGCGAATTCGAATATGCAATTACGTTGTAACAAAGGTGTATGGCTTTCCAAGAAATTTAGAAACTCATTTCGGATTGCGTTTAATAACAGAAATAATAATAGAAGAATTAAATAAAAGTGTCGCAAGCGACAATTGGATAGGAGAGATGGTGTTCGAAATGTCTGTTATTTCCACTTTTACAGGAAGATTAGATGAAAATTAGATCTAGGGAATATAATTGATACATATTGATTTATAAGATTTTACACAAGTTTCAGCAAATAAGATATTGACAAGTCATTCAAAAAAATTTGATAAATGGAAGTATGTTTTTATTTACTTGTATGCATCGTCTATATCACACGACCATATCCGACATTTATCCTGATTTATTGCTGCGAAAGTATCTTTTAATGTAGCAATGAAAGAAGTAATAGCATATAAAGAAAAGAAAAAAAAAAAAAAAAAAGCGAAAGTGACCATATTTACTGCTACTACTTTTTTCGATTTTTAGACCAAAGGGCATTAGCCCAGAAGGGCTATTAATTTCGTTTTGACATTTTGCGTTGAAAGCTTTAAATGTCGGATCACTTTTTAGACTGTTGCCACCAAATATTACAGCCCTGTATTATATTTAAAGAAATTAAATAATGAAGTATCTGCATAAACGTATGTTTGTTTCTCGCATTATGATAAAACGACGGTACCTAGAGCCATCAAATTTTGAATAACGTACGTTTGCACCAGAATATGGGCATCTGGAAGCCCAAATTTGGAATTTGAAATTTTTTTATTATATATTTCACATTTTGTAAAACGTTAACGAATTTTCTATTAACAAACTCAACGATTTCAAAGCGAGCAATGGCAACAGGAAAAAAAAAATCTCCAGCGCGCGAGACTGTAAAACGGAAATTCTAAAAATATGCTCATTTTAAAATTATTTTATGACATTGCTGTTTAACTGAATTTTATGATTTAAGTGCGAAGAATATGGTATTTAGTAAATAAAGGTAACCCACAAAACATTAAAAAAACGCCCCTCTGGGCATGATGTAAAATCTGAAACCTTTCAGATTTTTTTTTTTTTTCCCTCCCAAATGTAGTCTAGAATTATCTGCAATGTAGTAGTTTTTAAAGAGTTCGAAAAATATCTGGTAAGAGTTAAAAGCCCGAAAAGTTAATTAAATTTACAATGAATGATAATCGTAAAATTGATAAGGTAATGTTTAAGTAATCGATGAAAGATATCACAAAAGTCATGCCTTTGTCTTGCTTGTGCCTTTGAGGTAGAACCCCATTCTGCTGAGGTGCTAATTTTCTGAATCACTTTCATCACCTTTCTAATCAGACGAAATAATCACCATTGTAACAGGTCAAGGTAGAAATACGCCTCGATGTTTTATTGAAAGGCCAAAAAGGGGGAGGGAAGCGCCGAATACATTTGCTTGGGAAATTACGAAAAGACATTTGGTTTTAATAAATTCTGTTTCCATTTAGCAACAGAAAGAAAAGTTTCCATGCCCCATATCTGGACATTTTGAAGATTAATCATTCTGCACAAATGAATTATCACTTCATCAATAAATAACTACTACACAAGCAACAAAGTCCTTATCTTGGAATGCTTCTTGGATTGTTTACAAAATTTCCATCGCCTGATATAATCATCTGGATTTAAACATTGCAATATCCGCAAACGGTATAGCTTCTTAAGTACTCCCAGCAATTATCACCCTCCCTTGGTTCGGAATAGCGAATTCGCAGTTAACACTATTTGCATACTTTTGCAAGCTACGCGTAAAACTCAACTTTTGCGCTGTTTCTTTAAAACAGCTTAGCTACAGGCGTGCTTGTCTTCACATAGGCAAATAGCATTCTTTATTTGTCGATGCCATCGAAGAGTAGTCTGATGGTAGTTGGTGGATCGGTAACACATTGCCTTGAAAGTTCACATTGCAAAGTCACACAGGCAAATAGCATTCTTGAACTGTCGATACCATTGAAGAGTGGTCTGATGGGGCTTCGTGGATCGCTAACACATTGCGTTGAAAGTTCCCATTGCAAAGTAACAACTTATAAATACTTGGCGTCTGTTAAAGCAGGAAACGTTTTCTTCTAAAATCTCGCCATTTTCATAATGAAATCTTTGTCTGTTGCCAGATAAGTCACAAGAAAATTTGCACTTGAGAATTTAAAAATTTAAAATATTTCCATTGGTTATATTAATCTTAGAACGTGTAATTCACCACTTGGAAGTCATAGGTCTTCAAATTCCAGGGTAACGCTACATTATAACCTGGCTTACTTGAAATAAAATGTTAAAAAATAAACTGAAAATTAAAATAAACAACAAAAAAGAAGATCATGAAAAAAATATCAGCATCGTTAATTGCTTGAGCAAATTAATCGTTAAATGTTAAAATATTTACCACTTTTGATTCAGTTCAAAAAAGAAAAAAGGAGCTTACGTAAGGAGATTGGGAAAAAAAAAAAAAAAAAAAAAGAAATAACGTAATAAAAATTTTAAAATATTATTATTTTTTTCCTCTCTTAACATAAATTTTTGGAGCAAAACTTGCCTTTCCTCTCTTTCACACTTCTGTTAATCACGCTTAACTAGAATTTCGGTAGAGGAAAAAAATGGCGCCTCGGAAATGAGCTGCAGTTGAAGCGTGTAAATTCTAATTCATCTTATTTACCACTAATTAATGAAGTTGTCACCAGCGCTACAAACGAAATTGCGTCGTATGTATTCGCATACAAGAGTGAAAACATTGTTTAGCGCTAGTTAATTAATTTACAAAACTGCAAGAAGAGGAATTCAATTAAACATGAAGTAATTAATAGCGACAGAAATCAGGACAAAGCTCATTAACGCTGGATAATTAATAATTATGATCATATATTTAACGTGCAAGCAGTCAACAGTTATTCTCAGCGATCTCTCCTTCCAGTGAGACTTTACGCAAAGCAGATAAAATCATATTCTGTAACAGCAATGATTTGTTTCCCTTGCCAGTTTCTATTTCGTTTACACATAAAAAATTCAAAATCCTTTTCAAACTTTTTGAATTTATACTTACAACTCAGCAATACTTTTACAAGCTCGTAAATGTTTTTATCTCATAAAATTATTACTTATTTTGTTATATTTGCGTGTGATATCTAAAATCTTGAACTATTTTACGACGAAGAATTATCCATGATTATGATTATTTATTAAAACTGCTACTTTCTAAAACATTGAGAAAATTGTTCAAATCATGTTATATAAGATATTTTAATGCCGATAATTTAAGTAATTAATGTTATAAAATTTTTAATTTTTATGAGGCTTTTTTTTCAAAAATTTTATTATAAATAAATTTAAATTTTAGTTGAATTATTTTAATTGAGAGACTCGAAAGAAAGAGATTTGCCTGCTACCTGTTTCTGTTTTTTCATTTTATATATATAGCTAGAAAAGGTGAATATATATGTGAAATTATAATTTAGAATTATGATGACATTTTTAACTAGCAAACGGTCAATAGTCTACTTTTAGCAACTATTAATACACACATATAGATATGTATATATACTTATAAAATAATCTTAAATAGCTAAGTAATTGAAAACAAATAAAAAGCCGTTAAAATACTTGAAGGTGACTTATCCTTTTTCCAGAAAAACGTTGTTAAAGGAAAATATTTAAGAATAATACTTGTACAATTTATGAACTAAATAAAAAATTTTCATGACAGGAAAATTGGAAATAGTAGAGTACAAAAACATTTGTTAATCTCCTTTGTTCAAAGCTTCAAACAGAACTTGTCAAGGTAAAAGTGTTTGGAAGCTTCATACCAAGCTGATTGTTAATTAATATATACTTATAAATATTTAACTAGAAATAAATTAAAATCTACTTCCTAGGACCAAAAAATTCAAATCTGAAAAAGTAATCAGACTAAAATTGAGTAAAAATTAAGAAAATGTTATACTAAATTAAATTATTCGAAAATAAAATGACGATAATAAATTGATCTGAGTTCGATGATGTTCTTCGGGAGAATGGCTTTTCTCAATTGAATTCTTAGAGGCCATTGGCCTGAAAAATACAGAACTGAGATCAGTTTATTATCGTTATTCAGTTTTCAAATAATTTTTTTAATTTAGTACAATATTTTCTAATTTTTGCTCAAGTAGTAGACAGATTACTTTTTGTAGTCTTGTATTTTTTTACAACTTTTTTTTTTTTTTTTAAAGTCCTAAGAAGAGGATTTGAGTTTATTTCTAGTTGTATTACCATTTATAAGCTGCTTTTGGGCTTAATATTTATTAGTTATTAAACTGTATGTATATTTTTTGTTCACTTTTCATATATAGAGACACTCAATTTCATATATAGAGACGTAGAGAGACACTCAATCATGTACACTCATACTACGCATGTATGCATACTAAGAAATTACAGGCACATTTTTACATTTTTAAAACGTTATTTTCTTCTATGCCATTTTCAGTTATTCAACAAATATTCATATACAGGATGACATTCAACAAAATCAGAGTTCAGGGTTGTAGGCAATAAACAAAAATAAGGCGCCCAGTTTAACCTTTTGGGGCAGAAATTTTGTATCTGTCTGCAGTAGTTGAAAAGAAAAAAAATGATTAAATTTGTACAAAATATGAAATAAGTCAAAAACAAACTGTAAATTCAAAATTTGGACTTTCATGCAATGTTCGGATGGAGAGCTGCATGTACTAAAAATTCGGTGGGTCTAGGTGCCGACGTTTTTCTACAGTGCGATGAACATGCATACATACATACACAAATACAGATTCTTCAGTATTTTATTTTAAAAAAAGTTCATCGCTATATAACATTTGGTGGCAAATTGGCAATGAAAAATGGAGTATAATATTTCTTTTAAATAAACTTCACCAGGTTTTCAAATATGAGCTTTAAGTTTATTAAAATTATCTTTATTTTGCTACATGAAGGGATTAAGAATTATCGGATTTGGGAACAACTCTTTGTGAAAAAGATAAAAATGAGAGAAGAGCAGGTAGAAGATACGAATAATAATTAACACCAAAAATTAAAATTTATTATATTCAAATATCTAATCCACACTTCAGTTTGTAGGAAGCTACTACTTTTAAAAAAAAGTGAGAAAATATAAAAGAAACTTTTTAAAAAGTTCCTTTTTTTCATTAATTTTCATATTAATCCTTTCTTCATTAGGTAATATACTTAGAGCAACTGTGTCTTTGTGCACACGTTTATTAGTAGAGTTATGAATTTGTTAAAAAGAGTTAATTTTTAAAATTTAAATATTTCTAAAGGTCTTATCAGAACTATAATAAGGTAAGTCGACTCAAAATATATTACAAAGTAAACTTCCAAAATATTTCAATAAAAAGATGATTAAAGCAGCGTTTCTTTAAGGTTCGGCTAATTATTCAAGGTAAAAAGTAAGTAAAATCTATAATAATTTTCTCCAGTCAGTAAAAATAGAATTATATAAGCTGTCAAAAAAATCAAGCATGGCAATATAATACTATAATATTATTTTATATTTAGCCCGAATGGGCTATTATTTTGGTGGATATTATCGAAACTAGATTTGGTGGTGTATAATTTTAAATGTCTGAATCACTTTTCAAGTTGTTGCCACGTATCGTCCTGCAGTACTTGAAGAATCTGTATGAATGTATATGTTTCCCGCACTGTAAAAAAACCACGGTACCTAGGGCCATTAAATTTTGAGTAAGTTCTCCACTCGAACATGTCCACCTCGAAGCTCGAATTTTGAACCTCGAAATTTTGAACCTATTTCATATTTTATAAAACTTACTGAATTTTTAACAAACGGGACGATTTGAAATCGAACACTGTACGGATTGGAACATTGTTATCTTCAGAGCGCAAGACTGTCCATCGGTAATTCTAAAGATATGCTGTTTTTAATTATTTTGGGATTTCGCTATTAAGTTGAATTTTATACGACGTAAGCGCGAAAAGCATGGTATTTAATTAATTAATTTAACCCATAAAACGTTAATAATAAAAATACAAAAAAAATTTTTCAAGCCATCTTATTAAAAAAACTTTACATTGATATGTTAAACTGAAAAAAAGCTGAAAAACTAGAAAAATATATGCCAGCACTTAACACTTCAGTGGGAATTCTAAACACATGTTGCTTTTAAAATTTTTGCAATTTTGTTGTTGAATTGTATATGGCCTAAGAGCGAGGAAAATGGTTCTTAATAATAAAGCTAAAAGGACAAAAAGAAGTGGTTCAGCAGGAGTGAGAGCAACAACAGACTGGTAGACTACGAGCTCAGCGTAAGGTGTAGAAAAACCTTAACAGACCCTTTTGGGCGACCGTTAAAATCTGAGCCCTTTTAGACTTTTCTTTCATTTTTTTTAATATACGCATTTTTCAATACATACATACATATATATATATATATATATATAGATAGATAGATATTCCTGGGACTTTATTTTTACAAGTTAAATGTATTACACGCACTTAGTGGTGATTAGAGCACCTTTACGTCACTTTAACTAAACATTTATTTCTAGCTTCAATATTTCTTGTGGCATCTACATATTTATCCATGCACTTAAAACGTCTTCTTTGAGCATTCAAAATAGTTCCCTCTCTTTCCAGTAGTAGAATTATTTTTTGAATTTATTCTATTAAAAGATGCGGGATATAAACTTGAAGCCTACGAAGTGTTCAAATATAGTCCATTTCAAACATTAATTTCAAGAGTCACTTACGAAAAAAGATTTAAAATAACTCCGTGAATAAGTAAATTCAACTCATGGAAATAACATTTTAATATAATGGGGATTTTACGCCTGTTAAAAAACTGCAAATGCCACACGATTTTACTTTTTCGTCAAAGTTCGGCAAAGTAACAAAGGGAAATGTGAGGACATATCAGTAAGTTCTCCAAAAATAAATTTAGTTTTTGGAATTTGTTTTCATAGAAACATATTACAATTATCTTTTAAGAAATTATCCGTCATTTTAATATTGATATTTACACACTTTTTTTATTTCACATAACAGAAAGCCTTTCATCTATAAAAATATTATTCTTATTAAAATGTGTCTCTATAATTCATTTAAAACAAAGTAAACCTTTCGGCGACTTTTATTACATGAACAATGCATAATTTCTACTTTTAATTAAATTATAAAGTAGCTCCTAGAACGCTGAACTATTGTTTGATACTAAGACCTGTTATTAAATACTAATAAAAAGCAAAAATTTCTTAATTATGTAGTGATACCCTTGCAGGATTTCTGAGATCAACAAAGCTTTTATCTGCCGTCGAAGTGAATCATGAGAATTGTGTCAGTTCTCACGTTTCTGCGGTTAACATGTCAGTAAGTACATAAATTAAGAATTATCAAATAGGAAAGTTCAGTATTAGATCAATATTGCTTTTGAGCGAAAAACTGGAATAATTTTTGAAGAAGGAAGATGCCGTTGAAAAGAGCGATAAAAATAGAAAATAAAATATAAAGACACCTCTTTTAATTTCTAAGCAAGTTTTTGATAATGTATGTGTCCTTGGTCATACAGCCTCAATAGAATTTCGTTTCGCTACTCGAGCAAAGTGCTTCACCAGAGTATATCTTTGCATTATTATTATTTACGTGGTCCGCCTTAAGGCACTACACGGAAGTGAGGGATGCCATCATGGAGAACGAGAACTTTCAAAGGGAAATTGGCTCGTATTAACACGTTACACATACAGAAACTCAGGCAAACGCACATGCAGCCAGCCCGTTCGCGGGATTCGGACCTCAGACTGAACTACTAAAGACATTCCCATGTTCCCGTGACTTTAGCGCTCGGCTGTTGCTGGGCCAGGATATATCTTTAAAAACCGAATTTCGCTTTACAAGCTGTTTAATGACTATGCATTCACAAAGGCCGAAAAAATTATTTTACAAAACATAAGTTATTTTTAATCTCAATAAATATTCTTAATGGCGAGATAAATGGTCATTATCTAGCATAACTATTTGCAGGAAAGTATTTGCAAAAAGAAAGAAGAACAGAATTAGACAAAGTGATTTCTGTCATTTACATTTAACAAAAATAGTTGCTTGAAGCAACAGCACCAAACACGCAGAAATTACAGACTCTGTAGAATAAACTTCAAGAAAGATTAAACTGAACGAGAGTAAATGTAAACGATCATTATAAAAATATGAGATAAATATAATTAAATCATTTGTTCCTTCTATTAGTTAACAATTTTATGTTGTCTGCCCATTTTCCCCTAAATACGAGTAGAATAGTTATTTTATTAATTTGCAAAATTTAGTTCGTTAATTAAATTGAATACGTATGTTCTCTCTAAATGAAATTCTTAAAGATTCACTTACTTGGCTCTTCCGCAATGTACATGAATATGAGTCATGGTACACGTAATCTGACTACAAGCAGTTTTTCTTAGAAAGTATTGTATGAAGGCGAGCTGCAGTTAGTTTCATTTGCAAACTCTCTATCATGAAGACATTCCTTTCCTTAAGCAAATAAGCTTCGTATGCTTTGCTAACTAATTAAACCAAATCAAATTCTAAATGAAAAAGTTATTTTGATAAGTCAAAAATTAATTTTATATAACAAGATTTTTCTGTTCATATGCTATGCGTTCTGCTTTTCAAAGATTATCACATTTTTACCATTCATTCATTCATTATCACTGTTGCGGGGATATTGCTGTTTGAACGCAACGTGTCCGGCTTATGACACTTAAGCCCGAAGGGCACATGACGGTGTAATGTCAGGACCGGGTAGCAGGAGGATTGGAATTGGGAAGAGAGGGGTGACTGCAGGACATCACAAGTGGGAAAAACGAGCAGAGCCGAAGACCATGAGAGGCGAAGACAGAGTGGATAATCTGATGTGATATTTACCATTTGTTTGGAAACGTAAATGTTCGAAAAGTAACCACCACTAAAAAGTCTTATTTTAATTTTTGATTTTTCTTCAAAACTGCTTTAGTGCAAATGCAAGCCTAAAACGCCTTCCTCTCCTTAACAGAGGATTTTAGTCGACAATTGCTTTTGAAAGGGAGATTATTTTTACATTATTTCAAAATGAAATAAATATTACAACTGGCTGTCCTTTTCCTTGAAATATTAAAATTATTCCAGATGTGGATCATAACGATAATTACACACAAACTTCAATTTTGGCAACTGAAAAATTTAAGCGTACTCAGGCGGAAAGAATATTACCTACTATTAGAACTGTAAACACGTCTTCAAATAAAAGCAAGTCCAAAATTGAGATCGAATTTTACTATTTGTTAATGTTGCAGCTTATTCTTCAGAAAACAACATGCATGCATTATTTATTTATTCAAATTTCATGACGTTTTATCGTTTAACGTTAATTAATGAGTAGTTCCTGTTATTCCATACCAGCATATAAGCGTTTATAACTATTTTTGATTTTAATGACATTGTTTTCTTTTTACATGGTGTTCGTCCATCATTAAAGCATCTAATTTATCCTACTGCAAAATGATTTACAGAAGCATGAAGAACAAGGCTGATAATTTAGAAGTGAAACAACAAAAATCAGCAAATTTTCACAGGTCTGGTTTCGATGGTTTTCACCAACCATCACCCTCAGTTGCCAAAGTGCAAATGAACGAGATAAGATATAGTGTTTGACTTCTAAATTAGTATTTATTAGTCGTGTTATTTTACCTTAATTAACAAGATTGATATTTGAGTAATTTCCTTTTCTTCTTATTATTTTTATTTATTTATTTGGTACTTAAATTAACAAGAATTAGGTAATTAACAAGAGTTAGGTTGCTCAAAACAGCTGGTTAAGCCAGCTTTACTAACTAAACCCAAATTAAATGCATACGATGACCATTTCGTTGGGTCATTTGATGACCATTTGTTTTTCGAGATAATGTTTTTCAAATTTTCAGCAATGTTAAGTATTATGGCTCTTAATATGTTTCTTTCTTAAAGAATAATCTTTTATAAATTAAAAAAACTGGAAGTATGGAAACTGCTATAAGCATGTTATTTTTGAAAATAACTTGTTTCAATAAATGGTGAAAAATGACAGCAAACTAAACTCTGTATGAATTTTACTAAATCATATATTCTGATATGCACTGTAGATAATTTTAAATGTAAGACATAACTAAAACTTAACTCTTTAACTCGAATGTGACTTTATATCTGTTACGAGTTCAATAACAACATACGCTGCATTATGAATCCAATAAAAAAAAAACTAACCGCATCAGTATTTCGTAGTTTCCTACTTAACGTCCTACCAAGATTTTCGTGACAGGAAGATACCCAAGCAATCAAACAGCTAAATTACGATACTTATTATGAATCAAGTGCGGAAACTCGGCGAACTGAGACATAACGACTTCGGCGAGGACAACGCCAAGCGTTTTGACAACCACCAATCATTGGCAGTTTACTGCATTTCGAAGAACCGACGAAAACGACAACACGAATAAACAATAGATATAATAATAGGAAACGAATACAGAGAAAAGCATCAGGACATTGAATATGAGATTTGTCACGAAATATTAACTCATAGTAGCCTGCTTTTTCAATGCCAAAAAAGGGTTAAATTTCGCTTCTGTTTTTGATCTAAAAGAATTAAGAACCAGTTAATTTAAGCATCGGGTTAAAAAAACACATATTAAGTAATTGTTTACGCATGAAAAGAATTAGCATACACAGCTAAAATAAAAATGTTGGAAATTATAATTTTGTAAGAATTAAGTCAATGATAAAAAGTCGATAAAACCACAAAGTAGCTCTATTTCTGGCAATGGAAATGCGCTAGTTTTATGAAGCTTTCATAACTAGCTCTTCTCACGTGGACGTGAAGAGAAAGCAATGTAGAAAAGCATTTTCATTATAGGCAGATAGCCCTGTGCTTTTCATAATTATATAACCATATCTATATTTTTGAAATCCTCTTTTTATGCATAAAACAAATACCAAAACTATTTGTTGGAATGATATTTATCAATCCGTATTTATATCACGAAGTCATATTCACGATGCGTAATGTGCAATAAATCGCAAATAATTTTAATTTAAGCAAGAGCTAAAATCTAATCCATTAACCTGAACATAATTGTTCATCGGTATTCAAGGGATATCAAGTGTTCTCTAATTAGAAAGTAATAGTTTCTAATTTGGTATATTATATTTTCATAAGAAGCGTTATAAGTTCGGTATATTAATAATAATAAAACAGGCTGACTCTAGAAGCCCCTCTTTTTTACTTCCTGCTATATAAATATTGCAAAATTTTTCCAAAAGATAATTTTAGTAGCTATTATTACTTATAAATGAATATTTATTCTTATTGATATTATTGCCTAACTAATAAACTCTAGTCAAATAGTTGTCTTAATGTATGATTAATGGATCGGAATTTCTTGACTTGATACTAAAAACTTCGAAATATGAAACAAAATTCCAAGCAAAATTTCAATCTTTTTTTAATTAAGCTGCTGACAGTTGGATTATTTAAAAATAAGCAAAACTTTCCTACTGACAGGTACAGATACAGGTTGAAGCAAGGCCAACACCTGTGTATTCCAGAAGGTACATAAAGTATCGCCAGACTTTATTAACTGTTAAGATGCGTCCGAAGTTTGAAGGAGAAAAACACATTATGGGACAGTCTGAGAATCTCCCACATCTCTTCCTTTACCACCAGCTAATTCGACAGGATTTCGGGCTGGCTTGCAATGTATTTTGAGTTCTCCCTTACCGCAAATATACTGCAAACTTACAAACATTTATGCCTTCTTTCCAACTCAAGTGCAGAAATATTCAAGAAGTTTCCTTAATTAATTTTAAACAATTATGGAAGTTTCACCCCCTCTCGCCTTGTTTTTCCCCAAATGACAGGACATTAGCTTCTTAAATATAGAAATCAAAAAATTAAAATTTTAGGAGATTTCCTAATTCTTAATTTTGAGTTTATATGCACCTCTTCTGTATATCAGTTTAGAAAGTCCTCCAAGTAGGTATCTTTCTCCTTAGGCAGATAACCCCCGTATGCGCATAATAAAACAAACAAAACCATCTATATATATCAGTAATATTTTACATACAAGATACGTTGTATCCTCCCTCCGGTAAACCAAATTTGATTCTAAAAACCAATTAATTTAAAAGGTTACAATTTGGATTTAAAACATATAAATAAGTATTTTGCTTTCTTTGAAGATTTTTCAATAAAAAGCAGATTTGAATATTATTATCTACGCTATGAAGATGCTATAATGATCATTACCCTGTACATCATGAATTCAGTATTGACCGTCCAGTAAACAGCTTTATGAATAGCAATAATTACCTTTTATTTTTCTTGTCATATTACCTTTTAGCTATGTTAAAAGGCAAATAAACGCTAAATATGCATATGGTTTAAAAATGCTTGATAATAATTCAGTTCATATTTCATATATGTGCGTGTTTAGCTTTTCGTATTGATTTATGTAAATATTTTCGGTTGCACAATGTACAAATCATTCAGAGCATAATCTTTATTCAGATAATACATCCTAGTTACACAGGAATTTTTATATTACACATAATAAGTGCTTCCTTGTGTTGCTTGCTACTGAGATTTGCAACTAAAGTACTGGTAAATAAATGATTGCGTATTTCGAGCCTTGTTTGCACGAGCTGGCTGTGGTGATAGTTAGCCAAATTCACCTCATAAGCAGAGTTCATATATCTGGTCTTCACCTCAGAGTTTATGTGGTGATATTTAGCCAAATTCAGGCTATAATTTTAGGAAGTATTCATGACCTAACGATGACCTAACGCTTTTGACTTCACTGCTCAGCATGTTCAGCTCATCTGACCGAAGCAGCATATAAAAAATGAGTGTTTTTCAAATTTTTTTCCTAACATATGTGAATTACTTTAATTTATAAGTGTTTCTATTACAATTAACTGTGAAGGTTAATCCACTGGCTTTTGAATAGCTTTATTATAATATTTTTATCACGTTTGCTATTAAATATCGAGAAAATGCTCTGCCACTTTTCATCACACTTATAATTAATTATCTATGGAAATGAATTTTTCTACAGTGACCTTTTACATTCCTTTTATATCGTGTCACTAACTAAATGCCAAAAAAAAAAAAAAAAAAAAAAAAAAAATGATTTTTTTCCTCTCTCTTTCAATTTACAGAAAATAACTGGCACGTAAACAAAGAATTTAACTTGACAGCTCTAGGGAATTATTCCAGGTCTTCAGTAAGCAGTCGTCTCCTTTAAATTAATCTTCTAGAAGGGATCCATTTATTACACTCAGAAGGAGAATACTGTTGCAAGATTTAAAATTGAAAGTAATGCTGCAATTCTTTCCAGACTCATTTAAGCTCCCAAAACAAAATGTACAGTACTCCCAAAAAAAAATTTACAATACTTAATACGAAAACAAATTTACAATATTGTTCAGCGACATGAAATAATGATTTCCAGTTCTCCACTTTCTCTTCCAAATTTTGCTATAAAAATTGTTTATAAGCGTATTAAATGTGTATGTTTGATTTTCTTTCTACTTATTTCAAATTTTACCACTTTAAAATGTTGCGCTGTGTAATTTAATGTCGGAAATAACTCATAACTTGCTGCTCTATCTGGAATTTATATACAGTATAATTATCTGAATATTTAAACAGTTCATTAAACCACCACCACCATACTGTGGTTTCAGATATTACTGACACAATTACTTGCAAACTGAATTTCATGTTAAATTCGACCAGTCTGATAACAATAAATAAAGTATTCTTACTTTTATTCTTACTTTTATATTCTTACTTTATACTAAATTCTTACTTTTATACTAAAAGTTTTGTATTATCAATAAGTAATGGTATTCATTACTTATTGATAATACAAAACTTTTAGTATAAAAGTAGGAATTATGTGGTAAAATAGAACCTATCGCTAATAGGATATTTCTAGGGGAAAAGAAAACGTTGCAGTCTTTGATGACTGGCTATGGCTGTTAAGTGCTGAAGATCATAGCAAGCCAACTAATTTTATTTGAATGTTCCAAATAATTTTGATTAATTAATTTTTGTAACTTTAATTTGAATTAGCTTTTGTAAGATATTAAATTAACTGGCATTTTCCTAAAATTAGCTTCTGTAACGACATGTAATTTAATTTTGTACTCAATTGTTTCTAATTTAATGTGAGCCTTTGCTCAATATAAAAAAATGTGCATGTAAAATGTTGTATGTCTTCAGACTCAGAAAAATATATTCATCAAGAAGTCACAGCCCAGCAAAACTAATAACCTTCTCTTAACCTTGCAGTAGTAGTTCATGACTAGACTAAGAGAACTTTGGTAAGATATTATTTTTAAAGCTTAGTTTCTTTCTAATTTACTAATAATTATTTTTTAAGTTTTTTTCTAAGTTCACCGTAATTGCACTACTGCTAAGTCCCTGAATCGATGCAAAAGGTCAAATCTAAACCTGCGCTTGTACCTAATCCTGTAACATTAAGAGAGAGAAGGGGTCCAAAAGTTTCAAATTAGACATTTTTTTTTTTTTAAATTTGAACTTGAACTTTTTCGTGAATATTAGCTATTAAAGGATGAGAAATTTTATAAAATGCTTTTCCTGCCATTGTTTTAAAGTTAATAAGACAGTGTCAAGTATGATTTAAGTCCAAAATATTTTCGAACAATTTTTTAGTCCAAAGGGGCAATATGCCCAAAACGACTATTAATTTTGTTTTGGCATTTTGCGTTGGTTCACTATAAATGTCGCTTCATTTTTTGAATTGTTGCCACCAAATATTAGAGCCCTGCATTATATTAAAAGAAATTAAATAATGAAGAATCTGCATAAATGTATGTAGGTTTCTCGCACTGTGATAAAACAACGGTACCTAGAGCCATCCAATTTTGAATGACGTACGTTTTTACCCGAATATGGGTATTCAGAAGCCCAAATTTGGTATTCGGAAAGTATTTTATTATCTATTTCATGTTTTGTAAAACTTAATGAATTTTTGATTTACAAACTCAAGAATTTCAAAGCAAGCAATGGCAACACTGTATCAAAAAAAAAAAAAAAGTTTTTGTCTCCAGAACCCGAGACTGTGTATCAGAAACTCTAAAGATATGCTCATTTTAGAATTATTTTGTGATATTACTGTTGAACTGAATTTTACCGTTAAGTCCGAAGAAAATATAATAAAATATAATAAATAAAGGTTACTCACAAAACATTTAAAAAATGCTCCTTTGGGCGTAATGTAAAGTCTGAAAGCTTTCAAATTTTTTTAAAAATTTTATTTGTTTTTTACTTCCGGCAAGACTTCACAAGCAACAATGTACTGATTTAATATTTGGCGATCAAGCACCATCTATAGCAATAATTTAAAACTGTTTTAAAGAATCCTTAGAATTCTTTAAATTAGTGTAGTTTGAATGTTAAATTTCGTAAAGATTTATTTTAAAATGTTGTGAAACCAGAAAACATTAATGCTTCGCAACATAATAGTTACTGCAGATCGTCACATCACATAAAATGAAACCGAGGTATCTGAAAATTTCAAAGACTTGAGTATATTCAATTTTACAAGATCATTTAAAAGTGAAAAGTATATGTTTTGATTCCACACAATTTAACTCTAGCTCTGAAGGATATTCATGTCAAATGGCTTAAGGTAAACCTCAAAAAACCCAACTCTAGTTCTTCGAAATATCCCTTCGACAATGTAGAAGGTGGCGAAATGTGGGAAGTGTTACTACGAACCCAAAACGCAACAGCAATCTACTGCTTTTCGTGTTTCAAAATGAATTAAATGCTACATAAGTTATTCGTAAAGAACTTCAAAAACAATATTTGATATGTTTTTTGGTAAATCCGCTCATGCAAGAACATTGCATCGGAGAATCGTAGAACAAGAAGTATTGATTTGTATGTAAAAATTTACTTGTTAGAAATCGTTGCCGAACACGGGAAAAGAAATAAAAAAACAAATAAATAAATAAAATAAAATAAAAAAGAATTAACAAAAAGTGCTCCATCACTTTGTATTATTATTCATTCTCACACGCTGAATTTCAAACTATCAATAATTAGAAGTGAGGGAAAAAATGATTCATGAAGTCATTGCCTTCGTCTTATTTAGCAACTAGTGACTAATAACGACGAATAATTAATTAATTATGCTCTATAATAATGACTATGACCAATAATTTAAGGGACCAAAAAAAGCATTTGACATTTACATACTATACGGATATGTTAAACAAATTTGGAAATTGGAATAACTGTTTCGAAAATTTGTTATTCTAAATGAAAAACTGAATTAATTCTAAACGTGAATATTTTGAAAAGCAATAAACTGATATATTTCGACATAAAAATATTTTGTGCTTGTTTTCTATAAACTTAAGTACTGGACTAGGTACCTCTTTTTCACAATTATCCTAATTAATATCATCAAATAACTATAAGGAAAATATACCTTAGAACTTTTACTCAAAAGCAGAATTAGCTAAGTTCATTCATTATCTTGGAATTTTTTTTTCCTTAACTATTTTTAAATCTTGTACGGATAAATACAGAAGTATGGTAGATCCATCATTTCATGCTTCCGTGCATGGTTAACTTCCGAAGCGGTTGAATTTCTTTATTTTTCATTCTTATTTTATTTGAAATTCATGGCACGAATCTTCTTGTTTTAGGTTTCAACACGTTCACCCTAAGCATTGGTAGACAGAGTTATAATTGGGCATGAATCATGTATTTTTCTATATTCGCTGAGCTTTCTCTTATTTTCCTCATTATATGATATTACTCTGTTATCATGCTACTCGATAGTTGTGGTGTCGGGTATTAGACGAATATTGCTTCAAACTATATGCAAACAACGCCGTTTCAAAATAAATAGTCTTGCAACTGAACAGCTCAAAGTAAAGTGAAAGAAGTTTTGTAGCATAATAAAAATCGGGAAAGAGGACCGAAAAAGAGAAAGAGAAAAAAAAAAAAAAAAAAAAAGATACAAAAAAAATTTTAATTAAAAAACCTGAAAGCTTTTAAATTTTATGCTACACGCAAAGGGGCGTTTTTTTAACCTTTTCGATGCTACCTCTATTTATTAAATATCATGTTCTTCGGGTGGAAACGTACGTTATTCAAAATTTGCTGGCTCTAGGTACGGTTGTTTTATCAGAATGCGAGAAACATACATTATATTTATGCAGATTCTTCATAGTTTAATTTCTTTAAATGCGTCTACTATTTAAATACTGAACGTCTAATATCCTACTAATACCTGTATTAGACTATTCCGCTGTAACATGGTTAAATATTACTGAATGATATTTTTAACATAATCATACTCAATTTATAAACTCCGAATTACTTATACTGTCGATAAAAGAGAATAATAATTAGAAAACGAAATAAGATTTTGCCGTGTAATTTTAAGAGCCTTTACAAAGTTATTTTTAATATAAATTTGAACACCAAACCGTCATCTTAAATGTAGTAATGGATGTTATGCGAAAATCTAACAATTTTGTGTTCCGCTTTCTCAAGAAATTAAACATTTTCAACGTAAAAGCTAATATTTTGAATTAATAGGATCTATGGTACATATCCTATAATATTATTTGTTAAATTAAACTCCATGATATTTTTTTTTTAATAATTCTCGAACTTCTGTATTTAGAGATGAATGAAGACCTTTTGAAGCTGAAGATTTAAGGCATATGCTACGCATGGTCTGTAATTGTATTATATTCTCTTTTTATCCCAGAAAAGTTAATTAACTATACGACATTCAAAGCTTAGATAATGGATTAGCGATCTGTATTATGAAAATCTAAACAATAATCACTTGCTGAAAATGTAGACCACAAGTATATTATAGGACATTTCTGATTATGTATATTGGAATTGGCTTTTAGTTTCGTGGTAAAATTACAAGGTATTTTCTCTCTCCTTTTCGCATATGCCTTCGCGGTGTTATTGAAAGCATTCTCGACGCGTATTCGAGAGGTCCAGGGTTCGAATCCCGGGGAGGGCTCTGCACATTTTTCACATCTCGTGCTTAAAAAAAAAAAAAAAAAAAAAAAAAAAAAAACTTAATGCACTAGTTATGCACTAGTGCCACTGGAACTAAAAAGGTGGGGGACGATAATTCGTCACCAGTAGAAGGGCGACTAGATCCCTAATACCCAGTCGCCCTTTAAAAGGGGGGGATGTTTAGAAGGAATTTTCTACCTCCTTTCCGCATGTCACCGTTGCGAAACTGGAAGCATACTCGACGCGTATTCGAGAGGTCCAGGGTTCGAGTCCCGGCGGGGGCACTGTACACTTTTCACGTCTCCTGCTTCAAAGAAACCTGCTCTACAAAATGATAAACAAATATGCTTCATTGATTGGATTATTTATTCTAGGTAAAGAATACTAGAGTTATCTACGTAAGGGAAGAAATGCCTTCATGGAGAACACTTTAAAGGAAACTCCTTGATATTCATGTTATGCAAATGGAAATCTATGTAAACGTCCATACAGCAAAAACGTTACTAGGAAAGATTTACTAAAAAAAGGGGGGAGCGTCATCGATTTGTATAAAAAGTAGGTAAGGAATCTTATATGCAGAACCAAAATGTGAACTGGTCTTCCAGTTTTGGTTCATTATTCAGTAATTCATATGCTTAACATAGACTATCAAGCTTACATGATCAAAAGCTAACCTTGATGCTGAGATTTCCGTATTATAAGGAAGAGAAAAACCATAGCAAGTAATTATCTAATTTCTCGGTTTCTTCTAAATTGTTAATTAAAATACAAGAAGACAATTTCCTTTTTGAAGAGTGTTAAGTTCAGTTTTTTCGAATGTTGTCCCATCTGTCAGGTTTTTAGAGGCAATACTACTGTGTTCAAGCAATTTTATGTCTGAACATTTGGAATTAACGCCTTTGATAATAAATGAGTCATTCTAGAAAGTTTATTTCATTCTTAACATGAAATCTTAATTCTTAAACATGAAATCTGTCTATTATTCCATAATACTTCTTTGCAAATTTTTGTAGTATTTCTTGCTATTGACTAAATCAAAGCAAGAAATGTAACTGCATTGTACGTGTGTTACAAATCGATGAAAAAATTACTTCATTAAACTACTGTTAATTTTAATTAAAAATATTTTTAAATATTTTGTATTGGTAAAAATTTAACGCTATCTTATCGCCAAAACGCTCAGACTCTCAATTAAGTTACAGACGGCTTGACTTCCAAGTTTAATTAGGAAGTGAATGAATGTTTGACCCTTATTAACATTTTCCAACTCTGTTATTCATGACAATGCAGAAACTCAATTAGATCCATTATTTATGTCCTGTTTTCAGACTGAAGTTAAAATATGAAAAAAGAATAAACATGTTTTATAAATCATTCGTGTTTTGTATCTAATTTTGCTCTTCTTAACGCTTTGCTGATCGGTCTCTTTTCTGAACCTCATAAATGAATATATCTAATATTAGCATAAACAACAGAACGCAGTCCACGATTTCATGTGTTCAATGGCGTAGTTTATTGACTGCTGTAACTTGTTTGATATAAAAAAATTTTTTGAAAAAATTGCTATTTCATAAATAATAGTAAATGTATCAGAATAATATATATTTTACGTCAAGTAACATTCTCCTAGAAGGGAAATTAAAATTTGTCTGCTATGAAATTTAAAACAAAATCTAAAATTAAGAACTTAAACGCATAGTGAAGCAACTATTTTTGTTATCTAAGAATTTAAACTGCACTGCAAGTTCTCTACGTCGTCTAAGGACAAGTACCTATACCTGCAAGATAAAGCACTTCATTTTAACCCAATGTACTTCTAAAATTTGAATATTTTATTTAACAAATATTATTATTTCATAAAAACCGTCGCACTTTTAACTTTATATAACATCATAAGAAATTACACGTTCATTCAGTAGATAATTTTTGAGATCCCCATTTTTACTAACTGTGTAAAAATTTGGATCTGAATCAATTTTCTTTCAGTAATAATAATAATAATAATAATAATAATAATAACAGCAAATGGAGTGATATTATCAATATTAACACATTGGTATTATTAGTTAAAACTCTGAATGTGTGAGAAATAATTTCAATTACAGATGTGTTATTGTGTGCGCAAAGCATGCTCATGAAACAGATTATGCGAAAAAAAGAACTTATATATCTTTGCAGGAAAAAAAATCTTAAAGCTTTCATATTTTACAATCGCAAAATAATTTTAAAATGAGCATATCTTTAAAGTTTCCGATACACAGTCTCGCGCGCTGGTGATATTTTTTTTTTTTTTTTTTCCCGTACAGTGTTTCCATTGCTCGCTTTTAAATCGTTGAGTTTGTTAATCAAAAATTCGTTAAAGTTTTACAAAATATGAAATAGATAATAAAACAATTCCAAATTTGGGCTTCCAGATGCCCATATTCCGGTGAAAACGTACGTCATTCAAAATTTGATGGATCTAGGTACCGTTGTTTTATCACAATGCGAGAAACATCCATATATTTATGCAAGAAGACAATATAATTCTTCATTATTTAATTTCTTGAAATATAACACAGGGCAGTAATATTTGGTGGCAATAATTTGAAAAGTGAAACGGACATTTAAAGTTTTCGACGCAAAATGACAAAACGAAATTAATAATTAATTTTTATTTTGATACCTGGGATTATGTTTTCCAACATAAAATTTTGTGCTTGTCCATAAGGCATAAATTCAGTTTGGTTCCCGGCTGGTTCTTTAAATCAAACAAAATAACTTATTAAATGTTCATTTTCTATCCTATTCAAATTAGTTCTTGGCTGTAGTTTGTTTTAAATTTGATTCTTACTAGGGAAACGAAACTAGGGATTCTTACTAGGGACGAAATACTTTGGCTTATATTAATTATAATTAATTGACAGAGTAGAGACATTAGGTATTTTTTTGAAGCAGGAGTCATTAAAAATGAGCAACGCCTTTGCCGGGAATCGAACCACCGGCGTCTGGAATACGCGCCCAGCATGCAGACCACTACACTACGAAGGCACACTAAGAAAGCGGGAGAATAAATTTATTCAAATAAAAATAGAGCTATTCAAAAGAACGAATTATTTTGATGGGATGTAAAGAATATTCTGAACCTATGGTAGAAATTAAAAGCCATTTGATCAATTACCATTTTCCGGATAACTCTTAAATTTGATTTGTCTAGCGTAGTTACATTCTAGATTATGTAACCAAACATAGTGACAATGCCGAATCAAGAACAAAGTTTAGAATTAATAAAAAGTAATTAATCGCTTAGATGATTTTTAGATTCATGACAATTTTGTTTGTAATACAGCATTCCAACTATCTGTGCCTTATTACTTTATATTTTAAGCGAATGACATAAAAATGCCTGAAAGTATAAATATTAATAACACCGAAGTCTTTTCGTTGAATATGGCTGTCTGATAGAAATTTCTTCTTTCCTGCTCTTCCTCTGAGAGGAAGTCAGTTGTGAAATGTAAATGCCCGTTTACTGAAGAAACTCAGGAAACAATCGGAATATTATTTACAGGAGTTAACGTTAATTAATCACATATAATGCATAACGAAAGGCATAATTAACATAAGGAACGATATTATACATGTTTTTCATTACGATTTGTCTTTAATTCTTTTTTTTTTTTCCTTTTGATGCTGCGAATATCTTTTGATTCATGTTGTTTATCACATACATGTTTTTTATTAGCTTTTACTCTTCAGTATGTTATTTGATTAAAAAAATCAACTTAGAAATCTATGATAAATGTTAAAAATAATAAAAACATTCAGAAATTTTGCAAACATTATAATTTCCTATTATAAATATGCTGCATTTTATTTATAAAATGTCAAAAGAAAAGAGTACATAAATCGGTATAACATTATAAGCATTTTAAGCGATGAAACGGTGATGATTTTTTTTTAATTTCATCCCTGACTAATCAACAGTCCATCAAAATAAAACTTCAGACTAAATAAATAAATATAATTAATTTATTAATTAGTTATTAAGTTAGAGTTTAAAATTAGAGTTTTAAACGAACACAAAATTTTGATTTAAAAGCTATCTACCCAAGAGAAGCGACACGTTCTTGGATGATTTTTTTTTAAAGAGAAACTGGCTCATATACACCCTACAATTAGAAAAATCACAAAAACGCAAGTTCAATGTAGTTAGGATTCCAGTCCGAATTATTAATAACGGTTTTTGTTGGGATTCGAATTCGAATTATTATCTACTGTTCGGGCAATTCTAAATGTTCCAAAAAATATTTCAGAAAGATTTAGAGAGGCATTTCTATACTATAGTTGGAAAGATGGTTTTCTTTCCTTTATGTTTAAAGTAAAAAAAAAAAAAAATAAATAAATAAAAAAACTGAGAAGAAACTGATGTTTTAATCAAAATATAGTCATTATATTTTATACAGCAGCTATAACTTAATTGCATGGTTTTATAAACATAAGAAAACACGCATGATTATAATTTCGGAAATTCCATTCAGCCATTGTAATGTATTAATTCTATATCTTTCTCTGTACGTTTAAGATAAATAAACAAAGGATTCAAATGCCGATTTTAAAACACATATAGGATTGATCCTAAAATGCCTGTGTAAATGCTAATTCATTTGCATACTGTTTATATCACTAGCACTGCTGCTAATAATCATTATTATCATTACAGAGTTAATAACATCTAATACGAAAAATTCCCGAAACTTCATCTACAAAATTCAATTCTGTAGAAATCTATAGTGACAGCGAAAGTGCAATTGTTTCAATGACGGGTGTTTGTCCAAATAACGATCTAATTAAACAAATAAAAGACATGCTTATTTTTCTTAGCGCTTTCAGAGATATTAAACTTTTTTGGACGAAGAGTCATATTGGTACTATTGGTAACGAGTTAGCAGATAGATTGGCAAAGGCTGCCACTGAAAATCAAATTATTGATTTTGAAGAAAAAACTCCCTTTGACAGTTTGAAATCCTTGTTGAAAAGAAAAAGTTTGACTCTATGGCAAGCAAAGTGGAACGACCCAGATTCTAAAGACAGATTCATTTATAATTTAATCTCAATTGTAAGTGAGCAAAGATGCCTAAGTGACAAGTATCTAAACCAAGCTTTAGCTAATCATGGACACTTTCCCTTTTATTATAATAGGTTTTCGATTAAAAATTGTGCCTGTTCATGTGGCTTGAGTAATGTCGATACTGAGCACCTGTTGTTTAAATGTTCTTCTATGAAAAATATTGTTTTAAGATTTAATTCAGATATTGCTAAATTTAATAATTTAAAGGATCTAAGTAAAAATACAGTGACTAAATTGGAATTGTCAAATTTCATAAAATATGTATCTGTAAATGAAAGGAATTTATACATTGATTGTGTTTAAAATTCCCCTGTCTGTTTAAAGGAAAACTAGAATGTTTATGATATTCTGTTATTTTATTTCTTTGTATATGTAAGTAACATATTTTTATGAATGCAAGTAATATGTGTTATATTTTACGAAGTATGTAATAATGTGCTTTTGTTGGTGCAGCTGGTAAATCTCACCAACTCTTTAAGTTCATATTTTAGTTGTTCATTCTATTTTAAGTTATTTCAGGTAGTAAGGTGGGAGTTCTACTGCTTAATGGGCCTGATTTAGGCCTTGTTTTAGATCTCAATGTTTCTTTAGTTAAATAGCTCCACTAAGCCTTGTTAAGCCTCTAATGGAGGTACAGGAAGTTCAACCAGTCATCATAATTCTTAATTTTATGTTATAGATTATTTATATATGTAGAGATTATTAGTTTTTTCGAAGCTACAAACATGAAAAATCACCTAGATCCTTTTACAGAACTTCTACCTGTTACCTGAATGTGTTAATGATACTATAAAGGTCGCACGGGGGCATGTCATAATTTCTTATATAATCACTAGCAATAATCGTAGTAATAAAATAATTATATTTATGCTTGTTCAAATGACATGGGAAGCTTGTATTCTCGTACTTCAATCATTTTTCTAACTCACCAACGGGTAAGATGGCTCATTGGATGAAACGGTTGAAAACTGTTAATTTGAAATGAGCTTGAATTCCGGCGAATATGCTGGTTGTAAGGGTATTTGCATGATTTTCCCTGTGTAACGCATGACTCAGCTTCTCTTAGCAAGTCTTTCCGAAAGGCATACCTCCTCTTAAGCAGATAGTTCTTGTGAGCTTTAACAAACAAAACAAAAAATCTATAAACTCTTTGACATACAGACATAATTCCTCACATACATTTCGGCCTTATCAAAAATTACATTTTCGTATACTCTTTTCTCCCTGCCATCGCTTCACATCTCTTGTATAAATTTAATTCGATATTCTTATTTCATATGCTGACAATTCACCTTTTCTTTTTTTTTTTTTTTTTTTTTTTTTTTTTCAATTCTGATTAGCTATTGCTTTTCCAAAAATTTTACTATCATAATTAATAACAAAATTTTTTAAAATTTATATAAAGGTATATAATGCTTCTTAAAATAACCAGATTCAGCCTACGCTATTTTATGATGTCATGGGGAAAAAAAAAAAAAAAAAAAAAAAAAAAACCTAATTTTTTTTTTTTCATACAGAGTTAACAAATGTGAGATTTTAATGAATATGTTGGTACTTCAAGGGTCTCTGTATGTCTATCTACACGTAATGTGTATTAAACTGTCGGATATTTATCCCATTTCATAATAAATTAAACATAGTTTCCTGTATGTATTAAACCCAATCCACAATATAATTTCTAAGAGTGTAAGTATATAATAGCATTATAATTATCTTAAATACTTTTTTCCTGATTACTGTTCTGTTTTTAATTATTATGATATTTCCATAAATCAAACTGATATCGATTATTTTTCATAAAGTTTCATACTGCAGATTTTCCAGCGTACTTTTCAATCAAATTCTTTTTATAAGTATTCAAAATATCACTTTTTAATATGTCTGTAATTTAAGACAATTGGAAAACTTTCTTTACTTGTAACGACTTTCTTCACTAAAAAATACTATAATTCATTAATTGTTAAGCAGTTCTGTTAAATACATAATGAAAGTGAGAATAATCCTTATTGCTTTTCTTGTCTTATTATTTACAGTTTTAATTTTGCTACTTTTAAAGTATTCTCTAAAAGTCTGAAATATCATAGAAAAATTTGATTAAATCTCTTACATTAACATATATATATATATATCCCTAGTTTTTTTTTCTTCAAATCTTCATCTTCTGATTATTAGAATTTGCTCAGAGGGACTTTTAATTTCATTTTGGCATTTTGCGTTAGCTTACTATAAATGACGGTTCACTTTTCAAATTGTTGCTACCCCATATTAGAGCCCTGTATTATACTTAAAAAAATTAAATAATGAAGAATCTCCATAATTGTATGAATGTTTCTCACATTATGATAAAACAACAATACCTACAGATATCAAATTCTGAATAAGATAATTTTTCTCCGAATATAGGGATCTAAAAGCCCTAATCTGGAATTTGGAATTTGTTTTATTATCGATTTCATATTTTGTAACGAATTTTTACTTAACACATTCAACGATCTTAAAGAGAGCAATGGCAACACTGTATGAAAAAAAAAATTATCCCCAGCGCGCAAGGCTGTATATCGGAAATTCTAAAGATATGCCATTTTAAAATTATTTTTCGATATTGCTGTTGGATTGAATTTTTTGGTTTAAGTGCGAAGAACATGATATTTAACAAAGAAAGGTGACACATAAAACGTTAAGAAAACATCCCTTTGAGCGTAATGTAAAATCTGAAAACTTTCAGATTTTTTTTTGGGGGGGGTTGTTTTATTTTTAATATGAATCAATCTATCTATCTAATAACTGTAATAAAAACTGTTGACATCTGGTTTTAATTTAATTATAAGACCTTTTTCTTTTAGAAGATGGAAAGAGAAAGTACTTATCATTAAATAATTTAATTTCTCAAAACGTCTGTTAAGAAGTACGCATATTTAATTTTTTGCTTATTTATTTTTACTCGTATACCCTAAAATTATAGCTTGTTTTTAATAAACTTACCGCTCAATATCTCAATTCAAATAATATTTCACTTGTAATTTAAAAAAAAAAATAAAATTTGCACCTTTGAAACAAGGCAGTCATATAGAACAATCAATTTAATTTGCAAAAAGACATTTCCTATTGAAATTACCAAACTGCTTTTCTAAATAGAACTTTCAAATCCACACAAAGTTTTCTAACTCTAGCTTCCAAATAACAATTTTTAAATCCGCTTAATATCTAAAATATGGCTCATATAAGTACATTTTAGTTGTTCGAATCACTAACTAATTGTATGAATGTTTTCTAATGTAAGAATAAACATTACTTAACTAAAAAGTAATTTTTTTAATAAGGGTTATTCTCTTTATAGTTCATTGTATGGTAGCCCATAAGCGAAATTAAAGTTTTAAAAATTTTTCTTTTTCCAATAATTTTATTGCATTTCGAAATACATTTTAAAGGTTTTCGACTTTTCTATAATTTGCAACTATTTCTTCGAAATCTGTTTCATATAAATAATTATTATTGCTTGCAACTTTCTGTCACCACTACTGATTATATGAATTTGCTTTGATTTACGGATCTCTGCGTTAAATATTTTTAATTAATGAATCAGCTAATGTATTAAAAAAAAAGAAAAGTTTGTGGAAAGTACTTAAACCTATATAATACTGTTGAATGCATAAAGTAACGAAGGCATTTTTTACTTCAGCATTTTATAACGGGAGATGAAAATTACTAACGTTCTGGAAGAATGAAAAAATTTACTGCTAGTTTCAGGGGTGTCAAGCCAAAAATCTTCAAAAAATGACGATTTTGGATTTTTGCATTTTCAAATTCTCTACACTTTTAGCTTTCTAAAAATACCGTTCTTTAATCTCTATGAAAATTAGAACTGTTAAAAATCTACTTTTAATTTGTCATCGAATGCTTTGATAAATGAGGATTTTTACATAAAAACGATGTACTTTTTCTCAGGAACTACTGCTCACAGGTATCTAAAATTTTTATGGCTTATTTGTTATGTTTCCTAATATTTACTGAAATAAGTTTTTGTGATAAACTAAGAAAAAAATTTTTTTTTAAATTTTTGTTTAAGAAAAGTGCTAAATTTTACTATGCCTAACAAAATATTTTGTAAATTACTCTTAAATACTTTGTAAATTACTCTTAAATACTTATACTTAAATACTCTTAAATTCACAATGTTTCAAAAGCTCATTTCAGTATAATCAGATATGTATACTTTAATTACACAAAAAATTCAACCCTGTATTTACAGCAGATTTTCAGAAAAGGTACATCGAAAATGGCCAATTTAACATTGTCGTATAGTAGTTTCCTACACTCCTTAAGTGTCTAGAACAATCGCTGAAATGCATTTTTATATCACCTAGAGAATTCTTTCAAGTGCTAGTTTTATTTTATCCCCCCTCCTCCCCCCAAAAAAGTGTCTGATTTAATGTTCAAAATTCATTATTGCCACTCTAAGTTACATAATAGCTTTAATTTATTTCTCAGATGGCAACAGCACATTGGTTAACTCTAAGATGGATTGCTTAACAATATTTTGACGCTTTTCGATACAAATAAATTTTATTAAGATTTATACTATTACATAACTAATATAAGACGCTTCTAAACTTTTGCACTTTATATTTTGGCTACAGTATAAAACTCTTGTCATTTTTTTTTCTTCTTTTACTTTGCGTCAAAATGAAAAGCTATTAATAATACTAAAATTCACAAGTTGATGCTATAATGATGACATAGTTTGCTAACATTCATATATTTCTCGCATTTAAAAAAGGTTTTAAACCATAAAGTTTAGCTGTATTACGTAAAGGGCTGCAGTACATGTTATTTTTATTTATTAAAAGAAGAGAACATTTCGTAAAGTTATCTGCTGGTTTTTATTTCAACAAAATTCTGCTTGTAAAATTAATTGCGTTTATGATTTTTATTTAATTTACATGCCACACGTAATTACGATTAAATTAGCTTCTATGAATGGAATAGTATATTACACAAGCCACGTCTCAGGTCCTCTGAGGTCTCAGTTTGAACGTCGGAGCTGGCATGTACGTCTGGAACTGCAGTATCTTTACGGAACGGGGGCACCTGAAAATATGTCTAGTCCGAAATTATTTCGATAGGTTGCTGGTAAGGAAAGAGGGAGTAGAGTCCTTTCCGTATAACTCTGCGTACATTGACGTGCCCGAAGTCCTGTGGTAATTTTCAAAACTTCGCCTGAACTTTGTTAAAATGCAATTTACTCCAAATTACATAAAAATGAGTTTCAATCTTTTTTGGGGGAGGGGGAGGGGGTAGCATTTGTCCATCTTTCGATCACGATGATACTTACTAAGTGTTAAGCTGAAAATTTAAGTTTGAAAGTTCAAATTCTGAAGACGCTCGTCACTTCTTAAGAAGCATTGAAAACACGCGCAGGTTGTAAGAGGATTACTTTGAAGTTGTTTTCACTAAAATGCTTTTAAGTGCTATTCTATTTATTGATATTATTTCCTTTATTTATTTATTTATTTATTTTTTGTTATTTTTAAACTATTAAGAGGTTATTATTTTTAACTAATTTACAAACCTGTACAGTTTAACAAATCGCAGTATGCAGAAAATGAAATCGTAAATTCCTAATCTGTTTTTCAATTATTCAAATTTATTTAGTATTTTTCCATACTAAATAATTAAATGCTGCTATGTAAATGCGATAATGAAATTAGAATTTAACTGCACATTTATATTCCACAGATTGGAATATCTATTAATTATCCTTTTTGGCCGAGATCCAATTCAGAGGGTCAGTTTGATTCAAGTTTTGTGTTAATTGCTCGGTTAAATCAAGCCAATTTGTCATTCAAATTGTTCCCTAACATAATAAATCTGTTACTCCACGTTTTAGAAGATTTAAATATGAAATGAAAAATAAATGAATGCCCCCAGGAAATTTACGGTTTCTTTTTTAATGTCATTCTTAAATGAATAAGTATTGAACGACTAGGCTATTTAAACAAAATATTCTGATCTGTAATCGAAGATCTACTTCAGCAATGATCTAAGATGAAATCAATTCTTTAAATAAAATACTGAATTTTATTTTGCATATGCGCCGTTGTTTACATGCTACAATGCTGAAGAATATCAATTTAAAAATTAATGCCACTAAATTATTGCTGAAAGTGAGAAACTAGTTCGTCTGATATAATGTACAAGCAAATTGCAATCAGTTTAGAATTGACGGCAGGTAAAGAACAGAACGTGGATAGAAACACCTGTTTTGTTATCTAAAAGCATTCGATTAATGAACTTTTGATAAATAAATGCAATATGTCACCTTTTCTTTTATTATTTTGTTAATCGTCAGTTCTTCAAATCTTCACATATATTGAATGAATAAAAAAATAGGACGTTCTATTATTTTTTTTTTTCCTCCTTTTCTTTCGTTTTCTTTGACAAACTGTTTAACAACATTAATAGTTCACTTTGTTTTTAACATTTTCACAAAATGTATTCCATTTTTCAAAAATCGTTTACAGAAATATTAGATTAAAGAAAAATATTATGTTTCTAATAATTAAGTTGTACTTAGACTTCAATTAGGCACTAACTTGAAAATCCCAATCTGCCATTTTAATTTATAGATTATACGATATATATGTATAGTTTTTGAGACAACACTTTTATTTCTTATGAATGACATTCTTCATTAATGTTGAATTACTTGTTTATATAAAAGAATCACGTTTTCGAAGTTTTCTAAATTGCATATACAGTTCTACCTTTTATCTTATTCTTGTTGTAGTTCGTGCATTTTTTTTTTTTTTTTTAATCTTTGCTTATTATACGTGTATTAGTATTTGATTATTTATTTATCAAAAACGGAAATATATTTGATACGGTTTTAAGTCTCAAATTGTCCAGAAAAACGAAACATGTATTCAGAACTCATTAATGGACCAGTATTTTATTATTAATGGACCAGTATTATAGTATAATGCAATTTTTTTAAAATATATATATATATATATATTTTAAAAAATTGAAATTATTTTCTACATTATACATTTTAAAATTTAAAATGGTTATTTTACTAATTCAAGAGAATTTATGGATACAGACTTCCTTTTTTAAAGAAAAAAATTTATTTTAGTTTTCCTCTTGACAAGTTCTGTTTGAAACAATAAACAAGGAAGATCAATAATTTGTTTTGAAAATTTTTCATATGTCTATCTGCATAGCTTCTTGCGTTTTCTTTTTCACTGCTGCTATTATGGTTTATTTTAATTTCAATTTTAAAGATTACAATATTATTTAAACTTGTTTCAAATTCCCGTACGAAAGGCTTAACTTGATCTTTTGTCATCTTCACGATTTAACAATTTTACGCCTATAATTTTTTCAACAATTCTTTTCCTCAGGTAGTGTAATTAGGATTTATTTTACAGAATTAACTCAAACTTTATATATATATATTTTAAAAAATTGGAATTATTTTCTACGTTATACATTTTAAAATTTAAAATGGTTCTTTTACTAATTCAAGAGAATTTATGGATAAAGACTTCCTTTTTTAAAGAGGAAAATTTTCTTTAGGTGAGTCAGCTACATTCTAATGAAAATTATAACATTTAATAAAGCGTAACATGAAGCATGCAAAACTGTAAAAATGCAATTCAGATTCTGAGTTTCATTTGTTATTCTTTTATTTTCTGCTTTCAATAAAAATTCTTATTTAACAATTCTTAATCAAATCAATCAAATGGAGATCTTCTACAGTTGGACAGAAATTTATCACTAGCATATTAATTATATCGAAAATCACTAAATAGGCTGCTTTATCAAAATTGTATTTTGAGGTTTAACTTGAAAGATGTACAATAAATGAGTAATATATTTAAAAACTAATTATTCATTGCTTATATTTAGATATAACATCAGATTCAGTCCAGGTTTCTTTCACAGGCAGATGTGTGTTACTTAAAAAATATTTGAAATAAAATTCTAAACTTTGGAAAGTAGAAATTTTTACTTCCAATTTCTTTTACTAATGATTTTATAGTCACTCTCATAATTTTTAGTGTTTAAGAAATTTAATATAATTTTTGTTTTCATAGCAAACTCATTTTTTTAAAATACCAGGCGATTCATATTTGCTCAGTGATACTTGATTTATTTGGCTTTATTTAATTTTTATTTATTTTCCCCAGAAAATTTTGGCTGCATTTGTTTATCAAAATAAAATCAAAAATCTTGTTTCTCACCTAGAGTTATACATATTTTAGCTATATAAATCATTTACTTGGTAATGTAATGCATGTATGCATGATCATTGGTTCTATACACAAAATACGTAAGTTGAACATAATTTTACATTAGTAAATTACAAGAAAGGAATAATAAATCTTTTTATCCCTTTAGGTCAATGCATATACATGTCCAATCATCTGGTAATATAGAGAAATAAATAGTAGATAAATAAGCAATTGGATAGAGAAATAGATAGGTTAGCTCTCATTATAAACAGTAATAGAGTCTTTTTTGCCGACTTTTGAATGCTTTGGTTAACCGCTTTATAATTTAGGAACCAAAAGATATGGATTGAAGTTCGATTTCATTCTATAAGTGTCATAACTGAAAAAACATCACATAGATATGCTTATCCAAACAGGATACTTCTCCCTCTGAGACTGACATTTTTAAACCCCAAATTCTACTTTACTAATATGCCACTTCAACTAATATGCAACTCAAAAATATCTTCCCTAATATCAATAAATCTCTTTTAGTATTATCAGAAATTTGTTCAATAGTAGTTGGAAAATGAGTATTAATCACTGATAATTAAGTAATCCAAGAAGGAATAGTTAACATGTTAGAAAGATTTAATTTATATTTTATACAATTTATTTCTTTATTGTATACATATATAAAACTTATATTAGATTTAAAGTTGTATCTCCCGATAACAAACAAGGTGCTTACCCCACTATAGATGCTGTTTCTGAAAAATGCTCCTGCTATCAAGAATCCAGATTTAAAAACTATAATTCAAGGCAGATTTAGTTCTCTTAGCAAAGTTAACAAAGCATTAGATGTATCTGTGTCTGTTCATCTACGTATTTAATCTAAACTTTGATTACATATCCTTGAAGCAAAGGCATAATCAACAGAAAATCATTCATTGAAAAATAATGTTTTCACTTAAAACATGAGTTTTACTACTATTTTGTCTAAGTTGCATTTAATATCCTTCCCAAACAAATACTTTTTTCCAACAAACAAATTGAATTTCTCTTTCCAAGTGAGTCTTCTCCCATTTTCTCTTATTTTATACTTAAAGTATTGTTAAAGCCTATTATATTTAAAAACCTATTATTATTAGAAACCTGTTCAACAGCCTGTTTTAGTCAGTTTTCGTGGAAGTTTTTATGTCAGCTATGCTTCCTTTAAAAGGTCAACAAAAGGTCTCATGATTAACAACAGCAATGGAAAAGTACAATCGTTTCAAGTGTTTCATAATAAATGACAAAAAAAAAAAAAAAAAAAAAAATTAGTTATTAGCAAAAAGTGAAATTGATATGAATCCTGGACAGCTAAATAACTGTTCTAAAAATTACACTTTAAGAAAGGTACCAACTATGTTCAGAGCTTATGTTCTAATTTGTTTTTGGTGGGTTTTATATTCTGCAACAAGACTGCATTTAACTAAAAAATTTAATGATTTTAAGATTCATCGAAAAATGTTTACCTTGCTATTGCTGTCAAATTATTGAAAAAAAAGTGAAGCAAAAAATATTCCTTAAACAAAGTCTTCTCAGAATAGGAAATAAGTTACAATACCGGTTACTAAAAATATTGTTATTATTATTATTATTTTGAATTTGTGAATAAAGTAATTTTCAAATACTTCCTATAAAATAGAAAAATTTTGTATACATCCATAAAAATGTGATACTTCGAAACGTTTTTGGTATTTTATGGAGATTTAAATTTTTGTTGAAATTTAAGGATATATTTGTCGTATATTAAAAAATACCAATTACTTTGACACAGAAATGTTGCTATTCAAATACAGGAAGCAAATCTTTAGTTTTACGTTTAAACTTTCCGGTTTAAGTCATATAAATTTTTTACATGTTTACCGTTCACATTAATTTTCAGTAACATCATTCATTCTTGTTTTCAAATATACTTTGAAAATTTATATCAAATCTGCGTTTCAAAAATGTTTCGAATGTTTATATAAATATAAATGACTGTAAGAAGTAAGGGTTTCAGCAAGCGAAATATATTTCATGATGAAACTGGAAACTGAAAATAATGAAGTCAGTAAAATTCATAATATAGCTTTGAATGACTTACCTGAAGCTTTTTCATTCGCCTCAAGTCCTTCGAACGCTTTACTGGTCATTTCGAAGAGAGCGTCAAGTGGCGATGCGTTAGGGTTAGCAACAGCGGGACTCTCGGGAGAATCGCTTTCCGATCTCTCAGACCGTGAGTCGTCGTCGGCCGAACGAGGCCTACGCCTCGATGCCGCAGAACTGTCCAAGTCCCACGGCCGAACGATTCCGCGGACATCCGTCGACAGTGTCCGTTGGATCGATGCAGGTTTATGATTTAAAATGTCTTTGATGAAGAAAGAGCTGAGTGGTTTGCTACTGGGGGCAGCCACTGGCACCAACGGGGCACTAGGCCTCGAAGGAGCCATGCAAAGTTTTTTGATGGGTTTGAAATATTCGTCTTCTTCTGAGGCAGCTTCCACATCTGACGAGACTAAAGGATCCCCTTCAGAAGGGACACTTGTCACATCGATGTCCACTTCTTCGTTGTCTTCATCTTTGTCCTCTGTCCCAGCTTGAAGAGGTGAAGTCATTTTTTCGGAGGACTGAGATTCGGAATCTGTGTTGGTGGACATAATGTTTTCTAGGAACTTTAAGAAACTTCAGTCCGGAAATTTGGCTCGAGAATTAACCACTTAAAAGTGATTAAAATTTTATGGAATTAAATGATGAACGTATTTACAAATATTAATCATGTATGGCAAGAGTCAGAAACAGATTAGAATCAGCATTCCATTCAGATAAATACGGAAAATATTTACAGTGTTTACAAGTTATTACATCACATAGAAAATATTGCAACTTTGGCATTTATCAATAATCCAATAGGTCTGTGGCCACTTGTGTTTCGCATCAAATGCCCCAAACTTGGCAGGAACTATCAATCAGTTCTTTCGTTATTTCAGTTTGAGGCAGTTAATCATATATCACCATGATGTTAACAAAAATCAAAGTTAACAATCGAGCTCAAAACGAGTCCAGTTTACTCAAGGCATTAAATAAACAGCAGTAAAACGAAGAGCATTTGGATTGCCCAGCATCAGAATTCACATTGTTTAGCATCATGAAAGTGAGCCATCAACACATGTTGACTAGCACGCCGTATTAAGATCATTTTCACAATCTCGCCTAGAGGCGTATGCGGAGTAACACAGTCAGCGCTTAAACCTGAGTGGCACTTTTTCAAAACTCGTTGCCGCGCGTCACGCTTTTACGAATAGCTGATGAAATATGGCGTTTAAACGCCGCTGCTGACTCGGCGTACGGCCAAGCAAGGCGTTTAAGTAAGAGAACCAGTCTTCGCAAACCAGGGGGAAAGAAAGCTGTTACCCTGGTTAGTCACATAATCACTCAGTCACTCAAAGAGGCCAACTGGGGTTTGACGGTTCTGAGCCGGCCCCTTTCTTCCGTTGCAGCCCATTGGGTAGAAAACTCCACCTATATTTTGCCTCTCTTCTCCAATCATCGGGCAGATCTGAAATGATGGACATGAGGTTCAAACGATCCGTCGTAAATAGGTGCGGTCTCTACTCTTTCGTTGATAGAAAAGGGGGGATAGTAACAATTGCGCATGCGCTCACTAGGTTATAGGGGTTGCAACGTAGAAGTGATGAGAAGTGTGACGGGAAAATTTGAGGATAAGACGTCTTTGAACTTTGAAAAATTGGGGGCCGAGTCGATTTGAGAGAACTGAGTGGTTGACATCCTGTTTACGCCTTGGAAAAGAGAGGGGAAAGAAGATTCATTATTGTTTGAGGCGTGTAATTTGAGGACTTCCGTCAGGAGAGGGAAAATACAGCCGTAAATGGACGGTGTGGAGAGAAGGGGAGCTTTCATCCATCAATTAGTGGGATTAATTACTTCTAATTTAATTTAGAAGAATAAATGAAACGGAGGAATGAAACGTTTTTAATTAGAAATTTCAAAAGGGAGACATCATCCTCCAGGCTTATCTGATGAATACTTTTTTTTAATGTTATTTGAATTTATTTTTGATTACTCAACTATTTATTGCAAAGAATTCTATCCCGAATTATTTTTCAGAAATACTTAATTTATCAATTGTAATTGTTCTTGAACTAAAACAAAGCAGATTTCAGTCTTAGATGAGGAGACAGACAACGATTCCATTGTTCTGTTCGATACAGGAAATAATGTAATAGATGTTAAAAACCTATATTCATGGCTCTAACAGCGCTATTTTCTTAGCTAAAAATTTTTATTATCTAATTACACAAAAAATTTAATTTTTATGTTTCTGAAACCGCTTATTTTTCTGCATCTAATTTGAAAAAAAGCTTTAATGTTACGCGGGTCGTGAGGAGGACCTGTATACTAGCATACAGAGAACAAAATATTGGTTGAAATTTTAAATTATTTTTCTAAGTAAGTTTACAGATCGTCATAATTTTAATTTCAGTATTATTATTTGCGGAAAACATTTGTGAATTTCATGAGCTTTCTGATTTCTATTCTAAATCTTCCTCAATATCTTTTAATTTGCGTGTAAAAGTAAACATAATTTTGGAAGGAAAAATGTTTTACATATCTCTAGAGGAGAAACATCTTGTTGCGTGTATTATTCTAGATTAACTAAACCATGGAAAAAAAAAAAAAAAAGTTTACTTCTATTTTAACAATTTTAAATTAAACTAAAGTTTTTTCAATTACATTAGCTGATTTATAAATTGATTTTTCTGTCCTTATTTCTATTCCTAAGAATATTCATAACTGTCAAGTAACTCCAGTCAGGGGCGTAGTTAGAAGGGAGCAAAGGGACACATTTGTCCCCGGGCGCAGCTTCCAGTGGGCGCCAAAGTCATATTACGAATCTTTAAAATTACATGTTTTCCACTCTTGGCAAACAGAAGAGGGGCGCGAGATCTTCAGTTGTCCCCGGGCGCTGAAAACCCTATCTACAGCTCTGACTCCAGTATTTAAATATTATTAGTTTCAAAATAATTTTTATCTTCATTTCACAATGACTTTATAAGATATTTGAATAAAAGATAAAGATATTTGAATTTATATTTAAATGAAGAATTTCATTTATCTTTCATGTTTCCTAATACGGACACATTATTTTCAGTTTTTTATATGAAAGTGGTTTCCTGTGCATTCATTCACTGCATTTCTACGGCAATACTAGTTGCAGCGATATGTAATGAAATTTGTATCCCTCAAAGATAGTTGGAAATACTTCCTAAATGCATGATGTATGTATCAATATATATATATATAGAGAGAGAGAGAGAGAGAAGATAGACAGATAGAGATAACGGAAGAGAGGGAGGGAGAGAGAGAAGATAGACCGAAGACATAACGGAAGAGAGGATCAATTTTCCTTCCAAATCTTAATTATCTTTGAAATATACATTCAATTAAAATGTGTGATTAAATTCTATATAGCATGTCTTTTACAGATTCTGCAATTGAAAAGACTTTCGTTGACAAATTGTATTGATATTCTTTCGACTCTGCTCCTGATGACCCTTAAAAATGCTGCTACTTTTAATAAAATTTTAAGAAAAAAAAAAAAAAAAATCCTTCTATGGCAACGAGCTACGGCGGTTTGACTCTGCTATCAGTTTGGCAATTATGTGCAATTCTAAATTATATACAATTATAAAATTAATATGAAACCATTTTTCAGATAGAGGAATTAGTTCTTCAGAGGAATGCGAGTTCATGTGCAATTGCACAAAAGTCTTCTGTCACATTTCTGACAGATATTCTAATAACAGGAATTTGCTTTATCGTTTTTCACAGGAAGGTTCTGGAATCCAAGACACAAACGTAATTTGCGCAATGGATGTATACCAATAGAATGGATGAAGTGAGTAATTTTAATCGTGGCTTTACATTTATGAGCGATATGTTTTCTTATAAATACAATTTATCTGTCCCTGAGGATTTTCAGTTGAAATCACAAATGCCTTTCTTAAAGAGTCAAGGATTTTGTGAATGCCTGTTCTGGATGCAAAATAACAATTAAACGAAAAATCTGGCATGTGCTAAAGTGAAAATAAATTATATTGATGTTCATATTCTATTTTTAAAAAGTCTTAAAATGAAAGCGGCCAGTTAAGTTTCCCGGGTATTTCCAATCGTATTACCTAAACTTCTTCGCAAGTCGCAATTGCAAGGGGCTGGAAAACATTTAATCTATCAATTATTGGATTTGAAGGGATATACTAAAGTTAGTTAGTAGCGTAGTTTGTATTATTTTTCCATTTTAGATTTAAAATAAAAAAAAAGTAGGAATTGGCTTTATAAATAATAAGAATAAAAAGATAAAAATCTGAAAGGTTTCAGATTTTAAATTACTTCCAAAGGGGCGTTTTTTTAACGTTTTGTGTGTTACCTTTATTAATTAAATATGATGTTCTTTGCACTTAAACCTTAAAATTCAGTTCATAGCAATGTCGCAAAATAATTTTTAAATGAGCCTATCTTTAGAATTTCCGATACACAGTTCCGCGCGCTGGAGGTAAACAAATTTTTTTCTCTCTCTCCCCCCCCGTAGAATGTTGCCATTGTTCGCTTCGAAATCCTTGAGTTTGTTACTCAAAAATTCTTTAAAGTTTCACAAAATATGAAATTGATAATAAAACCAATTTCAAATTTGGTCTTTCGTAGGAGGATTACGTCATTCAAAATTCGATGGCTCTACGTACCGTTGTTTTATCATAATGCGAGAAATATACATACATTTAAGCAGATTTTTCATTATTTATTTTCTTCAAATATAATGCAGGACTCTAACATTTGGTGGCAATAGTTTGAAAAGTGAAACGGACATTTACAGTGATTCAACGCAAAATTGCAAAACGAAAACAATAGCTCCAGATCATTTTAAGATAAATTTTGATAAGATATTTTAAGATAAGTTAAGAGGTAAGATCTCAATTTAGCTTTCAAATTTTAACAGCAGTTACTTATTAGATTGGGGCATATAAAAGCAATAAACACACTTCTCAATAATGCAAGTCTTCTTTTCTTAGATATTTTAACAGGATATCTAACTAATATAATTTGTAATACATACAACTGATATATTTTGTAATACAAGCAAATTCTTAATTTGATAAATATTTGAACCATTATTTTAATTAGTGAAAGGTGTTTCTAATACTATGTTTTACAATACTTCCATATGGAACAAATATATCAAGTTTTCATTAAATTTCTACAAAATTTCTGTATGCAGTTTTAATATGATTTTTTAATGCATTTTTTGCACATTTTAAATTTCCATTTCAGTCACTTTAGATACAGCTGCTCTTGTCCAGCAAATGTTAGATCCATAAATATGTTTAAACTAGTCTTTTTCTTTTTTATGATATTCTTTAGTTCTCATGCTGCATCAAAGCAAAAAAAGAACTTTTACGTATAAGGAAAAGGAAATAGACCTCTTTTTTCTGAACCTTGATTGAGACATTTGTTGGCCTCAGATATTGCGCCATTCTTACTAAAAGAGCGCATGACTTTCAGAATAAAATCACAGTGAGCTTTCCTGCAAAACACCCCACAATAAACTACGCCTAAATAATTATTGTTACCGGGGGCTATTCTATTCAATTTCTCCTCCGGTAGCTAACGAAGATAAATGACCGGTGAGGGTTTTATGAATGTTTCACGGGGGGGGGGGAGGAAGAACATGGCACGGTTATCCAGCTGCTCTAAGAGAAAACGGAAGCACAAACGCCAAAATTTTAGAGGCCGGGAAGAAGCTAGCTGCTTATAAAATGGATACAGAAGATATACTACATTTTTAGCATTAAAATTGCTATAAAGTAGCTTCTTTTTTCCTTAAGGGTCCTCATACACCTTAAAACCCTTAAGATCTTCGAATATGGGACTGTTGCAAGAATTTAGGATTTTCTATTTATTTTAAAAGCAATTACTTCCAACTTTTTACAGATGACTGCATAATATAGCTGCTTTCAGAACTAGTAACCAGAAAGTTTGCGTTGCCACAAATATTTTTATAATTTAATCTGCTTTATGACAAAATTAAGATTTTAGATTCAGAGTAGTTACCAAATGTTATAAAAGCTATATATTAAATATGAAATTAAATTATGCAACAGAATGTTTTAAACTGCGCGCGCAAGGTGGAAACATGACGTGAACGCATAAAAATTTTTGCCACAAAGCAGATTAAATTATAAAAATATTTGGGGGAATGCAAATTGTCTGGTTACTAGTTCAATACGCAGCTATATTATGTAGCCAGCTGTAAAAAGTTGGAAGTAATTGCTTTTAAAATAAATAAGTTATCCCGATTCTTACAAGAGTAACATATTCGAAGATCTAACGGTTTTAAGGTGTATGAGTCCCCTTCCTTAAGGAAACTGCAGAACTTGAGCTATTACAAACACAGGGTTGAAAACTGGAATTTCTGTAAGATCTTTTAAAATAGTATTTCTCTCACTTTTTAACATTGCAAAATGTATTCACGAAGTTCTTCTGGGAGAATAAAAATACAAAACAAAGCAAAACTTTAATATTTAAAATCCATAACACCTCAAAGAAGATTTTATCATTAAAAAATTTAAAACTAAGACGCATAAAAAATTAAAAATGTAAGAAGCCATGAAAATTTCCTCTCTTCCATTCCTGCCAGTTCATAAAACCAGCTCTAAACTAATTTCAGTTTTTAAAACTTCGGTGTGCGTTACTAAGTACTACTTTTTTAACTTAAGCGGTATAGAAAGACGAATATCAAAATATTAAAGAAACTTACTGCTGTTTGAAAAAAAAAAAAAAAAATTAAATATCTACAGGGTAGTATGCTACTGCGTGTAAAATCTTTTAGTGAGGGTAGGTTACTCGAAAATGACTCGGGATCAAATTATAATGCAACTGAAATACAATCGCAAAACACTATAGAGGTAGTTATTGGGAAACCCGGAAAAAGTCCACGCAAGAAAGCAGTCATTCAACAACCTCCCACAGAGATAGTAGGTTCGAAATTTCACAAATGTGGAGTTAGAAGATATGCTTCTAGCTTATGAAGCTTTTGATTAACTGGAAGCGCGTTGCGTGTGCAATGGGAGCTCTACCCGATGATGCATATTCCGAACTCCCAGAATGTTTGCACGGCTGCGTTTCATTACACCTTAGCATGAGCAGCATGAGCTACTACATAAAAATGATATCCAATCCTTACCTCAGTAGAACAGATGCCACTGAAGCCAAGAAATTGAAAGCTCTAATTGGTAAACCCCAAAATAAGAACTTGAAAAAATTCTGAATTTCCGTGTCTGGATAGACGCTCTGGACTCGCAAACATCGTTATTGGTTTTTAAAACAATACAATTATTTTTACATATTTAAAATGCATGTTCAATACAATACAGAACAATTATATGCTATTATAAAAAATAATACAATTCAGTACAACCATAACCCTTATTTAATGCAATTAAATATTATTAATATTGTAATATACTACTTAAAACTATTAAAATTATAAATAAATTAAGAATAGTGTTATAATAGTTATAGTTATGTGCAGTTTAAAAGTTATGATTCTCAATTATACAGTTCTACTTTCTTTATAGGCTTTCAATATATAGAGGACCTTACTCAATCAGTTTGTGCTCGTCATGTCTTAAATGTCTTCCGTTAATAAATCATAATTTCCGTTAAGCCTTTAAGTAGTAATACCGATCTTTCAAGTGTCATGCTTGGGCACGTCAGGATCATATGCATTGCAATGGCTGATCACCGCAGTTGCATGAGCAGCGCGAACTCTCGAGATTAAATATATTCAAATATCGTCGAAAGGCACCGTGTTTTGTTAGGTCATTGATTCAGAAAAGAAATCCGATAAATGTATCTCCTCTGATACGTTTGGGAAGAATTTATATGTTGTTCTTCTAGATTCTTGTATTGCCCATTTCTCTTGCCCAATATATTAATCCTTTCTTTTATACATAAAGTCGGATATCATTTCTTGGAATTTCATATTCCGATGTTGTACTTGAATGCATGAGCTTCCGCTAAATTCATTGGCTTTTTCATAATTCCGATGATAGTTGATGAAGTTCTTGATAGAACATCTTTAATTTCAATGATGCTTTTATTAAATATGTCAAATTTTTGAAACGGTTTTATTATTTCTTCGCTATCTAAAAATATGCTTGCTCTTATTTTTCATCGATTGTGATGCCTTTAGCAATGCTGTCATTTCTGCTTGATGCACAAAAAATTATTCTTTAGAGAGGAAAACTGCCCTACATATACATATGATATCTTTATATACACAGAAATCCGCACCTATTCCCTCATTGGTTTTTGATCCGTCTCAGTATAATTCAAACCTTTAATTTGTAAAGAGGCTAAAGTTCTAATAGTATGTTGCAATCTTTCCAAGATGTTTGTGTCATTTTGATTCGGGGATTTTCTCGCATCAAATGCATACAGGCTGATGACTGAATGCACACAGGTGAGGTAATAGATTGATACGATTTGTTTTATCAAAAGAAGCATTTCAAACTTCTAGAATTTTCCACTGAACTGCTCGTACAGGTGTTCACAGGAACACAGAATACAATCAGCAGTTACACTTCACCCTACTATTAACGTTAAACACAACTCAATGCAAAGCGCATGTAGAGAGAAAGCTAACCTTGAGATAACAATTGAAAACAATTTGAAACAACAATTTAACAATTTGAAAAGTGAAATGGACGTTTAAAATTTTCAAAGCAAAATGCCAAAACGAAATTAATATCCTTTCTTGATAAGCAAAATGTATATTGATTAAATAGAGCATTTATTATGGTAAATAATCATCTAAACAGATTAAGTAAAATTTATCTTAATTAAATAGATAGCGTGATTTTACTTTCATTTCTCTCTGTCTTTTTTTTTTTTTTTTTTACAAAGTGTTCAACTTTTGCTCATTTTATTGTTAGTGAATATTGCGAGGTCTTTACTTTAAACAGGCAGATAAGCAGTTGAATTATGACTACATAATAGTACTTTATTATCTTTGCTTAATACTATAACTAGGTAATTATCCGATTTATTGTATATTTTTAAGTAGTCTCCCTTACCACAGCTCTAAAGTGAAATGTCAAAATGTAAGAGTAACAAATGGCAAATCTTTAGGAACCATACTGCGAGGTTAATTCTATTGCCAGCTTGTCGTAAAATAGGGGTGGAAAGGCGTTGAAAAGAAAGAAGTTGCATGAAAGACCACACAACTATTTCTTTCCAGCGGCCAACTATTCCACTCTAACAAGCATTGAAAGGGAACAAGCAATGATTGTTAAGCCGATGGACTTCATGTAGTCTATTACCTTTGTGCGCGGTGTACCGCGTTGACAACGGCGCCCTCTTTACCGGGGCCCTTCCAGACACTCAATGGGGCTGACATTATTAGGGGGGCAATGGGCCGTGTCACGTTAAGACTCCCGCATCTCTCCTGTCCCCATCTCCATGGTTTCTCTCTTTTCTCTCAGATTTTTGGCTTCCTACCTCCTGCGTTTCATCAATCAGGGTTAGCTTTCCTGGCCACTCGATCGGAGAAATATTTCATTGTGCTTTTTTTTTTTTTTTCGAAAAGCAGATTGTCATTAATTTTTTGAAAGATGAAACCGATTCTAAACTTATATTAAAAGAGGTTTATGAAAAAAGTCCTTAGTTCCTTAGCTGATGATATTAACTGAATGATGAAATTAACATAATTCCTTTAAATATGTGTCAGAAAATACATACCTATGTTTTTCTGACATTGTAAGCGTCAAAAAATAAGCTAGAAAGTGCATCAGGTGACGTTAACAAGAAATGCATATTCTTTCTTGGTTTTGGCATATTGCTGGCAATTTTTTACGAGCGAAGCTTGAAGAGAGATAGGGTCGCTAAATTGGAGACGAAAATTTATTGTCATTTTAGTTATGAATATAAATGATTTTAAGTGCGTTATCCTTTTCATTCCGCTTCTTTTTTTCCTGCCTGCTTTTTTTTAACAACTTTTATTGAATTCTCAACTTATCTTTAATTCTGAATCATAACTTTCAATTTGATATTTGCCTTTTGTGTCTATGCATCTCTTTAGCAATTCTCTTCCAATGAATAAGTAGTATTAAATACACTAGCTATAAATCGCTCCCAGAACTTAGTAAGGCACATGCTATTATTTACTTTTCTGGCAAAAAAGATAATTAAATAATTCTGCCATAAGTGGCTTTTCAATACTCATAAGCCTGAAGCCCAAGAACCTGAAAAAAAAAAAAAAAAAAAAAAGAGAGAGAGAGAGAGAGAGAGAAAGAAAGAAAGACTAAAGAGTATCTATATGAATTCTTTCTGTATTTATCTTAACTCGAATATTTCTTACAAATTTTCTATTTTCTTTCCAATTTCCTCTCAGTATAATTTTTATTGCGAAGAAGCCAAAGGAAGATCTCCGATTTCAGTGCTGGTGCAGGATTTGATGACATACGACGAATAAAACAAATTTGAAAACGTGTTCCAATAAATTCTGTGACCAATTACCGCCGAATACTGCGACTTGAAAAGCCCCTTCTGCCTCAACCTCGTAAATAGCGCCGCCGCGACGATGAAAACTCCGTTCTGGGTCCTTTGCAAAGTGGCATCGCAAGACCATCCGTCTTCTGCTCCACCCCCTCATCTACCCCACTTCACCGTCACGGCGGGTTCGGACCTCGGGCTTTGTCGGCTTCGTTTCGTTTTATTAACCTCGACTTAGGGGTGTTGGCTGTGTAGCAAATTAGACAAGGTGGCGGGCGCATGCGTGTCGCCGGGTAACATCCGGTCAGGAACTGAGGGGGTGGATGGACGGTTTGACGGTTCCAAGCTGGCTGCCGTTAGAAAAGTCGGAATAAAAAGAGTGGTCGGAAGGGTTTTTTTAATTTTTATTTTTGTTTATTCTACTGTTGATTACAAATTACATGTTTATTTACTTACCTACCTACGTCAAATATTTCCATAATTAATCTTGACCTGGCTATTAATCAGTTTTAATGGATACAGTAGCTGATATTGAGCATTTTTAACTGTTTTATTTTAATTAATTTTACTGCTTCAGATATTCTGGGAAAGTGCGCTCAAAAAGAAAAATCGACTAATTATTAATGTTTGTGTTAAAACTACATGCCTGGATGTCTCAGTTCTTCAAGCATATATTAGAAATATATGCTTGATTAGAAATATATGCTTGATGAAATACATGCTTGAGACATCTTGTTAAAGCCCTTGCATTCGTTGCTACTGTAATTCTTTTCAAAATTTAGAAATTATTAAGATTAATTATATTTCAAAATTTAATTTCTTTAATCTCGTATGTGTGATTCCATCACAGGAATATTAAATGAAAAGATTACATCGCTGACAGCACACCAAAATCAAGAACCTACAAAGTCATTGTATGAAGTAAATTAACTAAATCGTTAATGTTTGATATTGTTTTGGTTTGGTTTTAAGAGAATTTTAGCTATGAATTTCACATACATGGCTGACATTCTTTCATACCTGTCTGAGCGCCAGACTTTCGAAAATTACCGCGTTTCCTCGAGTTTTTTTACCCCTAGGTTATTCTAAAAGGCTCCGAAAATTTTAAAAGTATTGGGGTAGTATGGCAGTTTTCCTTACTTAATTTGAATAATATACCTGATTCTGAGGTCGGTTAAGCAGTCTCGTATACAAAATTTCAATGTTCTGCGACTAAACATTTTTGAGATATACATGCGTGATACATACATGCGTACGTGCAGACATCAAGGGTTCGTAATAGATTGAATGCACATAGGTCCGATGATATGTTAATAAAATTAATTTTTAATCCAACAAAACACTCCAAAGTTCTAGAATTTTCCACAGATATTCTTGTACAGGTGTTCACAGTGTAACAGAGAACAATAAGTAGCTATGCTTCAAGTCAATGTTAAATACAACGCAATGCAAAGCGCATCTAAAGAGAAGAGATATCTCTGTTGACGCTGAACTAACAACTCGCAACAACAATAACTAAACAACCGAGAGCAGAATCTCTCTCTCCAGCCTTATATAGTTTACAACCGGCCGCCGAGATGTTTCTAGTACCTTCTGCTTCTCGAAATTACTGGAAAGAAATATGAGGATCGAATTACGATTGCAGCTAATATAGTGATCAATTGCATTTATTCAATTACAATACATATTACGGTGATATCGGGATCAGACCAAAATGTCGCCACTGGAAATCACAACGCTTGGCGATTTCTCGTCAAATTTGGCGACAAAATAAGTCACCAAAACCGTTGTCTGCTTGGCGATATCTTACTAAATTACCGAGATACCATTTACTCAATGATAAATGCACTTGCCCCTGTATTTTTACTTTACTGTATGGAGCTATCCAGTATAGCTTCTCTCTTAAGATTTTTCGCGTTACATTACACATAAAAATACAACAATTACATATATAATTGCACCAAAATCATCTCTATACGTACAAAATTCATAGCAATATGAATTCTGATCTCTTTGCATCAATTGTCTGAACAAAATTCACTTTAAATGCTAGCTGAAGGTAAATAATCCATTCATTCAGAATTCACAAATGTCTTGTAATATTAGTGATATTCGTTTTGACCACTGATTTGCAGGTAATAATTTTCTTGTCTCTATTACTTTTGGATGACCCAATACTTTGTGTAGTCTATTTGAAGCCCATATAAAAAAGGGATTTTCAATCATCATAAATATTCTTCCCATACCCATATTCTTCTTCCCCCCCCCCAGGACCACCATACTAGATGTACTGTAATTTTCTACAAAGAGTTATATAATTTCATAGGCACCGTTGACACTTAAATGTTAACGCATTACAAAGAACGTATTCTAAAAAAGTAAATGCTAAAAATTCAATGAAAAAAGCAGAGGAAATTGACAACGTATTCATGATTATTTAATTATATATATATATATATATATATATAATATACATGTAGGATAAAAAAAATATGTGAATCAAAATTGTAATTTAAACTAAAGGTAACTTTTTAATTCTCCCTCTCTTTTCTAAAAATCGTAATAAGTTCTCTGGATTGCGTCATTTCTAGATCATTCTACGGCTTGCGCAGCTCTGATCACGTAATAATTGAGAACTGAAACTAACACCTTAAAGCAAAAGTTTACTCTTCGTGTGCTTCCATCTTGCATAACTATGCACTTCAGCTTCTCTCTCTGCTCTGCTTGTACATAATTTCCCTATGCTGCTTTTTATTGCAATATTATCAAACATGTCTTGAGTGCCAAGTGAACTGTAGCCACAAATGTCAGTTGAAAATGAAAATGGAATTAAAACTGCCTCTACTGCTAAGTTTCTTAGATATTATGATTTCAACATACTAGCATACTACGCAATCAGAATTCTTCAATATGGATCTTGGTATTTTCCTTGTTTTTACTGATCAGTTGGTTCTCTCCTTATTTTTACACATTTTTATTATTATTATTATTTATATAAAATATCATTGGCATCCTAGATAGAATTTGAACAATGGGTCTTCCAGCCTTGCTCTGTTCTAATCACCATATCCCAAGAAGGCATTAGCATGACTTCTTTTGGTGGATTACATTGAAGAGCTAACGTAACAACAACTAACGTTAGGGACACTGGATCCATCAGAAATACTTCTTTGATAGTTTTAATCGCGTTGTGTTCTTCGAGAGCTGACAAGAATTCAGATATTTTACTTGCAAAAAAAAAAACACATTATTGAAAATATCCTCGTCTGTGAATGATGCATTCAACTATAGTCCTTTGTGACGTCTCTGTTTCTCTTGATACTAACTGCCTTGTTAGGTAATTTCGTCAGATATCCATCACTGAGCAGTTTTATTTATATATTTGCTGTTTTGTATCTTATTTTTCATATATTTTGTACTGTATATTACATTTATATTTTATGTAATTTTTATATATTACCTGTGTATTTTGTGTAAATTTTGATTAAAAGACTGTAATTTTATGTGTTTGACTGTAGTATTTGTTGTTCGAAGTAAATGAACGTTGAAACTGGATACACTAGCACTAACAAAAACGAAGTTTACCGAGTTATGGTAATTTCTTAAAACGTTTGCCCATATTCTGAAAATTCTGTGAAACTGGTTTCTTGTCAGTCTAGAAAAGAATGTAAAGATTTTTGTAGAATTTTCTGAAAGGCCTCTCCCTTTTTGATATCTTGGTTGAAAGTGAAGTTAAGAGTTTCTTGTTCTCAATTCTCAACTTGATGTTCTGAATGGAGCTGTATATATTATTTTTCACTTGTTACGTGCTCCTGCCTTAGGCACTACACGGAAAAGGAGGGATGCCCCGTGGAGGTCTTTTTAAGGGAAACTGGCTCGTATCCACGTTACACATGGGGAAAACCACGAAAACGCCCATGCAGCCAGCCCGTTCGCCGGGACTCAAACCCCAACTGAACTACCAGTATTCAGCAGCTTTTACCGTTTTGCCGCTGGTGGGCCCGTATGAGCTACATTGAATACAAAAAAACTTGATGCTCATTACAAACTGAAAATTCCAATTTTCGAAATAGCTTGTTTTCCTTCCCAGCCGAATAAACTTCAGATCGTAAATTTATTCACGTATTTTCAGTTTTCGTTTAACTTAAATATGACATTAAAGCCTAGTTTATTATTATTTTAAAACAGTTTACACAAGTACAGGATATTATTTTACTAGTTGAAGTATCCAGTTTCGCCCGGGTTTTAAGCAAAGTGGCTTTACTTAACTGGATGAAATTAGTTTTTACAGATCTTAGGTATACAGTGATTTTCCCCTTACGTAGCTTCAAGGTGCATTGTACAAAATTTTATCAAGCTCAAGCAACGATAGAGCAGTGTAGAACTAACAAAGTTTTAAGTAAGGACTTGTATTTGCTTTGTTATCGGTTATGCTTTTTTTTTTGGGGGGGGGAAGAGCTTTCGGAAAATCACCATCCGGTTTGGTCGACTTCTGACTTCTTAACCGTTTTCGAAATATTTCATGAAAACTAAAAGAAAATTAACTTAAATTATATTTTAAAGGACCTGCACTGTTCTGTAAAATTCTACATTGTTCTAAAGATTATATAAACACGGTTATATGGTGTTTAATAAGAACTCATAGCAGGAATGCAGAAAGGGCAAAGTGAACATAAGAAGGGGAATGTGATTTTAAAATTGGAACTGTGTACAAATATTAATATTTACAAATTTTTTGTGTAAATTTTGTGTTTAGCATGTATAACTTCCACTGATAACGGAAACGCAACGCCACCGATATAAACCTAAAATGAGAGACGTGAGCACAACTTCGTAATATAAACGGAGTGTGAATCCAATGGGATGGCTTTTCGAGATCTTAGGTAGGTAGTGAGCTTCCTCTTGTCTTGAACGTCAAGTGAGCAAAATTTCATCAAGATCGATATTTAATTGTAGATTTGTATGAATTACACACAAACAAAGAAAGGGACACTCTTCTTTATCTATATATGTATGTATGCGAGATATAAAATATTAGAGAAAACTAATAACTTTAATTTAGCAATAGTCCTTTTAATTCTTTATTTTAATTAGACTACGGCCCCTTCCTGTCTTGAATCTAAAGCGTCATCTGAAAAATTAATCCGCATTATATCATCTTATTAATTTTGCAAGGTAGTCAGCTTTCGTTCAATCGGCGTTCGAAATCTGAGCAAAGAAATCAACTCCATAAATACCCCTTTGCTGAAATGCACATTTTCTTTTCCTGCCTTCCTCTCGTTGTGCAAACACGTGTTCTCACTTCTCCGCTTCATCATTTGTGGAAAGATGTGATGAGATATATATAATTGGGGGGACAGCATCCATAATAATGATGTATAAGAAGAATATGTGTCCTAAAGAATCAGTTGTTAGTAGATAAAACTGTATGTTGCATCAACGTTATGTCTGTTAAGTTCTTTTTCTCCGTTATGTTACATATAAATCTATACACTTCTAGTATTCTGTAAATTTATAAAGAATCATCAAGCATCCACAGAAGTTATATTACATTACATACATATGATTTTAATGAATGCAGTAGTGTAATTTCATGGGTTCAGTTTTTAATTAATAATGGTTTAAATGGATCTACGTTTATTGCTTTGAAATCTCTTAGTTTATTAATTAATAACAGAATAAAAGTGGGAAAATATTAAATATCTTAAGCTTTGCTGAACGATAAAACACTGCTACATAGTAGATAGCATAAAATTAAATTCGGAGAATGGCAACACATTTTCTTATATCGCTATGTTTGTTCATTTAATTCGAAAAGCAAATAAATTGGGAGTGGCAACTGAATATATCGAATATTCTCATTAAATTTAAAGCACAAATATCTTACGCTTTGCAGAGCGACAACACAAAGTATTAACCGATGACTACTGTCCATTCCGCTTTATGTTATAATAAACGTGGTAAAGTAACTCAGTTGAGCGAAAATATACGTCACCACCTCCCTCGCAAAATGTATTTCTTTACAAACTGGCATAGAAAAAGAAAAAGTTAAGTGCTTAGTTATGGAACCTAAGTAAATGAAAATTAATTTAAATTTTTTAAAACTGAGACAGTTATGCATTTAGGTAAATAAAAATAATAAGCCCAAAGGGACATTATGTCCAGAAGGGCTATTAATTTCGTTTCGGATTTTGCGTTGGTTCACTGTAAACGGCGTTTCACTTTTCATATTTTTGCCACCAAATGTTAGAGCCCTGCATTATATTTAAATAATGAAGAATCTGCATGAATGTATGTATAATTCTGGCACTGTGAAAAAAAAAACGGTATCTAGAGACATAAAATTTTGAATAGCGTAATCCTCCACTCGAATGTGGGCATCTGGAAGCCCAAATTTGGAATTTCGTTTATGATCTGTTTCATGTTTTGTAAAATTTTAACGAATACTTGATTAACAAACTCAGCGATTTCAAAGCGACCAATGGCAACACTGTCCGAGGAAAAAAATATTTTAAATCTCCAGCGGGCGAGACTGTGTATCGGAAATTCTAAAGATACGGTCATTTTAAAATTAATTTGCGATATTGCTGTTGAACTGAATTTTATAGTACGTAGAACATGATATTTAATAAATACAGGTAACACACAAAACGTTAAAAAAAAACGCCCCTTTGAACGTATTTTTTTTTGTCCCCTTTTTTTTTATTATTATTATTTTATGATATTTTTTTTTTTCCCTTTGAGAACATACAGATTCCCCGTGCACCACATATATACAACACGGGGCTTACAGAAGTAAGTTAACTAGAACATTAAAGGTTACATGTATAAATAAACATTAAAAATTACATGCATAAATAAAGCGAACAAAAGCAGAGAACAGCAGTCTGGACTTCACGAAAACAAATAAGTTCACCGACCAAGTCACTGCGAACGTTTTCAAATCGTTCTGTAAGCATAATCTAGGGTCATCAAATGTAGGGCACGAGAAAATCAAATGTTCCACATCCTGAGGAACTCTTTTTGAACATTCACATAAATTGTTTGATCGTAGATTAAAACGAAACAGATAACTTGCAAATTTACCGTGACCAGATAAAAACTGAGACACTTTAAAATTTAACGAGAGGAAAGACTCGGAATTCAGTCTATGGTAAATAGAAGGAAGGAACTTTTTGGTGACTTCAGCATTACAAGATGAAATGTATTCCTCGTTCCACATAGCTAAAAGCTTTTTATAACGAAAGGACTTCCAATAGCTCTTTGGAATGCTAATGTTGATATCAATGGGTAAATTTAAGGCATCTTTAGTTAAGAAATCAGCTCTTTCATTTCCGTAGAAACCATGATGAGCACGCACATAAGCAAAGCAGATATCGATACCTCTAATTCTAAGTGAACTAACAGTTACTAGGGTTTCGATAACTAATTTATCGCAGCTGGTAATACTGTTCAAAAGTTGAAGAGAAGAAAGAGAATCAGAACAAATAAGGTACTTTGAGGATGTTGTCCCATGATCCAAGATCCATTTGACAGCAAGATAAATGCACAGAAGTTCTGCTTGAAAAACTGTACATTCATTCCGTATACGGTGTCTAAGAAAACAAATCTCGGAATGGCCTTCAAAAAGAACAAATGCAAGGCCAACCTTGTTGTTCATCTTGCTGCCATCTGTAAAGAAAACCACATGAAAACTTATTTCAGAAGTCTCTTTATAATCGCAGAAATTTATGGGTTCTAAAGAAGCGGGTTGAGGAAGATCAGTGAAGGGGACAATTCCATTAATACAGTCTTCCGAAGCATGAGTTGCCAATGACTCAAAATTATTATTCTTATATGCAATTTCAAAATCAATAGGCGGAACTCCTGCAAGAACAAAAGTAGCCTCATAGCCTAAGGTTCTATAAACACTAATAATACGAAGCAGAATTCTCCGTTGAATCTTTCTTAAATTCCTTTTGTTAACCTTCTTGGCAAGAACATGTCCCCAAGCACGACAGCCGTACGAAATGAAAGGTACAATACACTGCTTATACATGAGTTTCTTAACATCGTAGCTCACTCCAAAAGTATTTTTTGCAATTCGGTGAAAGCCATTAATAATGTTTTCACATTTAGCAGAAAGAAATTCAATGTGCTTTTTCCATGTTAATTTTTGGTCAAGAATGACACCAAGATATTTAACATTTTCTACAAATTCCAACGGAGAATTATCGAGCATCAAAGAAGCAATATTTTGTTCATCAAACGTACTGGGAACAAGCAGAGCTTTACTTTTTGAAGGATTGAAAGTGAGTTTATGAGAAATCGCCCAACTGGAGACAAAATCTAGAACTTCTTGTGCTCTCAAAAGAATGTTATTCAAAATCCTTCCTTGGAAAATTAATAGTAAGTCGTCTGCAAACGCAATTTTTAAACAACCGTCGAGATGACTTAAAAGATCATTTATGATTATGTTCCAAAGAGTAGGTCCGGATACAGAGCCTTGAGGACAGCCTTTTTCTAGAGAATAAACCTTAGCTTCGTTCCCAAGCTGCTTTTGAATTTAAATTTATGGTTTAAGTGCGAAGAACATGATATTTAATAAATAAAGATAACATACAAAACGTTAAATAATACCGTTGAGACGTAATATAAAATCTGATAGCTTTCAGATTTTTTTTTATTATTATTTAATTTTGTCAAACACATTTCCTTTTATACTGTAGAGACATTAGGTTATTTTGAAGCAGAAGAGATAAAAAAAGGAACAATGTCTTCGCCGGTACACGAACCACGGAGCTCACGAATACTGTTCGAACGTGCTGACCACGACACCACAAAGCCATGCTAAGAAGGTGACAGAAATACCATATAATATATTTTGCTTTACGGGAATAAAAAGATTTTATTTTTTAAATTGAAAACATTTGTTGAAATAAAACACTACCATCTGATGCTTTAAAGTACATGAATACTTTTTTTTACAAAAGATTAAGGCAAATTCGTCTTTACTGTATAAGTATTTTTGTAAACCTTTTGTAAACCTATCTTCGCATTACTGAAAGCTAAGTCAAATATGCGTATGTGTCTCGCAAAGATAAGTCAGAGATACGCATACAATGTTGTAAGTATTTGATTCGCAAAGAAACCGTCAATCCAGTTATTCGGATTTTTCGATTATCCGAATCTATTTCTGTGCCCGTCTTAGCTTGTATTGATGGAGTCGTACTGTATTTCATTAATCGTTCTAAAAACATTGCCAAATGGTGAATACTGCAGGAAGAAGTGCTTAAGTATCTAAATAAATTTTCATCTCAGTTCTTTTTCTCTGAATTTTATGGCATTAGTTTGTTTTATTTTTATACAAGAAAATGCTGTATATATATATATATATGCATCATATAATGTAGTTTATACATCATATAATGTATATATATATATATATATATATATATATATATATATATATGCATCATATAATGTAGTTTATACATCATATAATATATATATATATATATATATATATAAATCATATATATATATATAGAAGATTTTTCTTTTTTTTTACGCGAAAAGTAAGATATCAATCTTTCCAAGGAGTAGAATATTTTTGCTCCTTGAAGAAGTAGGACCAGTATCAAATTCTTTTTAAATTCTTAAAGCTTTTCAACCAAACTTAGGTTAATCTAAGGTTAAATATTGTCTAGTTTTAAAATTTAAATGTGTTCTTTTCTACAGTGTGCCATCTATCTCTCTACCTATCTATCTCTCTATGTATCTATGTATCTATGTATCTATCTATCTCTCTCTCTATATATAGAAAGAGAGAAAGATAGGACAAATTACTGTAATTAAAAAATAAATAAACAAAACTTCTGATTTTTTAATAAATCGTGTTTGGTTTAAGGAAAAGTCAAAGAAACGACTATTTGTTTATCGTAATTGCCCAACCCTGAAGAGCTATGACTGCTACTCAAACGAATTGAAAAACCATCTTGTTTTTTCTTTTTTTCTGAACAGAAAAATTATATTTAGTCTACGACATGCATTCAGGATATTGTTTATGAGCAACACTGCGCTAAATGCCTATATTTTCAATACATTATTTTGTTCCTTGCACAAAATTTTGCCTTTTCTTGGTGCTAAAGAAAATTATGAAACTTAACAAGCCATTTTAAATATTTTTTTATTGTTCACATTTCTAAATACAAGGCATTTTATTTTTATTTAAAAACATGATGGCTGAAATTCGAAAAGCCTGCAGAAAAAAACTGCACTGCAGAATTTTTTTTTCCTCTCTTTCTCTTTTAAATTGTTTAAACATTAATTCTAAGTGTTTTTCTCGTTTTTTTAAAAATACTAACACCGCATATGATCCGGTTAGGATTGTTTTGACTGTGTACTTTAAAAATAATATTAGGCTTTAGTCAACTCTGATGTATATGTTTAGTTCAACTGTTAGTCTTAATAAGAAAAAAAGAAATGGAATGCATTATTTACGATAATTAACTCGTAAGGAGAAAACAGTAAATCCCTATACGTTCATTATAAAAAAAGCCATACATATATATTTTTGCTCAAAGCTCTACTAAGTAAACGGTTGCATTCAAAATTTTAATCCGTACATTGCAATGCTAGCATTTGGTCACTCAAAACTTTATTAAAATTTTATATTCTATTTATTCTCAGCTATTAAATGATGTATTTAAAGTCTTTTATGATGAAATGCAAATGCGGTAATGTCAAGATTTTCGATATTTTTAAAAATAGTTTACTTTTCATATTGTTAAGGTTAATTTTTTTAACATTGAAATGTTCTATTTTAACGAAAACTACATAATAAAATAACTGCTTTGTTTGAGGGAATATAAGCACATACACGAATATGTTTTAAGAGAAACTCGGAAAGGTATAAATGAGACTTTGTATATCTAAGCGTAACAGTAAAATAAAGTAAATACAGTACTTTACCCTTTCTCTCTCTCTCTCTCTCTCTCTCTCTATATATATATATATATGCTCAAGACGAAGTTTCAGGAGCTGTAGCACTATTCACTTTTTATTCGAATTTAGTTTTTGTAATGGTTTATTTCTACTGTATCGAACTGAGCATGATATTTGAATTTGCTTTACATATATGGTGACCTTCTTGATGAAATTCAATATTTCAAAAGTACAGTTATATATAATAAAATTACCCTTAAAAGGTATTGACTTAATTCTCCGTAAATTACACATTAGGTAAATTTAATTTTTATTTATTTATTTATTTATTTATTTTGTAATAGGAAAAAAAAAACTTAAACCAAATTTGGAGATATTTCTGGATACTCAAAGATTATAAATATTCATGTAAATACGTAAATAATTCCTTCTATCTCTATTACTAACAAATGGCCATTTCTATCCCAGTCCTATTATACGCCAAATAGGCGAAGACGTTTTACTGTTGCTCCCTTTTTTATTTTTGACAACTTTTCTACTCTTCATTGCATACAAAATATTTTTGTCTTGAAGTACTAAATTCAACACTAATTCCATTTCCCCACACAATTAAAAGGCTTTTATTAAAATACTTTTGTTAAAATTCTAGTTTTAACTAATTTAATTTTTTGTGTGGCACTTATTTTTCACTTAAATATTTTCACTTGTTTTCACCCAGATGGTTGATTCAGAAACGTGGCTCTGTCGAAAATTTTTCGGCTGCTCTTTATAAAAGACCAAAGAATTTTTAAATTTTTTGAATTTTTAATTATTTGTTTTATTACATTATATTATTATATTATTTTTATGTTGTTTTATTGAATTGTTATGTTTTTGATACAAATTTGATTTATAGTCTTCCTGTTAAACTGTTAACCTCCAAAAATTGGATTTATTTATTCAGTTATTATATCCTGATTATATAATTAATTAACTGCCTGATTTTTAATAATGTATGATCTTAATTTTGAAATCTCTAAACTCTCGCTTGCGCGCACACAGACACATATGTAAAAGAGAATGCTCACTTGGACTGCAACATGCAACAAATGAAATAAGACAACCCTTATTCAAAATTTTAAAGAAACGTAAATTATTTTCATCTAAATTAATTATGATAATTCTAATTTCAGCAAACTCACAAAATTTTTTACTTCCCCCCCGCTAAAATGTCCCCCCAAAAAAACTTCAGACCAGCTCACGTAACGTAGCATAAATAAATAGGGGCAGAAATAAATAAATAACGTAAAAATAAATAAATAACGTAAAAATAAATAAATAACATAGAATAAATAAACAATGTGGAAAAATATGTCTGGAAAAGAATAACAAAGCAGCCTATGCAAACAATAACAAAAACGGAAGCACTTAGCTTGAAAGATTTCTTTTAATTTTTTGCGTACAGCTAAGAAAATTGATCTTAAATTTAAGATTATATATGACAATTTTTAAAGGACATAGTCAGCTTTTCATGTAACTCTATTATCAGTTTTTTAATGAGATGTGTGTTTGAACTAGGTACTAAATATAAATTCTGAGTTACTCATATTTTAATCAAGACTTATTCACCTTTGAGACAGAAGGGTGCAGAAAGTTAAGAACAGTGCTAAGCAAACAATATGTTCTAACAGACCATATATTAGGATCATCAT